>NC_072782.1:7254839-7854839 GCF_022539595.1 Amphiprion ocellaris
TTAACTGTCTGACTTATGTACTTTTGGCAAAAATTGCACTGAAGAAGAGTAAACAAAGTTGATATCCACTTCTGGTGGCACTTATTTTCTCAGAAACTAGCAGTTCCTATGAATGTAGAAAAAAATGCACAATTGAAATTGCAAATGTTTGCCTTAGATTTAAAGCAGAGAACACTGCAGCCAGCAACATAATTTTACTGTGTACATTCTGAGAATATTTGGCAAAACTTTCACCACAGTAGGAAGGCTGAGGACTGCATAAAATGAAAAAAATGTAAATGAAATGCAAATAGAAAAATAAAATATTCTGTAATTTCTTTGGCTTTAACTGGCATTGTTAAGTTGATTTGTGAATTCAGACATTAATTTCTCTTTTAAAATGACTGCAATTCAATTAAAAATGAAAGAATTAACTGCTTTGCAGAATTTGTAATATGCAGAGTTATTATTTTTCAGCATTATTGGATAGAAATATGAACAAATACATATATAATACATATATGAAATTTTGCTCTCTCTCTCTCTCTCTCTCTCTCTCTCTCTCTCTCTCTCTCTCTCTCTCTCTCTCTCTCTCTATATATATATATATATATATATATATATATATATATATATATAGAGAGAGAGAGAGAGAGAGAGAGAGAGAGAGAGAGAGATGTAAATGAACACATAGCTAGATTGATCAGAACACCTAGTAATAAACAACACGACATTATTCTTTTGTTATACAGACTTCAGTATATGAGGCAGTAAAAAAATGTTTCTCAAGGCTACTTTATTATTGTCAGCTTCACTTCAAATTGAGTTTTTGTGGTCTTTTCAAAGTGGCCTGAAGTATGAAAACCTCATTCAACAAGCAACACACTGTGCATTGATTTGTGAGCCTCAGCAGACTTCAGCATTGCAGCAATTACTGCAAATAGCCATTACCACATTGTTTACACTTATCAACTTGAGAACTGTGGACATTGATTTTTCTTGATGGCTAAAAATCATGCAAAAGCTGTTTGACTACACAGAGATTGGAACTGTAGCTGCGGCATTGATCTCACACTTTTTCTTCTCTCCGACCGCCTGACACAGAAAGGATTAGAATGCTGAATAAAAGTCTGTCACAACGTTGCCAGCAAAAGCTATCCAACACTAGCAGCAACGACTGGGCTCCTTTTATTGTCGATAACCCTTTGGCACACACACACACACACACACACACATGCACACAGAGACTAAAGTGAATCGCACACCAGCAGACTCCAAATACACACAAATTTTGGCCTATTTCTGACACTTACCTCAATAGGCCGGCGACTCATTAAAGGAGAAAGAGTGGAGAACACATAAACACACTCACCCAGCGGCTTGAACACACTCTCTCAACAATTATCCAATTAGGAGACTCTGGATCTGATGGGCAGTGATAACATTTGTCCATTCCCACACTCCCTCAAAGGGGTTTATCGCAACACAGTCAAAAATTCTCCCCCTCTCTCCCTCTCACACACACAAACACACACAAAGTAGCTTTTTGTGGTGTCTCCAAAGACAGAATAATACTACACTATTTTCTGGGCACTTGCTCTTGAGCCCCTGTGGAAATAGAATGTGTATATTTGTGCATGCATGTATGTGTGTGTGTGTGTGGTAGTGCAGCTTTCATTTTTGTATAAATGTGTGGCATGTGGGAATCTACAGACGTGCATGTACATCTGTTGTGTGGGTCACTGTAGCGCTGAATGTGCGATGATGGATGCGTGGGTGTGTATCTACATATTTAAAAGGAAGACAGCGCACTTAGTATATGTCTGTCTGTCCTAGAAACACAGGAAGGAGAAAGAAAAGGAAATGAGAATCCACTTCTTCTTAAAATTGGTTTATCTTGTCGCTCTTGCTGCCACTGTAGAGGCTTCAATGGAAAAAATGAAATGCTTTGTAAAGTAGGAGATTCCATTTAAACATCCCGAAAGAGAAGCTGGATCTTGGAGGCAGAGGGAGAGGAAGGTAAACAACACTGCTTATCCATTTGTATGTACTAAGCAATCTGCTCTCTAGAAGGAGCCATCCATCAGCTATAGCTGCTTCTAGGGTCACAGCGGTTGGATCCTATCACAGCTGACTTTAGATGATGCACATTGGACAGGTTGCCAGTTTATCCCAGGGCTAACACAAGGAGACATATGCATGATCAGGCAATTTAGAATCATCAATAAACCTGCTACACACATGTTTGGAGTGTGTGAAGAGGCCAGAGCACCCAGAGAGAACCCATGGAGACACAGGGAGAACATGCAGATTTTACTGGGAGGTGACAGTGCTGATCACCGCATCCCCATGGCATCCACATTCTAGGAGAGTAGTGTCTCCATCTATTTAGGATTTTTTTCAGTGTACAATGAGCCCAATAAAACGCCCAAAATTGCAGGAAAATGTAGCTTAGTGCTCTTCTTATTTTCAATATCAAAATGATTGGGGGAGACAACTTGCTTTTGGAAAGGTTAAAAAAAACTTCCTTTTTTTTTTTTTTTACAGTTTTCAGTTGTAAGTTTTTTGAACACTTTACTCAGTAACTGTCTGACAGAATTTCCCCATTTTGTTACATTACAGATAATAAATTGTAGAAA
The DNA here is from genome assembly GCF_022539595.1 of Amphiprion ocellaris. Lineage (NCBI taxonomy): Eukaryota > Metazoa > Chordata > Actinopteri > Pomacentridae > Amphiprion > Amphiprion ocellaris. The sequence goes on from NC_072782.1 coordinate 7,257,458, forward strand.
TCACAAAAGATGTATTAATTTAATTGATCAAAAATCTATATTTTTCTAAATGGTAATTAAATAAAAAAAATCATATATAAAAAAAAATCCTAATTTACATGGTAACTGTAAAAAACAAAACAAAGCAAACAAACAAACAAGACAGACCAAAACTGTACATAATGTCCACATGTAAAGTCTTTATTTTTATAAATGGCAATTCACTCTTTCATAAAGTTTGACTATGAAACTATACTATTTCTGCTGTAGTTAAATCTGCAAAAATATGATTATTCTTACTGATATTAGTTACTATTTCAAAGAAAAATTATTATTTCTAGCATTAAGGAGTGAAAAATGATACATAACAGGTATCTTACAGAGTTTATCTGTTTCGTTAAATTGCAGATAACATCTAGCCAAATCACAGATATAAAATATTAATTTGCATGTTAACTGTAAAACAATAAAACAAAATATACTAAAAAATATTTCTGGAACTCTACATAATGTCCACATAAAAGATCTGTGTTTTAAAAAATGCTAATTGAAACGTTTACAAAGTTTGACCGTACAGTTACACTATTTTCACTGCATTTAAATCTGCAAAAACATCTTTCTTTTATATATATTTGCCATTATTTTAAAGAAAAATATGTATATTAGAGATTAAATGGGAAAATAAAATGCAAAATATTTTTTACTGTTATTTTACTGATTTTTCCTGTTTTGTTAAACTACAGATAATATCTAGTAAACTTACAGGAAAACCACCATCTGTACAACATCTGTATTTTTACAAATAGTATTTGTTCTTTTGTAATTGTTTGACAGCGAAACTACATTCACTGTTTTATTATATTTAAATCGGCTTAAAAAATCTTTATTTTACAAGTGTTTGCCATAATTATTGCTGTTTTTAAAGTTTTTTTTATTGATACAATATACCATCTTTTTATTTATTTCTTTTTTAATAGCGGAAGAGCCCACCTTCAATATCAAGACTTGTACACCACTCTACAAAAGCTGCGATTTCTGGTGTGACCCAGCAGCAGAATCTTTTAGGTATATACCACATTGCTGCAAATTGAGGAGCAAATCTCTGGTTCAGTTTTCCGATGGGGTCCTGCATATAATTCCACTATTCTCTTCCCCATATTCACTGTCTCTTTCCACTGCCACTATAAAAAAGAGCCTAAGAAATGCTCCAAAAATTGTCTTAAACAAAACTGTGATTTCTATTTACAACTAGCATCCATAATTTATAAGAACCAAACATAAGGCGTAATTCAGTATGAGAAGGTTAGCGGCACAATCACAGCTCTGCATGAGAACTCAGGTCCTTGATTACACACAATCATTTAGTCAAACATAAATTCAATGACATGCTTGAAGAATTTCAAGTGCTGTCTGCAGAGAAGTTACAAAGATTCATTTGCAAGAGAACACGAAAAGAAGATGAAGACACTTACTGTATGTTCCCAGTCTGACTGGAACATCAGGTCATGGGCAAATGGTGTAGAAATGAAAATAACTTTGAATAGCTACAATAAAGTTGACAATGAGGAGTGGATCAAAGTTGTAGTAGAAGCAAAAATCCGAACAGACATTAAAGATAAAGTGTTCAAACTCCAAATGCAAATGCAAATTTTATCATTGCAAATCAGTTTTAGGCACCCACATATAGAACACGTTGACTCACCCACCTGCAGCTCTTATTCAGAGTATTTTACGCTGGGTGAATCAGTGTTATGAGAAAAGACAACACGTCTTGACTGATCACTCTGACTGAGCATTATACAATTGTTTTCTGGTTATGAAGCAGCATTTTTTTTTTCTGAACTGGAGACACGTTTACTTCTCCCTTCCACCCCACCCCATTACCGTACCTCAAACCACTGGCCATGTGACTGCATCTTCAACACCACGCATGGGTCAGGTTTGGACAGGGCGTCACGATCCGCGATCCCCCGGCACGCCACTCTCAGCTCCACTTTGGTCAGGCATGGAGAGCTGATGAAGCCCAGCGTGGCCTCTGCAGACTCGTAGATGTTACTCATGCTGAACGCACAATCACACACTGGAAGGAGAGAGAGAAGGAGAAGATATATGGTTCATTTGCACTTAATTTGCACTTGATAGATAGATAGATAGATAGATAGATAGATAGATAGATAGATAGATAGATAGATAGATAGATAGATAGATAGATAGATAGATAGATAGATAGATAGATAGATAGATAGATAGATAGATAGATAGATAGATAGATAGATAGATAGATAGATAGATAGATAGATTAAAAATCCATTGCACTGCAGTTTATTTGAACTGTTGTTTGTCTTGTCATGAGCAGATGCAGTGGCCCTGACTAAGCACACAGCGCTCAAACTGTTCAAGGTCAGAACTCTGAAGCCACTTAATACCACACAAGGTCCACAAATGCACACAAACACACATGTATTGTACAGTATAAGCACAAACACACACAACCGTGCGCCTACATATGTTAACGTCAACATACATGGTTGCATAGCGTCCACTAACTAGCACAAAGAAGTGCCTACAAACACACACAAGCGTACACAAACATACACACAAGCATATAGCGAGCTCTGCTGAGTAACCAGAACATATTGCCGGGTTTCTCCTCAGGTTTCTACAGTGTATAATGTTCACAGTCCCTAAATAGAATACCGTCAAGCTTCCTAATCACTGCAACACCGATTTTTTTCTTTTTTCCCCATGGAATGAATTGTTTAGTATGTGACACATCACCATTATAAAATATTTAAATATGCATATGGGTGACAAAAAGTAGAAAAACAGAGGCTTCTGCAGAGGTGTCCTGCATGGCATTATGCAATCAGCATCCAATCGTGCATATACATATAAAAATGCAGAGCAGGTCCAGTTTGATCTGATTCTGTTTCATGATGACAAGAGGAAAAGATCTAAGTGGCTTTGAAAGAGGGTTGACTGCCGAGGCACGGATGGCAGGAGCTTCAGTCATGAAGCTCAACTGGCTGGTGTGTCAATAAGCAAAATGACTAAAGTGGTATCTGCGTTTAGATCGATGGGAAAGACATCAGTAAGTAAGGTTGGAAACTGTGGCCAACAGCATGCATTTGATGAATGTTTGTGTGAATAGAGGATGTCCTCAGACACTCAGCAAGAGCAGTGTGTCGACAGTTACATAGCGATTTTATATGGTATGTGCAGTAGTGATATTATCGTAGGGATGCGGTGCATAAACATCTCATTAGAAAGATGAATGCACTTTTGAAAAATTGCTAGTGAGAAAAAGGTGTCACGGTGAGATGAGTCATACTTTAACATAATCTTAAGTGCTTGTGTGGCGAACGCTCAGTGAACAATCCAGGCATGAATCCTTGATCTCTTCAATGAGGGAATCTGGTGGCCTTTTTTGCTGGCATGGTTTGGGAATCATTAAAAGTAGGAGTCATTATAAATCAATACAAAGTTGTTCTGAGCAATCATTTTGAGATGAAAAACTGTCTTCATGGGTGTGGTCTCTACCAGAATAACAATATCCCCATCCAAAAGGCATGAGGGATCACTGAACGGTTTGATGAAAATGGTGTAAATCATATACTTTGGCCTTTAAAGTCACCAGATTTTAACACCTATGGGAGATTTTGGACCAACGTGTTGGACAGCGATCTAAACCAACATAATCACAACACCAAATGTGGGAATATCTTTTGAAAGAATGATGCTCATCCCTCCAGTAGAGTTCCAGAGAGTTGGAGAATCAATACCAAGGGGCACTGAAGCTGTTCTTGGAGTACGTAGTTCCCAAACACCTTACTAAGACACCTTATGTTGGTTTTTCTTTTAATGTGTCCCAAGTCTTTATCTGCTGCTTTTCATTTACTCAAGCTCCAAGATAATAGACAACTCCACCAAGTAATAAACTAACAATTAAATATACATCAAGGAAGTCAATGGAGAAGCATCTCTCAGGGGCATTTGCACATAGAAACAGCATTCAATATCACATACACACGAGGCTGCTTTTTAATGGGTTACACGGGATACTCTACACATCCATCAACCACCGACGCAGGTGTTTTCAATTATTCCGCTTAATAAGGCTTCTTCTCTGGACCGTGGTGTGTGGGTGTTTGCACACTCAGCTTGACACTCTTCATTCTCCTGCTAGTTTTTTGCACCTGTTCAAGTGTTTACGCCTTTATGATTCTTTAAAGTACAAAAACGCCCGAGCTCACATAGTTCCAAAGCATATCTTCATCAAGACAGTGTGGGTGCACAGGTCCTTTAACATAACAGTTCAAACTAGAGAGGCGACACATTCACATAGAAAATCCAACAATTCCTTCTGTTTTTACAGTTTGTGACTCTGGTAAATGGTGTCATTTTTCAAAGCTGGTGGGTTTTGGGCTTCACAGATTGAACCTAAATGCTTTTCTTAAACAAACTGCTGAGCTGCTGCACAGTGAAATGTTTGAGTGGAGCTCAGGATGAAAGCATCAGAGCTGTTTTACATGTTTTTATGTTCAGCTAATATAATTTCCTCTGGACAATGTTTGTGGTGTTAGAAGTGGACGTTTGTAGGGAGTTTTCAGTTGTAATACTTAAATGCATAAATATTTGCAGTGGTGGTTTCACTGCAAGCATCTACTGATGTCACCAGTGAAGTAAATAAAAACAGCATTTGTTGAACTTTACGCCTCTCAGTGTCTGCAGTTAGTTTAGCTGAATCAATGCAAAGATATTTCTATTTTTCTACATGACAGGAATGTCAGTGAAATCCAAATGCTAAGAATAAACAAGTGATCTGCCTGGTCACAGATCCCACTTTAATCCAAAATAAAGACTTTGCAAGGAAATGAACTTGAAATATGAGCCACCAGTAAAAGTTGTGATCAGACAGAAGGGCCTGTATTTTATCTTTGGAGAAGTTTAACATGTAAGTTTGTGCAGCTGATCAGTGGTGAGGCCTGTGGATGACTGGAGATGTGTGTGGACACTTAGACGAAGCAGCAAATGTGTTGAAAATGAGTTGTCTTCTCAGAGTCTTGAAGATGTTTTGTCAGAGCTAAGAAAGAAGTAAGAGATCCTGCAGGTGATTGTTGAGTGGTGTTGAGGAATTTGAATGTAGAGGAATAGCAAAGAGATTTTGAAGATATTTAAGCCATAAGTTGTATTTTATTTGTTTGCTGTTCTCTCCCATTTGTAGTGAAGAGAAGTGATTTGACATGAAGAATGTGATTTGTGTGGCTTTGAAATTGTGTTAAAATGTAAAAATGAGTGATGAGGAGAAGAGTGTGACTTTTTAGTATTGTGTTTTTTAGCGTGTTCTTTAAAAGTTGTAGGTAGATTATCTTCTTTTTTTGATTTTGTGGATTGTTTTTTTTTCTTTCAGTGTTGATGTCACCGCCTTGACGAATAGAAGAAAAGGGCAAAATTTGCCAAAAAACTTCGTGCCTTCGTGCCTTCGTGCCTTCGTGCCTTCGTGCCTTCGTGCCTTCGTGCCTTCGTGCCTTCGTGCCTTCGTGCCTTCGTGCCTTCGTGCCTTCGTGCCTTCGTGCCTTCGTGCCTTCGTGCCTTCGTGCCTTCGTGCCTTCGTGCCTTCGTGCCTTCGTGCCTTCGTGCCTTCGTGCCTTCGTGCCTTCGTGCCTTCGTGCCTTCGTGCCTTCGTGCCTTCGTGCCTTCGTGCCTTCGTGCCTTCGTGCCTTCGTGCCTTCGTGCCTTCGTGCCTTCGTGCCTTCGTGCCTTCGTGCCTTCGTGCCTTCGTGCCTTCGTGCCTTCGTGCCTTCGTGCCTTCGTGCCTTCGTGCCTTGCTTATGGGTAAATCTCCTGGTTTTCCCTTTTTCCAGGATCCATCCTTCAAGTCCAATCCAGTGACACTCCACACCACAACCTTTCCACTCCACTATCATCCTCGACAAGGTTCCCAGCGGGATTCGAACCATGACCGTCCACATGACAGACACACACCCTCTGTGTGAGCTATCTGTCACACAAGGTCCCTGGTGGAGTTTGTTGTAATGATGGTTGCAAGAGGTTGTCATGCAGCCAAAGTGTAAAAAGAGCCTTGAGCTGGATTCGAAACCAAGGACCTCCTGGATGAGAGGCAGATAACTTACCACTGCACTATCCTTCCTACTGGGTGTAGCTGTTAGTTTTCGTAAATGATGGTACACAAAAGTATTAAGGAAGTGAAGATAATAAAGGTACTAAGGTACCGGGGAGGCAAAAAACTTACCTCTACACCACCTGTCCTACAAGATGTTGCTCTAACTTTGCTTAAATGATGCTATCAATTAGTACTGGCGCAACCAAACGACAAATAAAAGGTGTGAGTGGAGATCTGAATCATGTGAGGTTTGTTTCTGAGACTGAATACACCCAATCTCATCTGATCTGCAAAGCTAAGCAGGGTTGGGCCTGGTTAGTATTTGGATGGGAGACTACCTGGGAATACCAGGTGCTGTAAGCTTTTTACTTCTCCTCACAACCTGAACAACACACTGCTAGCGACAGCTATCAACTAAAACCTCTTGGTTTCTTTATTATACACTCTATGAGGTGGATAAGCTGCAGCTCATGCTGATTTATTGCTGCTTCTGGTTGGAGCCAAAGAACAAAGGCTTCACCTGTTGGAGCAGCTGATGTCCTGCAGCCTCTTCACCACAGAAAGCCTCTGACAGCTTCAATTCTTTACACTCTGACTGCAAGACACCAATCACATAGGAACATTTACATGTATGGAACAAAGAGCTGAGCTGACACTCAACATGTGTTTGAGCATTTATTGATAAAGACATTCAAACATGTCTAGAGATAGAACACCAACGCACGGTGTAAGAAAGGTCAGAACAGACTTCACCTGCTCAGGAAACTGAGGTCCTTCGGGGTGCAGGGAGCAATTCTGAGGACCTTTTATGGTTGTGTGGTGGTATCAGCCATCCTGTATGGAGTGGTCTGCTGGAGCAGCAGCATCACGGCTGCAGACAGGAAGAGACTAAAGAAACTGGTTAAGAAAGCAAGCTCTGTCCTGGGCTGGTGGTAGACAGGAGGATGATGACAAAGCTGTTGTCTATCATGGAGGACATCTCCCACCCCCTGCAGGAAACAGGACCATCACCGGCAGCTCCTTCAGGGACAGACTGCTTCACCCACGATGTTTGAAGGAGGTCCTTCCTTCCTGCAGCAGTCAGACTGTGTTCAATCAAGCCTGCTCCCAGTAGTTCAGATCACCCATGAAGTAACTGCAATAAAATGTAAATAAGTCAATATGTGCAATTTCACAGGTTTTTTTTTTTTTTACAAGCATTTCTATTTCTTCTCTAAGGAGAAAGCATCTATTTATATCTGTGCACTGAGTGCTGCTTTTTTTTTTTTTTTTTAACTTTTTTCCTATCTGCTACTGCCACACTGAAAATTTCCCCACTGCAGGATCTACCTATCCATCCATCTATCTATGGTCCATCTACCTCCCTACCTATCTATCCATCCATCCATCCATCCATCCATCTCTCTCACAGGTGTGGGGGTTGATTCACCTGTTCTCAATCACCTTAATCCACGAAGGCCCGGTTCTTCATTCTTCCGCTCTCTGCCAGACCACAGACTTTGAAACCAGAACCTTTCTCCTACAATTAGTCTGGTTTCCCCTTTTTGTTTTCACCTTGGTTTAGTTATCCTTTCTGTGTTGGTTTTAGTTTCATTCGTTAAATAAACTCCTTGTAATCTTTGACCTGTGTCTGCAGATGTCCTGTGACACCAATGATCCCATCTGATATTTAGCATGTTTTCAATTATTGGTCCCATTTCTTAAAAAAAAAAAAAAAAAAAAAAGCCCCCTGAAATCTGATCAGATAAATGAATGTGAAACTACTTTGGGTCTGCTGCAGCTGCCTCCCTCTGATCTTGTTCCTGCCCACAGCACAATCTGATCAGTGAAACACTGAAGGACAACTTCAGCATGTAAAACATAAATAAGCAAAGGCTGCAACTCGTGATTATTTTAATTTTAACTTAACTTTATGTGCTGTTCAAAAACTTTATTTTTTCTGCAAATGTGTAGTGATTCCAAATCTTGGTTACTGATCTCCTTGATTACAAAAAAAATCTGTATCGACCCGGAAAAAAAACAAACATGTCAGGCACCCTATGATGTTAACTGTTTGCCTGAATGTTTTTGTTTAAAATCCTCAGTAATAACCTTTGACTGGTTGCTCTTAACCCTGTAAAACTCACTGCTGCAAAAATACATCAGCTTATTTTTTAATTACTATTTTCTATTATATATATCTGAAATAAACCCTAATCTGTGGGTCTGACAGCAGCGTGAGGTCAAAGAAGCTGCCATCAGCTGCTGCACTTCTGTCCGTCCAGCAGATGGAGCCATGGAGCTGCAGTGAAGTGAAGAGCAGCACAAGGCAACCACCACTTCCATCCACTGACGCATTCAATTTGACTGACGCTAATGTTTTATTGACTTCCAACCACTAAACCAATATGATCACTGATGCACTGAGCTGAAGAAGTAATGTTACATTTCAAACATAACTGGGGAAATAACCGAAACTTCTTCCTTAGGAAAGGAGAAAGTATAAGAGTATAAAGGCAGTGCAAGAATAAATAAGAAAAAAACGGTGCAAAAATTGCCCATAGCATTATATACAGATGACTTTATTCTTAAAAAAAAAAAAAAAAACAACAAACATGTAGAAGACTATATACAGAGGATCAGGTTTCAGGTATAGATAGATCGACAGATGAATCCTTACTGTGAAAATATTTAAAGACATTGAACATTGTGCAATATAAGGTCAGTCAGCAGCCTCAGTTCATGCACCAAGAAAACTTTTATGCATTTTTTAAAAATAAATTTTCTCCATTTACAAGGCAGGGAGATAACCGAAACTTCTTCCTTAATAGTTCCTGTTTAGTTTGTATGCTGTGGTGTCAGGATTACTACACGTGGAAATGAATATCAAATTAAAATCATTTCCATATCTTGACAAGTTGTTGCGATCAAAAAGTAAACTAAAGCTGCAAGCAGCGTTGGACGGGTCCTCGCATCCTTGCTGGTCGGCGAATCCACGCACATCCACCAGGTGGCGCTGCGACCGAGAGTGCATGTCGGCCTATGGATGCGATGAGGGCTGGACTCTGATCACACGTGCAAAATTTCAGGCAGATTGGAGCATATTCAGGCTACTTCTAGAGCTTTTCCTGTCCATCCACCAGGTGGCGCTGCGACCGAGAGTGTATATTGGCCTATGGATGTGATCAGGGTCAGACTCTGATCACACGTAAAATTTCAGGCAGATCGGACCATGTCCAGGCTAGTTATAGAGCATTTCCTTCCAACCACCAGGTGGCGCTGCGACCGAGAGTTTATGTCGGCCTATGGATGTGATCAGGACTGGACTCTGATCACACCTGTAAAGTTTGAGGCAGATTGGAGCATGTTTAGGGCAGTTACACAGCAGTTGATGTTTCATGGCGAAGCATCAAAATTCACGAGGCCGCCATGGCCACGCCCTCAGACTTAAGGTGAGCATTTTGATAACTTTTGATCACCCATGCCTGGACTACATCCTGGCCGAATTTCAGCTCTCTCGGTGTTACCCTATGTGAGTTTATAGCTTTTGAAAATGTACAAAAATGACCCAAAATCGTCAAAACGTATGACATATAATTCAAAATGGCCGACTTCCTGTTGGGTTTTGGGCATGGCTGTCAATTACATTTTGGTGTGTCTTGACGAGTTACATATGCCTACCAAGTTTCATAATTCTAGGTGACACGTACTGGCCGTAGTAAATGTTTGAAATTTTCCAGGTGGCGCTATGGAGCCATTTTGCCAAACACATGTGCAGTTTCCCTAAAATCTGAAATGGGTTGCCGGTCCAGATATGTGTGGTAATTTTGGCGAGCATTTGAGCATTTTTAACCTGTCAAAAAGTACTTTGTTTATTACGGCAACGATACGTTGCCACGGCAACAGCGTTTTATGAATCGTCAAAATCTTCACACTGTGCCATCGTCAATGTGTGGTCACTCACCTGACCAATTTTCAGAATCATATGACAAAGTATCAGGCAATGGCACGTGCAAATGTAATGACAATTTCTTCCTGTTGCCAATAGGTGGCGCTATGAGTATTTCTAAATTTATGAATGTGGATGTGTTCAGAACCGGACTGGTGTCCATCACATCAAGTTTGGTCCGGATTGGATCATTTCCAGCTGAGATATTAATAATTCAATTTTTATGGCGAGAAATCGAAATTCGCCGCAATGCCACAGACACGCCCCTTGACGACGAGTCACCATTTTCTTTGGGAATCATCATCAATGTGTTCAGGCTTATGTTACCACATTTGAGGTGAATCTGATCAACGTGCTAAGAATAGTACATCAAAGTGTGAAAAATGTCAATTTCCTGCTACCACAAGGTGGCGCTATGACTGTGAATGTATATAACCACATGGATATTGTCAGGGCTGGACATTGATCACACATGTCAAATTTCAGGCAGATTGGACCATGTACAGCTGAGTTAGACACCACTTCCTGTTTCATGGCGAAGGATCCATTTTTTTGGGAGTCGCCATGGCCACGCCCTTTGAAATGAAATGAACATTTTGATAATTTTTCATCAGGTCGCGTGTTTGCATATATTGGCCAAATTTGACGTCTGTCGGACTTATCCCCGATGAGTTATTAATTTTGAAAAATTTACAGCTAATTCAAGATGGCCGACTTCCTGTTGGTGTTAGGGCGTGGTCATGATTGACTTTTTTGGCTTTCCTGATGTGCTGAATATGCATACAAAATTTTGTAGCTGTACATGAAACATCGTGCAAGTTGGCCTAATGACCAAATTTTCAATTTTCCAGGGGGCGCTATGGAGCCATTTTGCCACACACATGCGCAACTCCCATAAAATATCAAATTTTTCGCGAGGCCTGATGAGCATGCCACGTTTGATGCGTTTTGGGGTATGATAAGGCCGCCAAAAAGGCAATTCAAAAGTCCGGAAAAGAATAATAATAATAATAATAATAATAATAATAATATTAATAATAATAATAATAATAATAATAATAATAATAATAATAAATAAATAATTCCTTGCATTCCAATAGGGTCTGAGCACCATTCGGTGCTCAGACCCTAATAATAATAATAATTCCTTGCATTCCAATAGGGTCTTCGCACCGTCGGTGCTCGGACCCTAATAATAATAATAATAATAATAATAATAATAATAATAAACCCTTGCATTCCAATAGGGTCTTCGCACCGTCGGTGCTCGGACCCTAATAATAATAATAATAATAATAATAATAATAAACCCTTGCATTCCAATAGGGTCTTCGCACCGTCGGTGCTCGGACCCTAATAAATAATTCCTTGCATTTCAATAGGGTCCTCCGCACCGTCGGTGCTCGGACCCTAATAATAATAATAAATAATCCCTTGCATTCCAATAGGGTCCTCCGCACCGTCGGTGCTCGGACCCTAATAAGAAACCCTTGCATTCCAATAGGGTCTTTGCACCGTTGGTGCTCGGACCCTAAAAAGAAAAAGAAACCCTAGCATTCCAATAGGGTCTTCGCACCATTCGGTGCTCGGACCCTAATAATAATAAATAATTCCTTGTATTCCAATAGGGTCTTCGCACCGTTCGGTGCTCGGACCCTAATTAAAGAAAACTCTGCTGCTAATCCGTTATCATTTCAATCACAAGAGTCAAGAGCTTGACAGCTGAAAATATGCACACTATCTCCCCCTTGTGTTGAAGTTTTTACTGGCCTTTTGTAGCACTGGATAGAAAACACTTCTGTTTCCTGAATAGTATTTAAATGATACCAAATGAGAAAATAACTTCAGTTTAAAAGTCTCATCACAATATCTGTGCCGTTGTGTAGTAACTTTAAAACAAGGTAAAAGTAACTCCACAGTTCATATAAGTTAACTAATAAAAGTTGTTAAGCTAATATTTGATTCGAGGCTGCTATCAATAGAAATTAAAGCAGCTGACTGTCATGGCTTTGGACTCGTGGTTCTCATGGTTCCTCCACATTTAAGGGTCAGGACACCAGACAGCAACAGTCGAGGCCACATTTGCAGATTCAGCTCCTCGGTCAGCGGCTTGTCACCAGGAGAGCAGAGGAGCATGTTGAGGTCACTGAGGTTACGCTCAGACTGCCCCCAAAAGTTCCCAAAATCTGATTTTTAGCAACATTTCAACTGCATTTAAGATCTAATTGGTTATTGTAGAACGTGTTAAAAGATTTTAAATAGCTCTAAAATCGCTACAAACAAAATATTTTCGGGCAAATTTGAAATATTGAATTTTTAAGTGTTAAATTCTGCTCAATTTTGACAGTTTTGCTTGTGTTTTTTAAAATTTTATAATAGCTGACTTGTCTAAATTGAAATTCTATTTAACTGACTGGAGACATCCCAGCTATTACTCATTATTGCACCTGAATGCACCTGTCCAACCTCTAATGTTAGCTCCCTTTGTTTGCTGTTTTTGGCTTTTTTACAGTTTTTATGACTACATATCCACTCGACAGCAAAACAGTTTCTTATTTCATGCATTACGCAACATACTTAGCTAGTTTCTCAAACTACTCCTTTGTTTTGTCGTTCCTTGGCAGACTGCAGATCTACAGGAAACACAGGAAATAATGGCTCTGAGTCAAACATTGAGGCTGTCACAACTACACATCTGGAGCGACTTTCAGCTCATCCACCAATAAATACAGTGAGTCGTGTTGTTGGTGAGAACATTCAGAGGTGACACTTTGTCTATTCCTGCATTACCTGATGGATTAGCCACTGGCTTCCTGACTGGCAGATCTTGTAAGCTACCTCAAGCCAACTCGCTCAGACTTGTCGCTTTCTGTCACCTGCACGGCTGAAATTGCAAGTGTTTGGGTGAAGCTTTGTGGTCTCTGTGCCAACTTTACTGTGTTTTTCTACTTGCAGATGCTTTCCGCTGGAGTTGAAATGATGCAGGTTTGGAAATAAACTGTCTGAGAGAGAACATGTAAACCAGCAGAGGATGTGAGAGGTCAAGACGTCATCACATCTGACCTGTTATTCTTGTTTCCTTCAGGAACTTCAGATTCACATTTGCTGGCTTGTCTCTAGTAGCACTGCACAGCTTTCCAAGAAAGTATCATGTTAATTTCAGAAAATATTAGCTGCACATCCATGAGTCATTGCTCAAATGCAACAAATTGGCTTTAAATCTTTACTTTATCATCACAACTGTGCACCAGCCAGCTCAAAAGACACATTTGCAATTTGTTCTACTGCTCCTGGCACCTTTTTGCTAAATTTTTAGACCAAAAACTCCCTTTTCTATCTCATAGCATCTTTCTCTTGAATCAAAAATGCTGCGATCTCTGTGGGGCTCTGAAGTCTTTATATGAACACATCTGTCACTCATCATACTCATTAATGAATGTCCGTGACCCAGTTTTGTTTGTGGTAGGAAAGTTAAAATAATTTTTTGATGGTGTTACAGAAAGTGGTCACCGTGTGGTGCAAAGGAAAAACTGAGAAATGTACCTGTAAATCATGACCGATTTTGTTTTCAGCTTTGATATTTATTCCAGTTATACTTTTATTGTGGAAACTGTTGCTCTCTGATATTATTCAGGGATCATAAATGATCCATTGAGGCATTCAGTTTTTTTAAATGTCTGAAAAATGCTCAAACCTTCAGTCTATTATACATTATAATGAACTTAATATCAACAGCGAACAGAACTGTTAGGAAACTGTCAGTTACTGCTTACACAGAAATAAGTGGTCAGTCAATAACGTCTTGTAATAGAAGTGAAAATAAAAGGCTACTGCATCTTTTGTAAAATAATAAAACGGAAATAAAATGAGAAATGTTTTGCAGTTAATTGTATAAAAAAGACCTCATGGTACCTTAATTAATCAGAGCTCCAGCAGTAGCAGGGCTGCAAAATAAAATGAACATGGAGCACAGTAATAATTTTAGCTCGTCACCTTTTTATGAGCACCAACCACAGGTGTATTTACACTTAAACATGACGTGTTCCTGTGTGAAAAAAAAAACCACTTGGTGTCACTTCAAACAAATCTGACATTACAACGCCCTATTTCACACTTTACAAAGTAATTAGTGGTCATCTGAGCACCAAACAGCAGCAACCACAGCCTGCTCTGGGGGGCGTTTGAAGAACATCGGTAAATTTAGGGTTTCTCATAAAGCAGATGTTCGGTTAGTGAGATGTTTTTGCCTGTGACAAGGTTTGAGGTGCGACCAGTGAAAAAGTTAGTCTGGATCCCTGTTAATGCTCCAGTGGTTCAGCTTTAAATAATAATATATGTTCTGTGAGAAATGTTCAGTATGATTATAGCAGGGTCAGTATATAATTGCAGGACTTTTTATAACATAGCTGACAGGTATCATAGTTGACATTTTCGCTGTTTTCAGGCCTAAAATCAACATGGCTGCCTATAACCAAACACCACATGGCATTTTTACATTAAGATTCTTCTAAAATATTATATATACAACTGAGTAAAATTGAAAGTTATTTATAAAGATATTGTAGTAAACCTGTTGACATCCCATAAATCCACACTTGACTCACACACTACTTTACATTAAATAAGTCAGAAAGCCTTGGAGTCTGGCCAGTCTTTTCTTCAGGAGGAAATGACATCATGTGGAGCAGGTCATGTGATCTGGAATTAACACACTTCCTTGAGAGGTGTTTTTGTAACGGGGAACTTAGTTGAAAGTGATTTCTGGGACACAGATACAATTTGTTATTTTCCACATAAAATTTCATATATTGGCAAAAGAGAAATATCTGTCATGATTATCTCAACTTAATAAAAGGAACAAAACAGTTTTTGAATGAGTTCATTTTATTATTGTTTAGCTAATTAGAAGGTGGTTGTTATCAAATTTGGATGGTTATTTAGTTGACATTTTAGTGATATCCAGTCATTTTCTATTAATAAGTGATTGTGTCCATAATAAATAATTCTGGAAATTGTAAAGACATGATCATAATGAACATAAAAACATTTTTTTTATTTTTAATAAAAATGTATACAAGATATATGCCATGGACCTCAAAAGTCCCTCAATTATATATTGACCCTAGTGACTAGAATTTTCTTTTTCTTTTTCTTTGTCAGGCTCACAAAAATAACCTTGATAAGAAAAGTAGAATTTTGGGGTATTCTTTTGTGAGTTAATCTCCGTGTGACATTTACCACCAGACGTCAGAGAGCAGTGTGAGTAAGTGAGTCAGTGAGTTAAAAGTCAGTTTAAAAACATAGAAATGGTACTTTACTGGAAACCAGCAGCCTGATACGTCCTTGGAGGATTTCAGCATCTGTGAGGTTTCACTTCAAAGACTTCCGTTTGCTTGTGGTCTCTGACAAAGAGTTCACACACTGAAAAAACAAACTGGAAGAAAACAGAAATACATCAGCAGAAAAATAACAGAAAATGAAAGTCTCTTAAAAATACAGTAATTATTCATGATTTAAATGTGATTTAAATGTGTTTTTCTAGCCTTTACTGTACAAGACAGACAGACAGACAGACAGACAGACAGACAGACAGACAGACAGACAGACAGACAGACAGACAGACAGATAGATAGATAGATAGATAGATAGACAGATAGATAGATAGATAGATAGATAGATAGATAGATAGACAGACAGATAGATAGATAGATAGATAGATAGATAGATAGATAGATATTCTATTTCCATAGATTACCATTATACACTAATTAAAACACACTGATTCAATGTTTTTGTAGTGAAAATGAATGCAGTTAGCAATAAATGATATATATAATGATCAAAACCGTATTTTTGACAGATTACCAATGCTTATAGACATTATACAACAATTAAAATAGATAATTTTTTAATGTATTTTATATTTTAAGAAGTAAAAATGTTGGGTTATTAATGTATTTATTTAGTTTTAGGTTTATTACACTGTATAGTACAGTGATACAGAAGGAAATTGGCTGTTTGCCACGACAGGATCGTGAGAATTGGAGGAGGAAAAGAACCAAAAGGGGATAAAACTCTCTGGAAGTTGCGCAAGAATGAAAGCAGTCATCTGATATCTGATTAAATCTGTGCCGAGGTATCTGGAAATAATCGACTCCACTGATTGCTCACTCAGCTATTCTACAGAAAACTCATTTACGACATCTCAGACAACGAAGTTAGTCAAGCTCTCCGAGAAGAGCCGTGGCTTCCAGGTTGTTTCCCCGGGATGTTTCAATTACATTCACACTGCTCGGTCATCTCTGTCCAATGATTCGCTTCAGTTTCGCTTCGGACAGCAGTGGATGGAGGAGGAGGAGGGTAAAACTCTCTGAGGATTATTCACATCTCACTGAACGTCTGTGCGCGCTAAGACGCAGCAGCAGCAGCAGCCAAAGTTCCTCCTGCGTAAAGTTCACTCCTCACAATGGCTAAAGTGAAGCCCTGGTTGGTTTGCTGCTTTGTTTTACTGGGTTTAATTTGCGCTGTTGCTCTGGTTTGCTTGTGCATCGCCTCGCTGGTGGACAGAGGATGTTCCGGTGGGAGCTTCAGACATGCGGCTGTTTCTGCAGACTCCAAGCTTTGCTCCGAGATTGGCAGGTAAGACCCAGAAAGTTGTTTGCATCAAGGAGAAAGTTGTGTTTAATCAGGAGAAATCAGCTCAGAAACACTTCAAATTAAACCAGCGGACTTTTTCTTATTCTTTTTTTTTAGGTAATTTGGAAGTTTATTGAGAAAATTATTGCATCCTATGTGTTCCATTATTAACAGTAATTATGTCAGTGCTCAGTCTTGTGCCATCAGTTCCCTGCTGTTAGAGGAGGGATAAAAGGCTGAACCGAGCAATGATATAAGCAGTTTAAGAGATTTGATTCTGATAGGCTCCTGTATAATAATACCTGCAGAACTGTGAGCAGACATGCCACAGATTCTCTCAACCCTCACTGATTCATTTCAAACTACCCTGGTTCAATTTGACTATAAAGGGAGAAAAAAAACCATAAACCAAATAAATACTTATTATTCTGCCCTCCATGCATCACCCATGCCAACCCATATTTACTGAATTCCACCATGCCTTACGAGCACTGCACCTTTACAGCTCTTAGTCGGAGGAATCTTGCTTTTTCTAAGATCTTTTTGCAGCCTCTCGCATTTTCCCTCTTCAGCAGAGCCACCTTTTTCTGATGCACATCTGTTTTTTTGTTCTGCAGCGAGCCATCAAGTCTTTTCAGTCAAATCTGTCATCAGATTCCAAATATAGTTTATTTTGTTCTTTTTTAGCTGGAATTTGCACAAAGCTCTTCCGGCTTTTGTGTTCAGTCGAAGAAGGATTAATGGACTGATCTCTGCCAAGACCTGTGAGGGGTTCATTTCCCAGTTCAGAGCAGGGACAATGAACAGGTCAGGTTGTAGTGGCAGAGAGATAAACTGAGGCGACGGGAAACATTACTGCCTCATCCTTCTTGACCTTTTTGATGAGTAAACCCACTGATCCTCTTCATTCCTTTGACTTTGACTAGAGACCTGTGAGGGTGCATCAGACTTCAATGATTACTGTGATTGTTTAAATCTTAACCCGCGAGTCGTCCTACAGGTCAAAATTGACCCGGTTTAAAGTTTGAAAATGTGGGAAAAATGCATATTTTCACAGTGAAACTTCTTATGTCCACATTTTCAACATTTTTGGGAAATCTTTGAGCATTTTTTGGTGGAAAAAAAAAGAAATGTTAAAAATGTTCCTTGAGAACATTCAGAAAAAAATCAACCAAAATCTAGCGAAATTTGCTGGATTTTGGTAGATTTTTTTCTGAATGTTCCTGAAGAAAATATTAGAGTTTTTACTGATATATATGGAATCACTTTAGATATTTTTAGAATTTTTTTGGAAAGCTTTTTATTCATTTTTTGAAAAAATTTACAAGAATTTTCTCGCCAAATTTGGGAATTTTTTTTAAAAAATGGAACTTTTAAGGAATTATTGGAATTTTCTTCCTGAAGGTTTTGCAAATTTTCTGAAATTTGGGGATTTTTTTTGCAGAATTTTTGGATTTTTTTCAGAAAAGGAAACAATATTTTTTGGTGCCTGTAAATGAGGACAACAGGAGGGTTAAGCAAAATCCTTTTTTTTTTTTACTGCAATTTAACCGTATGCTGCAGAGTCTGGACAGAAAACAATAATTTAGATGCATAGCAACAATATGTAAGGCATAATTGCAGAGTTAAGATCAAATCTGAAGTGCTTACTTAGCAAAACGACTTGAAAGAACATCAGAATGGAGCAATCAGCTGGCTTCAATTCTCCTTTTCTCATGAACCGTTTAACTTTCTTAGCCAGCTGCAGATGCTTAATTTGTTGAGTTCACCCTCATTTTCTTCTTTTCTCCTTCTGCTATAATCCCATCTGCAGATAATTCCCAACATTTGTCACAAACAAGCATCAACCGCTAGATTCCACCTTTTGTTCATGTGAGATTCTTCTGATTAGATTCGTCTGTCATTCTGCCTCCCCATACTTTTACCCTTTTGTCAAACCCTGCGAAGTCTTTAAGCTGGTCCGACCTTAGCAGAACCAAAACATTCCCAACACTGGCTTCTCTTGTCGCTCAGTGAACACATCTGATCCCCTGCCAACTTCTCAGTGAAAAGACCCATTCAGGTCTTTCGGATTTTCAGCTTACATGTTCTGTTGTTTGGTACAGTTAAGTTGGACAAACTAATTGGAACAAATAACCAGGATCAAATTTCACCCCATGATTCAGCTCTGTCTGAAAACAGCACCACTATGGCCACTGGCTTCCTGATATGTTGCCTGAAATCGACCTCAAGCATCAGCACAAAGTTTAAACTTGCCTTTTGGCAGCATTCACAGATCGTCAACACACTGAAGAAGAAAAAAAAGAAAGAAATGAACCTTAAGGGTCTCATCCAAGTACTAAAAAATGTGAAATGTGTGTCTGCGTGTAGACAAACATGTGGTGAATAGCCAGTGACTGAGTGTGTGTTCACACATTTCCCATAAAAGCAGTGAAAATGTTTTCCAGGAACATGCTCCAGCAGGGGGGGTCGGCAGTAGATGGCGCCATTGCAGCTCTTCTGTGCACATCTTTGGTCAATCCTCAGAGCATGGGCATCGGAGGAGGCTCCATAGTAACCATCAGAAATAGAACAGGTGGGTCCTCTACTGGCAGTTGTATCTCTTTAATTTAGTTTCCTCTCAAACACTGATTGAAATCACACCCATCTCTTCTCAGGCAGCGTTAAAGTCTACAACTTCAGAGAGACGGTTCCACGTTCATTCAAGAGCAACCTGATAAATGACTGCCCGTCTACATTCAGGATATCCACAGGTAGGCAGAGCCGCCTCTTTTTTCTCTTCACACCTTCTCACATTGTAAAGTCCTCCAATGTAAATGACACTGTGGCACAGGAAAATGTTCTTCTAAGGGATTTTTGGTCTCAGTTTCACAGTATTTTATTAAATTTGAACCAATTATTCAATATAAAAAGGTGAGGTGTACCACACAAAGCTACAGATTTCTCTGTAAAAGCCTGGTTTTCAGATGAATCAGAAAGACGTGTCTTATTTTAATACATTCCTTAAATGACAGATGTTAGAACCGGGACACTATTTTATTTGATTTACTACAGAATCCTGAACAGATGAGATGTTAATTTCTCTCTACGAAACACAGCAGTAACAAACCATCAGATGCTGAAATCATACCAGAGAAATGATAAGTTCTGTTTAAAGAAAAAAATTTGAACTGTTGGTTTTTAAAAAAAAGCTAACTTTTCAAATTGAGACAGCTCAATATAAAATTTAATTAAAGGTTCCCAACACATTTTCATACAGTTAAAAGCAGCTTAAAATGAGTGTTTGTTAATGTACAATATTTGTTAACAACTACAATGTCTACTAAGAAGTGAGACTAAATGTCACTTCTATCTGTTTACGAACAAGCCATCACATATGAGTGACCACTGGAGGAGCTATAGTTGTGGATTTATATAAATAACCCTTATATCTGCTTACAAATACATTTAAAGTCCTTCTCCGGTTGTCGATTAAACCACTAAAACTCACCTATCAAAGTTACATATTTAGAAAGTGTTGTGCTTTTGAAAATAACCCATTCCTACCTTAAAATGAAGTCAAATCTATGAAGTTCCTACATCTCTCTACTCTGTGCAGCTTAAGCACACCAGCTCACCTATGATTCAGCTCAAACACTGTACAATTACACTCATGCTACTAATAGTTCAACCATGTCTTACAACACAGTGGCATGTTGTAAGACATGGTTGAAACTGAAGCCATTTGTGAAGAGGAATAATGATACTGAAAGTGTCTGCAAGCCGATGGGATTGGTTCCTTAGGTTTGTCATTTCTGAAACACCACAAGTCTGAATCTGTATTTCTGAAATCATCTTGAGTATGCTGTAGTTTTAAGGTTCAAAAAAAGCTCAGCCATTGTGTTGATTGTCCTCTAGCTCAAAAACACTCTATAGACACACTAGATTTTTACCAGATGGGGTCTTTAAGTGTAAAACTTGCCATTTATGAAATATTTATATAGCGCTTTAAACTTAAAGTGACAATGCTCTTATTGTATTAGTGAGGTTAGATGTTCTCAAGCAATAAACATTTTGCATATATAATGACCTGAAAAATCAATCTGAAATGTCTGAGTGAAAAAGTGAAGGTCGGCTCATGGGCCTCCATCATTTCTCTGATCCTGCTGCACTGTTTCCTGCCTGATCTCTGCAGGCAGCCAGTGGATCGGCGTTCCTGGAGAGCTGCTGGGCTACGAGACCCTTCACAAACACTACGGGAAGCTGCCCTGGGCCAAGCTGTTTGAGCCAACTATCCGTCTGGCCAGGGAGGGTTTCCCCCTGCCAGCCTTTCTGGGAAAATTCCTGTCCTTCAACATCGTTAAAGACCACGTGGAAAAGTCAGCTCTCTGGTACAGATAACCCTCGAAGATTCTCGTTAAGATATCGCTTCAAGAACCGCTGAAGCCGAAACCTTTTTTATGCATCTGTCACTTCAGAAATCCTGGAGCAAAGTTCCTCAGTTCTCGGTTTAAGCAATTTCATGCCAGTTTTATGTAACCTTTTGGTTAACAATTGACTGAGAATTTAACTTTACACATTGCATAATAGTTTCTCCTGGTTGCCATGCCTCTTAGTGAGAATGATAAATTGTAATAGCACTCGGCTGCACGCTGTTGTTCTTAGCATCACACTTCAGGAGCAGAGTGTACTGGCCCAGACACAAGAGGAGTGCTCGCTTTCTTTTATAAATGTTTGTGCAAACTGTTGATTATCCTAGATGCTGGTTTTAAAAAGGGGTCAGCCGGGGGGTTAAGTGTGATGTGAAAAGCCTGAAAAATCGCATGTGAGTCTTGGATGCTTCTGCAAAAGTCAGTGCACAAATGCAAGTTTTTTGTTTTTTGTTTTTTTTTTGCATGTTTATGACCAAAGAAATAATCTGATAAGTGGACCTTTCCCCACCCAGGGGAGGAGCAGTGTTTAATTCCGCTGCCAGAGGCCTTTCACAGTTACACTTTGCACTTATTTTATGGCAAGTTGTAGAACTATGGACCACTACAGGATTGTCAAGTACACATCTGGACTCCTGGGAGTCAGACAATAAAAATGATGCTAAAGAATAATTGATAAAATTCAAGTATTATTTAATTTTTAAGCAGCTATACAACCTAACAGACACTGGTAGACGTTGATGCTCAGAAGAAAGTTTATTTTGCTTCAGGTGTAGATTGTTGAGTTACAAAAAGATTGAGAAGAAGAAAACAGAATAATTGTGTTTCTATCTGTGAATCTCCTTTTGTCCTTCAGTGGGGGTTGTTTCTGCTGTTGGTCTGAGGTTGTGTGTCTGAAACACACTCCGCTCCAGGATAAGGGTCCATAAATAAGTCTTATTTTGGGTGAATGCTATCCAGAGTCTCTTTTGATGTGGCTCTAAGGTTGATGAATCACATTTCCTTTGCAGGGTTCGTAGTACTGATGGAGGGTCAGGAGGCGGTCATCTGGTGTTTGGCTTCTCCCGGTATACATTGTGCTGTTATGAGCGGTGCTGTAAATTTCACACTGTTTGGACAGTGGTGCCACTTGGTCAATGTGTCGTATTCTAAAGGGATCGAGGACCATATCTGGTACTTGTCCCGATTTGACTGATGAGCAAAGATCCACCAGAGATGCTCGTGTCTCTAGGTTTCGAATCAGTCATGGCTTGGAGGTTGTTATTTGCATTGCTTATGGTCTCATAGCTTGACTGGTCCTAGAGAAAGTCAATTTATAATGAAGGACAATGGAGAAGGCATTTTGGACACAAATAGGGTGATGTCTGTTCTGCTGCTCAGTGACTTACATCCAAAGTGTGACATCATTGTCAAAGACACACATCTAACCCTTCAAAGTTTGCTAATATAGTGGAAAAGCAAGGCAGATAGAAAAACCTTGGCCTGCAAATTCTTAAAAGATTTAGGTTATGAAAGACTCCAATAAATGCAGCTAAAGTAACCCAAAGATGTCACAAATCATCAAAACACCAGTATGTGTACCTCTTCAGTATATTCTGTTTATAGGTACGATAGCAATAAAAAAAGAAATATGAGAACGCTTCACATGCACGACTAACCTCTCAGAAAAGCATCTCTGTAGCTGAACGTTCAGACCTGCACAACATTTAGGAGGAATTTTGTTCCATTCCGCCTTTGAGAATTGCTTCAGCTCAGCTGTATTTTTAGCATGTGTGGTGTGAAGTGCTTTGACCTGAGGTCAGTTTATGTTGTGATGTTTGATTTGACAGATTTCTGCCTCTCTCCTCCCCTTTTACTCAGTGTGTCCTTGTGTGTGTTTTTCCAGCGAAGTTTTCTGCAACAAGAACAAAACTGTTCTGAGCACAGGAGACGTCCTGAAGTATCCTAAACTTGCAGAAACCATGGAAACCATTGCAGAGCAAGGGGCAAAAGCCTTCTACAGTGGCAAGATAGGACATGACTTGATCCAAGACATTAAGGCTGCAGGTTGGTACAATGTCAAATTGTTATACTTGAACAGACAAATAAAGAAAAGGTAGAGAAATTACTTGTATTCAATCTTTAAAAAATAGAAAAGCAAATGTTTTTTTACGATTAAAAAAACCTTTGATGCTCTTCATGCTTTTCTCAGGTGGGACGTTGACAATGGAGGATCTGAAGTCGTTCCAGGTGAAGGTCTGCGATGCGTGGTCGGTTAATCTGGGAGACGCTCAGATGCACATCCCTCCTCCTCCTTCAGGGGGCCCCCTGCTCGCCTTCATCCTCCGAATCATGAAAGGTTTCATTGTTCATAATCCTGAACAACCTGGCTATAGCAGCTGAAGGAAATTAGAACATATTTGTATACTGTCGACTCTAAAGAAGCAGAAAAATTAAAATAGTGGTTTGCAGATCATAGTAGTTTAAAGTTTGTTGTTGTTCTATTTTTCTGCAGAGTTCTCTTTGACTCCAGAGTCTCTGATTGGTGACAAGAAGATTCAGATGTACCATCATTATGTAGAAGCAGCGAAATTTGCAAATGGACAAAAGAGGAACATTAAAGACCCTGACTTTAATAACAGGAAGGTCAGTATTGGTAGGATTTTGTTATTATTAGTGGGACAAAATATATCACAAGGACGGCAGGTTTATTTAATTATGCAGTTTTATAGAACATTTTGGAGTCTTTCAATTAACTGTTTTGGTTATACAATCTGTACTTGTTTTGTACATTAAACCTAGTTTTCAGGCACAATATACAACCATTTTCACTGAGACATGTCTGATAAATCTGCTGAAATGTACTTCGTCAGCATCAGATGACAGACAAAATTGAAAGTTAAATCAAGTCACCTGTTTTTCCATAATACAACTAAAACAACAGACATTATGAGGAATACTATGGTTAAGACCTTATACTATTATACAGAGGTGGAAAAAAATTTCAGACACCCTTAAAATTTTACACAATCTGAAATATCATCATGAAGTATTTGTGGAAAATTATTTTTTTGTGCTTCAAAAGATGTGACTGCATTGGACAGACAAACAAATACAAATAATATTTGTTTTGTTTATTGTTTACAAGAAAAACTAATAAAACTAAATTCTCCCAAAATGACCCAATACTCAAAATTTCTTACTTTTATGGAACCAATCAATTTAAGTTTTTAATGGCTTTTTTAGGATTTGTTTAGTATTATGGCAGTGATTGTACGATTAGAAATTGGACTTGAAGTGTGCACCTAAGAGTTATTCTTAATGCAATATTTCACAAATATATGGGGTGTCCGAAAGCATTTTTCCATCACTGTATGTGGGATAAATTTACCTGATTAATTTGGGGATTAAGGTTAAGAGCCTACAACATATATGACATACATCTACCCGACTGACTTAAATGGAACCTGCAGTATCATGTACTATACCAAATTACCTGGCTAATTCAAAAAATGATGGTTTATACCCTACTAAATTTTAGAGAAAACCCAGCAAATCTGAAGATTAAAGCGTTTGGTGATGGAGCAAGTACCTTGTGAACCTAGGAAAGAATTTAGCAGCTAAAAAGATATTTCCCAAATCTAGATGATCAGTTTTATCAGATGATGATATGTTAATGTTGGGTATATAGTCTATTGTGCTATTGTTCAATTTACTATTAAAGACTGGAAACAGGGGAGGTGCTGCCCTCAAACATAGTAATCCTGCTGCCTGGTAAACCTGCTCTATTAATCTGTTCTAATAACCCTCCTGTTGTCTTCATTTATGGCCACCAAAAAATATTGTTTCCTTGTCTTAAAAAAATCCAAAAATTCAGCAAAAAAATGCCCAGTTTTCTGAAAATTTGCAAAACCTTCAGGAAGAAAATTCCAGTAATTCCCTAAAAGTTTCCCTTAAAAATTAATTTTAAAAAATCCCCCAAATTTGGCAAGAAAATTCTTGTAAATATTTTCAAAACATTTGTAAAAATCTTCAAAAAAAATCCTAAAAATATCTAAAGTGATTATATATATATATCAGTAAAACTTCTAATATTTTCTTTAGCGAATTTTGCTGGATTTTGGTTGATTTTTTTGTGAATGTTCTTAAGAAATATTTCTTTTTTCCCACCAAAAAAATGTTCAAAAATTTCCAAAAATGTTGGAAATGTGAACATCAGAAATTTCACTGTGAAAATACATATTTTTTCCACATTTTCAAACTTTGCAACGGGTCAATTTTGACCCGCAGGACGACACGAGGGTTAAAATGCCAATACATAAACAGGCTGAACAAATCCAAGAAAATTAATAAGAAAAGAATCACAGTTATCTGGGATTCAGTATAATGTGGCACCAGTTTGGATGTTTCTGAGACGTCTCCTGATGTTCCTCTTTCAGAGCGCAGATCACTTGATCGATCCCTCCTTCATTAATCGCATCAAGAAGATGATTTCATCCAACAGCACACATGACGTCTCTTACTACTCCAACATCAAGCCTCCTCAGGATCACTTCGGGACGACTCATGTCTCCGTCCTGGATAAAGACGGAATGACTGTTTCTGCCACCAGCACCATAAACCAACTGTGAGCAGAAATCAAACAGTATCTGTATATCGGCTGTCTTTTTTAATATGTGGTTATATTCCAACATAATGCGCCTTCGTCCTCTCAGTCCGTTATGTGTGTTTTTGCTCTGCAGCTTCGGAGGAGCCGTTTACTCCTCCAAAACTGGCATCATCCTCAACAACGAGCTGGCTGACTTTTGCGGGAGGGCAGACACAGTGAGGGCAGGTAGAGTCACAGACGAGAACACAGCCTTTCCAACCTACAACAATCGAATTAGAGACATTCCTTAATGTGGTCATTCAGTCTGAGTGTAATTGTTGTCTGTTGTAGGTGAACAGCCTCCCTCCTCCATGGCTCCGGTTATACTGGAAACAAAGTCTGGAGGGATCCTTGCAATTGGTGGATCGGGAGGAAGCATGATTACCACCGGCGTGGCCTTGGTAACTGAATAATTAGTTTGCTTTCTTGCTTGCCCGCTTCCTCGTTTGTTTGCTTGCTTACACAACTCTCTTTTATTGTTGCAGTCTGTTATAAATCGCCTGTGGCTGGGGATGAACTTGAAAGATGCCATCGCTGCTCCAATAGTGTTTGTTAATTCCACGAACGATGTGAATTTGGAGCCTAATTTTGACAAGGTGAAGTATTTTCATCCTCACTGTCCTTTAACGACATTCACATTCACCCATGACTGTATATGTAATGAGCATTTCTGTTTATGTAATGGATTTAGATGGAGATTATGAGGACGTAATCCTGCAAAGTCAGATTGAATTTACCTGTAATCACAGATTTGGTATTACTGTGTGTGTTTGTGTGTGTTGTGTATCCTCAGTCTGTGGAAAATGGCCTCAGAGATCTTGGACACAACATTGGAAACTGGAGCTATTTTTTCAACGTGGTCAACGCTGTGGAAAGGGAGAATGGCTGCATTACAGCCGTATCAGACAGCAGGAAGTTGGGGATGTCAGCTGGATACTGACCATGAGGAGGCATGAGATTTCCACTAAAACCTGCCCTCAAAACTCACTGAACCTTCAGCCTTAAAAACAGTGAATGTCATGAAGCCCTTCCAGCAAAACTGGTGCTTTGGATCGTTCCAGATGAAAAAGGAGGCGACTAAACTTAAAGGATAATTCTATTTTTGTTCTATTGTTTCTATTGTTCTATTAAGTTGTGACCATCATTTCTAAAACAAGCTAACATCACACACCAGAGCAGTTGCTGAGCTCTTGACGAATGGCCACATGGATTTAATTTTTTTTTTAAGTATAAAATTGGGCAAGAAACTTGAGTCAGTTGTCGTAAACCGCTTTACTGGGAGGTAAAACTGCAACTTTCTCACAAAAATCTGCAGAAACTGAACTGTTCAGTGAGGCAGGCACATCAAAATGAACAGCTGGTGGAGCCAGTTCTCCTGTTGAGTGCAATTAAGCAATAAAAGAAAGAAGAAAGAGCAATAAGATGATAAAATATATTTGATTCAATCTCTCATAGATAAGCGATGAACCCTCACTGACTTAAGTGATGTCACCCGATGAGTGATTGCCAGAGATTTCAAGGGCTCCAAAAGTTATAAACAACAATGAGTCAGGTGACAACATGTTTGGAATTCATCATCATGTCACAGGACAAACAACTACACACAGTTGTGGCTGAAAATCACCAGTTAGCAATGTGTTTATAATTGCATGTAAACTTTGTGCAGCGTTAAGGTTGGTTGCTCCTTTCATGCTGGTCTGAGTAATTTTTCTTGTTTTTTTAGTAACACTGTTAATTCCTCCAGGCAAATTCTGCAGAAATGCAAACTCACATAGGGGCGTGTCTGAGACAGACAGAGCGCTCATGCACTTGACATTTTCATAGCGGAACAACCTTAAGAACTCATGCATTTGGTGGGAATGCGCCTCAAAGTCTGCAACTCCAAGAATATGAACACTGAGATTGTTTCCATTGTACCTGGTCACACTGGTCAGATGGTAAAAAAGTGTTTACTTCATCTTGACTTTTTCTGGCATGTTCCAGTTGTGTTTTGTTTTTGTAAATGTTAACATTGACAGTTCTTAGAAAAACAGGCAGCTAGATGATCACTTAATATGATACACAAACTGTGTGCATGCATAACAAAGGACAAAGGAAAGTATGTTAGGATAAAGCAAAACCACAGCTTAGAACAGTTAGTTAATGAGTCTGACTGTCCTCTGTTAGCCTTTGGAATTGTAATTTGGCTAAAAAAAACTAAATGTACACTTGCTAGTTGTATTGCAAACTTTCATCAGTATTTTCTTCATAGTTGTCACAACAAATGAAATCTCAGGAAAAAGCAAGTAAAAGATCCATGACAAGATTATTTTGTCAAAGTCTGGGTAACAGAGAACAATGTCAAGATGAATTAAGCTAAACACAGACTGTTTAAAAATTGGTTTATTGTTCAACTGCTCAGGTCTCTTGCCCCATTCATCCTCCTTTCTGAGATGTTACTGTGTTCGTAGATCTCAGCAAAAGTCGCCTCTAAGCTGTAATTATGCCTCTTATAAGTTGATTGGTCCACAGACATACAGATATACGTGTTTTGAGGACGCTTGCAGCTCAGATCTGCTCTTCTGCAGGATCACAGGCTCCTGACCAATGTGTACTATGTATGTATTAAGTCTATTCATACCAGTGAATGTTTTATTTTGTGACTCAACTTCTCTGTAAGAACTGCTTACTGTAAATGAGCCATTTAACCCTTTTTAAAAGTGACATCCTGATTGTAGCTGCCCAAACAGGAAACTTTCACTGTGACCTTAAAGATTTTACTGTGTGTAAAACCACTTTATTCATACTGTGAGCACCAAAATGTTTTTATACATATTTTTTCTGTTTCTAGTCAAAGTGTTTTAAAAAATGAAAATGACTGTCACATTTTTACAACTATTAACTGTGAATATTTGTGTTTTCAAAATAAAAGTCCAAAACAAGACAAGTCTCTATTTTCTCCACCAGACGAAGCCACAAAACCTGAATATTGCTTGAGTTTGTGCAACACAAACACCTTCAAATCACTTCTCACTGCAATCTACTCTCCTTTAAACATTTATTCCTTGTTGTTAGTATAGTATGAACAGCAATAATCTACTTGATGATTTCCCATTTGCCTTATTTCAGAGCAGCAGCGAGACAAAAGAACACAGTAATGAGATACGTTTCAGTAGAGAAACTTATGAATTAGTAATGATTTCTTAAGTGGATTCTGCTCCATTCTCCTTTGAGGCATAAGATGTGAGTTATGAGGACATGCAAATTTCTACTCCGTGTGAAGCACCACTGTCTTTGTTGTATGACAAATGAGTTAATCTGGATAAGTTGTGACTTCATAGCTTGGGTGTCGTGATTTTACCCTCTTTGTATAAATAACAGCCGTTTAAATTAAGCATCATTTCAACGTGTGCAGAAAATGTCTCCCCACTAACAATCTTTCACACACTCAGTGAAGTAATCCTGTGATGACTCTGCACACTTTCAGTCACAAAGTCCCCTGATGAAGCAAATTATCTCAACAGTAGTTATCAGATGCTTTTATATATGCAATTAGTTGTATCCGTCACAATGCCATCTGAGGCAGCGAGTCAAATTAAAACCTAAACTTGGATGTGCACAGCGACCTCCTCGTGCCTACAGGGTGAGTAAATTGGCCTATCGGAGTTACATAACTCTGAAGTTCAGCATAACTGTTGAAGTGAGACTGTGCTTAATTGGGCCTTTGAGGAAAATTTCAGTGCGACTGTGACTCCATCAACTCCAAAATAACTGTAACCCCACCAGATAACATAAGTGAAGATACTTTAAAATTACTTTTGCAGAAACACCCTGGTGAAACACACTGCCTGTTAGGTGAACCCTCAGTGCGTCTTTGCTTTTGGTGCCCCAACGCTCAAATCACAAGATGTACCGAAAACAAAGATTGTGCAGGGTTACAGTTTAAACAACAGTCTGCAAAGATCATGATGGGAGGTGAGAATCAGGTGTTAACCAAACATTGAGCAGAGCTGTGACGCATGTTGAGCAGAGTAAAGAATCTTGTTTGAGTTCACGCTTTCTGTGACAACTTCAGTTGATCTGGAGACCAACTCAAACCTGCTCTGGTTGAACAAGAATCCTGTAAGTGACTGAAGACCACTGACTCTGCTCCATGTTTCCTTTTCTCATATTTTTATGACTATTTGGTGTTGCAGTGATTCAGGGTGTTTGGTCGTCAGATTAAAGATTCACCACACATCCTCAGTGATATTTAATGTAAAACCACCAGCGTTCCAGTTAATGTTCATGGATCTGCAGCGCTAATGACTGTCCCATCAGCCTCGGCTGTCTTTACTGCCAACAGAACTATTCACGCGTTTGTCTTGTTAACTATTAACTTAAATACCCTGCTTTTAGGTGAGAATGCCAACAAATATTGCATCTTTGAAACTGTAAACTGATGTATCAAATACTTTACAAGATGATTTTTCATTTTATTTTTTAAAAACTGCCTGTTGAAACACTTCCAGAAAATATTCTTTAAGTTATGTTCAAATGTTTAGGAACAATTAAAGATTAAAGCCAGACAGTATTTTAAGTATTATTTCTCATTGTGCCATTGATTTAGAATCTGCAACACTGGTTTAGAGCTATGGAAGCTCTGCCCAGGTCTGCCCTGGTTCCCATCTGTCGCCCTCCCAGTTCAACTTTTTGGACAGAGAGTTAAGCCGTTGTATTTTAGTTTAGGTTTCAGCCCATGTGGTGGCCAGTTTTTGTTGATTAGCCTTGTTTAGTTTGAGCCCTGTTTAGTTTTAGTTAAATTCATTGATTTGTGTGGAGTTGGGTTTATGTTGGTCTGCTCAGCCAGTGTCTTGTGTTTCCTTTTTTAAAAATAAATTCCTGGTTTAAAAAGACTTCTGCCTGTCTGCTGTCTGTGTGCCTGCACTCTGGGTTCAACCCCCCCTGCCTTCTGACAATATGTCTGTTCTTGTGGTACAAATTAGAATACCTGATTAATCCATCATGAAAAGTCAACACATTTTTTTCATTATTTTGAACAAATATTTAATATCAGTATTCTACATTTTTGTTTTGTATTGTTGTAACATGCAACTGCACGCGGTTCAGAAAATATCACTCACTGATTTATAAATTATTTTAATGTGCTCAAAGATGGGACTTTTCATGACAGGCTATTTAATCTACTTGTCTGATGTAAATTCAGAATCAATGGCATGAGGAGAAATATATCAAGATGAAGTTTTACAAATGTCTTAATACATATTCATAGATTTCATAGGTGGGGGGGAATCAGAGAACTCAGGTGCAGACACAGAAGTGGGGGGACACGAGGAATATTGGGAAGGGCTTTATTTAAACTAAACAACAGTCACAACACAAAAGGGAAACTGGATTGAGAGGGAAACCACAGTCAACTCTCTACAAAAAGGTCACAATAAACAAAGGAAGGAAATCTACAAAACTAACACAGAACCAACTAAACTAACCAGAAGGGGTACTAACACGATTGGGGAGGCAGGCTTGGGGAAAAAGAGAGTCCAAATATGATTGAGGCAGACATGAAGCAAAAACAAGAATTGGGAGAAATCCAGGCAACAAACAGAGTCCAAGTGGGGAAAGAGGAGTCCATTTAGGAAACCGAGTCTTTATGATTCGGCAAGGTGTGACTGAATGAGCTGAGCTTTATATTGCAGGAGGTGATTGTGAACAGGTGAATGGAGTGAGCTAATTACTGCAGCTGACACTCATTGCAGTAATCAGCAGGTAGCAGAATGCAGGCAGGTGAAACAAGGAGAGCAGGAGGGAGAGAGACAGGGAGAGAGAGAGACAGGAGGGAGAGAGACAGGAGGGAGAGATGACAGACAGACAGAGGCAAAAAGAGACAGGTAAAAACAGAGAGAATGGGAGGAAGAAGGAGAGAAACCAGGGCTGGAACACGGATCATGACAAAAATAATAATAAAAATATGTCTAATCACATGGAGATTGTAATATATTTATTTTTAAATAAATATACATCCAGTAAGTGTCATGAATATTAAACCACTTTGTATCAGAACATTGTTTGTATCACATATGAACCAGTCATCTGGAGCAAAGCCCTGATATATAACTTTACACTTGTTTAGAAATAATGCAAGTCATTTACATTGCGGCTGATAGAAGAGAAGCCCTGAATCCCAGCGGTGACTGTAGGCTGCAACAGCTGTAATGTTGTTATGAGGTCATTACAGGCTGTTGCACTCTGGGCTGTGGGAAAATTACTGCAAGTCATTATATATATTCTGTGGGACTGTTTGACACTGAGGTGTTACAGTCCTTCATTTTAACTGCAGCTCCTGCCTGATCTCTCCGTCACCTCATATCAACACTCTGCCTACAGTATATAAAAGTTTTAAAGGACTGAAAGTACACAGGAGTTCACTCTCTCAGTTTTGCTTCACTTTGTCTATTAATATTTCCCTTAATTCAGAATTCAGTCATTAGTAAGTACTGTAGATAAAACTTATCAGATATTTACTGGAAAACAGTGATACAGAATAGCTTTACACTGTTAATGATTTACAAAAATGCTACATAAATAGAGGATTTATGTACTTTTATGACTGTTTCATCAGTAGGTAAAGAATTTAACATTTACACATATCTTTTTTTCTCTTTTTCTTCTTTAAAAATAACAGTAAAGCTATCACTTAAAACAACATGAAATATCTTGAAAATTAGTTAGAGACATTAAATAATGTGACTTGAATTCAGTAGACATTACAATCAGCTGTGGCACCAAGCACATGACCATTATTGTAGCTAAAGAATAGAACAACTGGTGCCCAGGACGAGTTGACGACGGCTGCTGGATCTTTATTTAGTTTCTAATCTCTCAGGTGGAGTAATGGAGTCAAGGTTCAGACGGTTTCTGCAGTCTCCCAGTGTTTATGATCTCAGTATCCCGCTGCGTACGCCCACTTGCGAGGATCTGACTGAGCGTACAGCCAGTCACCATGACGAAGCACCGCCTGAACCACGGCTCCTGTTGATCTCAAGAACGCCGTCGTGTGATTCTTACTTGCCAAACCCTCCAAGACATTCTGTAAAACAAAGCATGTTATGTGGAAACTGCAGAAACAACTGAATTGTTGTGGCATGGAAACTATCTAAAGCATGGATCAACTAATTTGTGTTTGCAGTAATAACAGGAAATAAAGCCCATTTAAAGATTCTCTCAATAAGCGAGAAATTAGAGAAGATATGACGTGCTGCTTAATGGTAAGGCTGAATAAAACAGGCACAAACAAGAATTTAACCCTCCTGTTGTCCTCATTTACTGCACCAAAAGATATTGTTCCCTTGTCTGAAAAAAATCTGAAAATTCAGCAAAAAATTCCCCAAATTTATAAAAATTTGCAAAGTTCATTTTTAATTTTTACATTTTTTTTGAGTGAGCAATAATTTAAGCTAATTAGAAAAGCAAAGATGTATTTAAACAATATCATATCAGGGTGTGTAAGCTGCACTGTGTACAGATCTTCAAACTCTTCTAAGACTTCATTTTTAATAAATCATAAAATATAAACCAGTCAATATTTTCTTTTATTTTGTGATAATAGTATTAGATAATAGGCCTGTTTCTATCCATAGACTACAAATCAGGTTACTGATGTGCTCCTGCTGAAATATCTTCCTCTGTGTTGCTCCACTGTATTGATCCCTGAAGGTAAATATAATGAAGAGTGTCCCTCGTGCCGGTCATGGTTGAGGTGTTTTGGTGTTTTGCTGGGGTTTTGGATGATGGATCGTCTCCCTGCGCACCACAACGACCGGCTATTAGTTACACATATCAGTGCTGTTTGCTGTTGGTGACACTCACTTTGTCAAACCCAGGCTCTGCCAAAGTGGTGTTGGGACTCAGCTGGTTGTGAAACCTCGGATCTGACACGGCTTTTTCCAGGTCGTAGTTAAAGAAGAGCACGTTCAGAATCACCTGCAGATCAACAAACGATGAAAATTCACACAGTAAGAACTCTACAATGAGACTCTATCAAGTCATGGCTACGCATTGGTCTCACCTGAGCTATAGAAGTAGTGATCTTTGTCCCTCCTGAACCTCCAACCACCATCTTAACTTGGTTGTTTTTGTCAAAAATGATGGTTGGACACATGGAAGACATCGGCCTTTTCCCTTTAAATAGAATTCAGAGGTTAATTAAGTCAACACAGTCTCATTAAACAGGAGCATGTTTCTTTTCTCCTCCAGCAACAACCGTGTACAGTGTCAAGAAAGACAAGCCGATATCGGCGTGACCTTTAATCCGTCTGCTGTTGAAAAACTAATCTATATTACAGCTTTAAGGCTTTTGAGAAGCCCTCAAGTGTGTTTTCAGTTTGTGTCTAACCAATCTAACCTGGCCTGATGAAGTTGTTCGGTGAAGGAGGAACGCCGAAGCTATTTGTGATGAGGGGGGAGCTGAAGTCGTCCATCTCATTGTTGAGAATTATCCCTGTTGACTTTGACATGACTTTGGAGCCCAAACTGCAGGAAAAAAAACAACCAGGACAATAATAGGTGAGTTGTAGCATAAGAGTGATCGCTAAACATGTTTCCTGGTCGGTTAGGGGGTCGTACTATCGGTTGATGGTGCTGGTGGCGGCCACAGCGCTTCCATCTTTTGCTACCACAGACAGGTGTGACGTCCCGTGATTTTCACGCATGTAAAACTCCGGCTCGTAGTAGTTCATGTGGTGTGTGGTGCTGTCAGTGATCTTATCATGGAGGTCATCAGCGTAGACACTTGATGTCATGTTCTTGATGAGCTTTGGGGCAGAAAAATTAGAATGATTAAAATACAAAATTCTCAGTAAAAATTATAGAACTCACACTTTTAAAAAAAGAGGCTATTTTACCATAAAATTCTGGCAGTTGTGGTTGCCAGAATGCAACCGCGAAATCATGGTAAAACTCTTTTTTTCATTTTCAGTAAAGAAAAGTATCGATACTGTTGATTTTACGGTTTAAAATGTGCTTCATTTCATATTTTGCTGTAATAAAAAAGTTTTAACCTTTAAAGAAGTTTAGTTTTTCTTTAAAATTTACATGAAAATACCTACAAAATAAGGTTTGTGTGACCAAATATAAATATTACAGCATTATTCAATTATCAGTTTGTGTATTTAACATTTAATATGTGTATTTTTAGCAATAACATATATACACAAAAGTACATCATTCTGACCAGGAAAAACTGCATTTTTTACGTGTAATAAATGCAAATATCACCATGTTACTTGTTATAAATATTACAGCATGTTTTCATTATCAGTAGAAACTGTGAAAACTGGTATTCTTTTTAAGAAATGCGAAAATTACAGTGTTGAATTTTACACATATCACGGCATGTTTCCATTGAATAACTGTGGAAGAGAAGGAAAATGTATTTTTTCAAGAGAAAAAAAATACAGTTTTTTCCTGATTAACTTATTTATGGTAATTCAGTGTTAAACAGACATTATCAAGCTCTTTTATAATTTACAGATTTTTACTGTCATGGCTTGACAGCTTTTCACCATAAAATTTACAAACTTTTTTTACAGTGTAGAAATGACCTTTATAAAGCTCTAACTAGCAACAACAAACACTCAAATTACAGATTTTTTAAATGTATATTTAGTTGGACAAGGTGGGAGTATATACATTTTTGATGATATTTCATAGCTACTATTTGTAAAATAAATCCTTCAACTTGAATGACCGTATCAGTTATGACTCAACATTTCTGTGTTTAAAGAAAGTCTGCATAGGGAGGTTGGACAGGCGGTTAAAGCAAATCTCAAAGGACTGTCACCCAGGAAAATACTTTAAAAGTCTTTCTCACTTTGTTTCACAGTTTCATGTTTTTGAGCTTCAGTTCCATTTTCACCTGCTGTTTGGTTAATTTTAGCCACCAAAACTACTTACTTAATGATCATCATTTGGGTTTAAAATACAACCTTTTGCATTAAGAACATGTTGAAAGAGAAAGAGTGGAAGTGATGTCAACTTTTACATTAATTTATTCATACAACCACTAGAGATTGTCCCCCCTTTTAAAACTGTAACTGCAGGTCATAATAAGCTGCTTGCAAAATGAAATATAGGGTCAAATCTGAGAATGGTTGACTTGATGGTTGCACGCTGCCACTCTCATTAAAACATGTTAATGCAAACAAGATATAAAAGTAAACATAATGCATCATATTCACATTACAGAGTAGATTGCCACTGCACTTGCTACTCCAAAATTCGGTGTAGTACTCTGCTATAATGCGCTACATTAGCTCTGATGCATGTCAGGTTAGGCCATTGTTTGCCTGCTACTGATAACCATTTAACTCAGTACAACCTGCTGCATGGCTAGGGTCTAAACTGGCCACGCCATCAAGACTTTTGTCTAGATGAGGAGGGTGAGACTGGACATCCTGGTGGGACCAAATAAAATATCTACCAAAGGTCTGTGGTGGACCGTTGCCAGTCGTGCAGGCATCGTGTAGGCACTTCCTCGAGAGCGGTGATAAACATAACTATCTTCGGTCAGTCGCTACACCAGGAACAGACTCCAGTTTGCATCGACAAATATTGTCAATATGCCAATTACTGCCAAGAATGTGCTGTTAGTCTGCGCGAAAGCTAGCAGCACAGCAAATATCTTGCAAGCAGTTTCCGATGCTAATAGTATTAGCAGTAAATTGCCCCAGAAAGAGTCTTTTTTTTTTTTTTTTTAACAAGCCTGGGAGTTGTTATTTGGAAATTGTCTTGATTTTTTTGTTTGTTTGTTTTTACTTTACAGTTCTGAAAATTCAGTTTTTGATCATTCAAGCTGCTCAGGTGAAATTTTGCCAAATTAGAAATATTCCATGTACAAAGGTTATTCCTCTGCGAAAATACAAATACGCCTTTAGCTCTTCAGTGGGTGAAGGATGTTTCTTCTGAAAGCTGCCTCTAGGAAATCACCACAACTGTGCGGTTGCACCAAAGCTGAAAGCAGTGACCATGACCTTACATCTGTAATGTTGAGAAACTTCGGATCTCCAAGCAGGGTTCTCTTTGCATAAGCAAAACGAAAGGCCTCCACGATGCGATGGTAGGTCAGGATCTTTTTCTCAGTGCTCGCCACACTATCTGAGTTGAAGTTGTACCCTGAAAATAGAAAATACAACAATAATCATCCATCAGTTTGGATCACAGCTTCACCCATCTGTCGACACTCAGATGGCAGTTCAGGCAGGACAAAAGGAAACAGACAAAATGGACTTGACCCAGGTGGTTCCTGTGTTTTTATTTAGTGTAAAAGCTGCTGTGACCAGACCAGGGGTATTAGCCTGAGCTGACAGCCGCAGAAGGAAACAGGAACAGGAAAGGCTGAGGGAACCGGAGAGTTTTGGTTTGATGGGTTTCAGCTGTCGGACACAGACAGGCGTCACAGTAATAATCAGCAGGATGAAAGTTTTGGCCGGTGACTGCAATGTGTGTGTGAAGCTTCATTCACTCAACTGTGTCCAATTAGAGGTAAATTGGTGAGATTAGTGTTAGTGTGTGAAGCAGGGGGGCGTGGCGGGTGGGTGGTCAGTCACAGGAAAGGAAAGGTTTGGGGAGATTAATTACTTTAGCAGGAAGTTTCTCAACTAATCCTCTGAGGCAGACACTGTCACTGTACTGAGAAGTAGCTGGAGCAGGGAGACAGTGTCTTCACAGACCAACAGTTCGGATTCTATGGTCACTGCTGAAGTATCTGAGCAGCCAAGAGAGAAAATGTCCGCTTCATCGGACAATAAAGATAGATTTTGTTCTATAATGATGTACACAGGAATGTACATGTACATGATTACATGATTAAAATAATGAATGATGAAGGTAGCGACAGGCGGCAGTTATCTCTAGAACTTCTGCCAGAATGGTTCCCTTGTGGTTTGAACTCCCTTCTCTAAATTGGATGAAGTTATTTCAAACTTAAGTACCGTATTTATGTTATTTTGATGCACCATCAAACAATGTAATGTAAGATGGAACAAAGTGTCCAATGGGATTGCTGCACGTCTAAGGGCCACCAATGTAGTCAGTTTCCTTCGTCTTCGAAACTTTGAAAAAGGTATCTACATGTATAGAAATACTTATATATATATATATGTGTGTGTGTGTGTGTGTGTGTGTGTGTGTGTGTGTGTGTGTGTGTGTGTGTGTTTTCTGTCCAGCCACACATTCTTGTGTAATGCATTGGATAATTAAACAATCCATTCAGCACTCCACAGGTTTTCATTTTAGTTCAATCTAAATATCAGTTCAACAAGTTCTTCTAGAAGCTGGCAACATCCAGTTAAGTGAAAATTACTTGCACATTCTTCCAAATAATGTTGCTTTTGTTTACATGATGGATTATATTTGCTGTCATTGACAGAGCATCATAAACGTCGGCCTGTGTTTCACAATGTTGCTCAAGCTTTTAGGTAACATTAAGTGAGAAAAGGCTTTTTTATTTTAAGCGCAGATTTACTGTACGGTGGATCAACATGCCGCTTACAGCTGAGTCCTTTCTGTGAGACTGACATTAAAGCACATTCACCTCCCACTCGGGATGCTTTTGGACAAAGCATCAAGGCTTACCATTCAAGATGTTTAATATCAGCGTTAGCACAGGGCCGCTAGCAGGGGCATTGGGAACAGCCATGGTGTACTCCCCCACATTCACCCTTAGAGGCTCCTCATCCAAGACAACCGCATAATCCTTCAGATCCTCCATTGTGATGATGCCGCCTAAACACGGATTGAACAAACACTGTGAATGCACACAACTGGTGATACAAATCCTCCTCGCTCTGGGAACTAGATGTGCAGAGAGGTGCATGTGAGTGTAGCCTGGAGTCTTGGAGCAAATGACTTTTAGTGAAAATGGCAGAGGGAATAATGAGGAGAATGTTCTTTTGCTTTGTGGGTACAGAGGAAACAGCTGTTCTAATTGTAATACAGATTTAATAAATGAGTCTGTTTTCGGTATTGTTTTTTTTTTTTTACCCTAAATCATGAAAGGAGAAAGGTGTTATTGCTACTAGTAATGACAGGTTAGTTGAAATGTTGACTCTGTATCTGGGTTCAGTTCAACATATGGCATTATATACTGTATACAGTCAACTATGAGGACATTTCTATGAAGAATAAGCTCTTGGTTTTATAATCTATGCTCATCCACTTTCCTAATATAGAAAAAAAAGTGTTAAAGTCCATCTCTGGTCATTGATTAAACCTCTCTCTGTGTGATAGAGTTACATATTTAGAAGATTTTCCATTACAATAATCCCTTCCTGCTTTAAATTAAGATGCAGCTCCACACATCATCTTCTCCCTACCACACCGTTAGTCTGTTCCCCCAAGTAAAATTCACCAAATAAGCCAGGCTCATTTCACTTAGTCCTCGTTAGTAGTTAGTTTCAGTTCCATAAAGCAAATTTAGCCTAATTAAAGCTCAGATACTGATGGAAAAACAACGATTTTACCACTGATTCTCTGGTGTTCTGACGTATTATTTGACTTCAGTAGCTCAAAAATCTGCTTAAACAGACAATAACTCTCTGTACCACAGCTGTTTGCCATTTTCAGTGACTTGATTGCATAAATTCCAGCTGACCTTTATGGAACCACTTTAGTGCCAACTGATTTGGTCGTTAAATTTAAGTCAGGTGTTGGACTTTAATCCCCACTTTTCTTCTATCACTTTAGAGATTGCAAACACCATAAAACTTCTCTTAATTACATAATGGCAAATTGATCATTTAACTTCAGCAATAAATGTTCGAGCCAGAAACTGACTTAGAATGATTTTGAAAGCTCCACCCTGCAAGACGACTGTTTTGTTAGCTTTGTTATGTGTGAAACCCCAGAAATCTAAATTTGTGCTTTTGAGACACTTTATTTTCAAAGTGAAAATGCTCAGCAATGGCACTGACTGTTTATTTTGCTGTGTCTTCTAGCATATGAACCATGTCCAAAGACAAACAAAAAAAGATATTCGCTTTAAGGACTTTAGGATTAGCTTGTGTGACTATCTGAGCAAAACACTACCTGCTGCCTGAATGTCAGCCACCAGGTTCTGAGCCAGTTCTCCCGTGTAGAAAGCATCAGGACCCTCCTCGGCTATCTTCCTGTAGGTCGCTGCTAGTTTGGTAAATTTGACGGTTTCATTTTCTTTTAGGACGTCGCCGTTGTTCCCACAAAACACTTCACTGAAAGAAGAAAGGAAAAGACCATTAAAGATGTAGAATTCTTTATAAAGGGACTGTGAGATGATCAGACTGTGATTGCAAGTTGCCGCCTCTCACCAAAGGGCTTCGTCATTTAGGATGGTTTTCTTGTTTTGGGACACAGCCTTGGCCAGTGCCCTGCCCAGAGGAAATCCTTTCTCTGCAAGTTCAATGCTCGGCCCGAACAAGTCTTTCCAAGGCAGTTTACCGTGTCGTTGGTGCGCCATCTGGTAACCTCGAATCTCCCCTGGTACAGCAATGGACAACCCTCCTACCAGCCATGGAAACCAATTAAACACAGTTATGCTTTCACCTTTTAAGCTTTAGTAAAGACTTTCATTGATTTTTGATCGATTTATTGCCACCTTTGAGTCTGCTGTATCTCCTTTATTCTTTCTTTGTCTATTATGTGGTTATCTGATAATTGTTAAGAACAGCTTCCTCAGCTACTTTCCACGTCAGATAACTGGTTAAAAATTACCTTTTTGGGCTAACTCTGTGCTGTTGCCAAACATGTTCTCCGTTGCATTGCGTGGTGCCTTCTCCCTGGCATCAATGGTCTCAACTTTCCCTGTAGAGAAGCCACACAACAGAAACAGGCATGAGAAAGCTGTATGGGAAGTTAAACAGCAAAGGACATTTTGAGTTGGAGATGCACATCGTACCAGTTTCTGCGTTATAGATGTTGAAGAAAAGCCCTCCTCCTATGCCCATGCTGTGAGCGTTCATTAATCCGACACACAAAAAAGCAGCTATAGAGGCATCCACTGCAGACCCTCCTTTCAACAGCATGTCTCTGTGGTAAAAATAATTAAAGCACACAAGGGGAGGGAGGGAGGGAGGGAGGGAGGGAGGGAGTGGAGATTTGGTTTTTACACTTAAGATCTTAAGACTGCGTAGGCAGAGATGAGGATAAATTAGCAGGTTCCAGTGCTAAATTTGTGTGTGCTCGTGGATTCTGCTGTATGTGCAAGCTTCTTTGTTTATTTAGCATGTTTGCATATACAAACTCTCACCTGCCAATCTCTGAGCACGGCCCAGCGTCTGCTGCCACGGCTGCCTTCAGGTACACATGCTCACCTGGGGGCTTCCTCTTCGGCATACCGTAGAAGACGCCCAGAAATGTGGCAACGGCCGCCATCAGCAGCAGCATCAGCGCTACCACTACTGTCTTCCTGACCATTTTTGCAGCTGGAGATCTATAAACAATTTATTTAATCCTGATGAAAGAAAAAAAAAAACATCATTTGTATATTAGAACTTACAACAGTAACCTATGAGAATTACACATAAATCAAAAACAGGAAGGATTTAGAAATGGCATACAGTACTGTGAATGTCATAAAATTACAGATTTTCAGTGTGTAAAACATGTAAAGGTCTATTGACCTATTTATACACATCAAATCAATCCAGCTAATCATTTTCACAGATCAGTTTCCAGCCTTCTAGGATAAGAATTTATGACGGGGAACTTGAGATGCCAAAAATATTGTACATGTTAATGGATACAAATTAAATCCAGGACAGTTTTTTTTTTGCAAGTAGCATTGAAAACACCCTGATGACAGCTGTTTGCTGAAATATTAATTTTGATAAAAATGAGGACACATGCTACTGTGTGCAATAATGTCTCCCTTGTTATCTCCCTTTTTATCTGCCTGCACTGCCTGGACACTTCAGCTGAACATATAGACGCTGCATCTGTGTGTCTCCATCAAATTTCAAATGATCCATGTACAAAACACTACAACATGCAGTCATTGTGTAAATGTACTTGTCCTGACACCAAATCCAAAAAACCAGGAGAAAAGAATGTTTGAAAATATTTTTTAAAATACCAAATAAATCTCTAGTTCCCCCTAAAATGCAGCTTTTCTCTTTTCCCACCCCGATGATGTCCAAATTGAACCTCAAATAAAACTTGAAATTAAATTTAAATCTCCTTTTTTGGTATTATTTTTCTCATTGATGTCTCTTGTAATTGTGGGAACATTTTTAAATCAACATATTATTTTGAATAGTAAATATTATGCATGGAGTGTGTGTCCCACAACAACCTTGTAACCTTTTTAGCTGGTAGAAGAAGAAGAAAACAGTGAATCACATGAAACGCTGAAATTAAAATCATCAAACAGTTTTCCAAAAGAATGGGTACAGCAAAGCTATGTCCTTTCGTCTATTTTTCTTATTTTCACAACATTGTCAGCCTTGATTGAATGTCTCACTCTACCTCATATTATCAGGATCAGACTAATTCTTTTGACTGTTTTCCATCAGTCAGTTTGTCCTCTTGGTCAGCAGTAACAGCAGCTAAATATCTAGCTTCTACTGCTGAGAAAAAGATCACATTAGCATGGATTAGCAACCCTGTTACTGTCATTAGAGTAGGATTAGCAAACAACAAATAAAACATGGAATAAAAAATGGTTTGACTGATGTGTAAGCTGAGCCAATCAAGCCTTTGATAGTTTATTACCTACTATTGATGCATACGTAGCAGAAAATTGTAAAAAAGAAGGTTTATTTTTCAAAAATTTTGAAGAATCCAGTTCTGGAATGACTCAGATGATATCTCATGCGCCGTAAGTAAGTAACTACAGACGACTCACTGATTATCTTTGCTGCAATGCTACTGCTTCGCCTTCCAGATTAGATGAGGAAGCTCCTCTCGCAGTCTGGAAACATATGAACCGGCTTAAATAACTATTTTATCAATCTAATAAATATTACATAAGTGTTCTCATAATTTATAGCCTTCTGGTGTGCAATAAGTCATGCACTTGTAGGCCAAGGTCACTCATATCAATTTAGAGAAAATCAATAGTACATTCACCCCATTGATTATTGTAAATAAGCTGAGACTGAAGGAATCCATTCCTAAACAAGAGTTGTGACTTATTACCAACCTCATCTCATGACAGGTTAAAGAACAGTCACTGCTGTCTACTGTCTCCAGAAGTCAAACATTATACCAAATGTCTGAATATCCTACGCAGAATGTTACACAGAAATTGCATCATTACTTACTGCCGTTCAAATGAATACTGATGTTGATGTATTCATTTAAAATAATGCAACATTTATGCTGGTAACAACTATGGATTTAGAATTGCCTGTTTATTGAGCTATCTTCAAGTAATCGAGCCTCTAAATCCTAACAAAGTGCAGTTGTCTGAATTACTCTGCAGAGCACTTTAGTATAAGTGAGATGATCTGACTGTGAGGCAATCAGTTTTCCCCCCTGGCAGCACTTTCTGCAGCCAATAAGACAAGTGGAAGAGAAAAGCCTCGGGTATTTTAGCTTAATAACACCTCAGAAACTCAGAAGCCTAAACTGTCATGCAGATTCTTTGCTCTGTGAAAAGGAATGAAACCTGATTGCATAACAGGGAAAAGTATTGATTTAGCTGCACGGCACAGAAATAAAGTCAGACGTTACTGTACACAAACCATTTATACGCAAATCTCACCTGCTTCTCACCTCAAAGTACTAAAGCAGTGCAGCAATTAAAAGTTGAAAAGGAAACTTCACGAGGTAAAGCCACAGCACAGGAAAATCTGGATCCAGTCTCTGGTCTTGGATTTAGATTCACTTTTTTTTTTTTTTGTTCCTTGGATGGATGAGATTAACCTTCCCAGACATGTAAAACAATTTTCTGTCTTACCTTGATTCCTCTCGGGGCCCATGCAGCAGGTTGTTCGCTGTGCGAGTCTGCTGCAGTTGATAGGTAATAGGCTTACTATCACAAAGTCATTAAACTTTAACCCACACCGCCATAAAACCTGTAACTTGTGTTGACGTCGGGAGGTGAAAGATGCGGAGAAAAACAGCACAACTCGAGACAACAATCATTCTCAGATAATCTGCGCTCAATCTTCACCTAACTTTCCAGTACTCCCACATATCAATTGCATGACCCTGAAACTGAGAGTAAGAGACTATCCACCACATGAAAGCTTTTTTTATCTGCACTGATATGTATCTGTGAAGAAAGATTAACCAGCAGGAGCCTCAGTTTGGTTTTTCATTTTAAATAGATGACGTATGATGCTAGGAAGTCGACACTGACAAAATGATAAATCAGGGCCTTGTTTCAAAGCTAGAATGCAATGCAACTCAAGCATTAAAGTTTTTTTTTCTTTTCTTTTCTTTGTATGATGGCTTTGATATTTAAGCTTTAAATAAAGTGCCTCCTCACCAGGAAAATGAAGGCTTTCAGGGCTGCGAGGGAGAAGATCACATCTGCCATGAGGGGAGGAATGAATGCTAAGAACAAACTGCAGGGGAACAGTGTGAAGGAGTGCAGAGCTGGAGAGAAGGTCAGTTAAATAAGAGGTCAGGCCAATAGGTGGTGAGCAACAGGGACAGGACAGATAAGTTTCTCAACACAGAAACCTCTATTCCTGGTAACAGAAACCCTACAATTAAAGCCCCCTTTAAACCGATCCTCTTATGCCTCAGCTCTGCACCCCCAGTGATGCTCCACCTAGCAAAATGCTTTAAAGGAGAAAAAAAAAAAACTAAGTGCTCAAAAATCTAATTTGTTTCAGCTCCAGATGGCCTGAAGGTGCACAAGGAGGGGTGGTCCACAAACAATTAGAGAGGGCTGAGACAGAGGGACTTACAACCAGACTTACGTCTGATTTCCAACGAATAAGTTCATTTTATTAATGTTTAGCTAATTAGAAGGTGGTTGTTATTAAATTGGGACGGTTATTTAGTTGACATTTTAGTGATATCCAGTCTTTTTTTATTGAAAAGTGATTGTTTCCATAATAAATAATGATGGAATTTGTAAAAACATGATCATAATGAACATAAAAAACTTTTTTTTTACTTTGAATAAAATTGTATGCAAGATATATCCCATATGGAC
Source organism: Amphiprion ocellaris (assembly GCF_022539595.1). Taxonomy (NCBI): domain Eukaryota; kingdom Metazoa; phylum Chordata; class Actinopteri; family Pomacentridae; genus Amphiprion; species Amphiprion ocellaris. The sequence continues at coordinate 7,302,281 of NC_072782.1, forward strand.
TTCAAAAGTCTCTCAATTATATATTGACCCTTCTATTGCAAAACCAGGCGTTAAGTGGGTCTTAATATGCAATTTTAGCTTTACCTCTAATTGAAATTGAAAATATTCAAGGATCCTCTTGTTTCACTCATTTGTTCCCTTCATTGGACATTTAGTTCCAGCTGTGATAACACCAACGGTTCATGTTTGTGTTGTCACAGCTGTAGCCCTTCAGCTGTACTAAATATCCATAGTTAGCTATGTTGCTCTGTTTCAAACAGAAAACGTCAGAAGGCCACAGTTTGTAGGAAAAACACGTGCATCTGACATGTGACAAAGAATGGTTAACCATCACAGATGACGTAAATCATCTTCTAGCTTCCAGACTGCAGACAAAGGTTCATTTTGATGCCTACATGAAAAAAGATTTGAATACATTATATAGAATCTATATGCGGGTAATATACTGGACCACGCATGACTTAGTAATAAGGCACTTCTTTTGTATAGTCGACCACATCTGCTAAACCAGTGACCAATTCTGCACAATATTCCTATTTTCCTCTTTATTTAGTGCATACAAAAGAGAACATATATGGTATTTATCTTCTTTTTGGTGCATAAAGTAGATTCTTGTTCAACTGACAAAGCAGCTTTTTCAAATGTGCTGTCATGTCTTATTATTTCTCTCTTTCTGTCGTCCTCTTGTTCATCTCTTGTAAACACAATTACTTCCAGCATACAAAGAATGCATGACAAAGCTTGACACATCCGTCTGTGCTGTGGTGATGTGAAGGCAACCATCAGTCAGTTCTTTATGATGGCAGCAGATATGTAGACCACTGAGACAATGAGCAGAGAAAGTTGACCTCAGACACTGTACAGTAGAGAACCATCTCAAAGAAACAAAAAAAACCAGACAAACACAAATGAATCCCCACAACCATGAAGAGTACAAGACAAAGGTAGCCACAGGTTTCCTCACATGATTCTCTTTGAATTTAAATGGTAATAAACTTCTCATAAACCCCGGAGTGACAGTGGTGTCCCTTATGTAGCTTGAAGCCGAAGAGAGAGAAAACGAGCAGCCCAGGAGATGAAACTGAAGATCATTAAACATTCCCTTTCTACCACGTTGTACAGCTGCTCCTGAAGTGAGCTTCTGGCTGTGAAATCTGACAGCAACTCAAAGTTTTTCCTCTGCATCTGTTTGGAGACACACCGATAGATAAAAGGTTAGAGGTACAGTACACAGTATCACACAGCTCACACAGAGCAGCTCTGAAACTCTCACTGACCTCTTGTCTCTCCTGTTTTTTTCTGGGCTTGATCTGAACCACTTTTCCAAATAAATAACCCATCCTGCATCACTTTTAGACCAAAAAAAAAAAAAAAAAAGATCAGTTTGGCATTTTTCTGTTTGGATGTGTTTCTCTTGGGTTTCAGAGAGTCCAGAACAGCGGCTCCCGCCTGCTGCCGTCAGCCTCAATGATGCTGTCAAGACAGAGTCAAAGGCACAAAACACTCTCCATGAGGGGCTGGACAGAGGCTGGGGCTCCACACAACCACAAAAGAAACATGACTAATTGAAAATATTCCCCGATACTGAAAACACTGTTCAAATCAAGTCTCAAGAAAAAAACTAGTCTTACATTGCCAGACTATTTTCTATTGCTGGCACAGCGTTCTGCAGAATGATCAGGCGGCACCTAATTCTGATTTTGCTGTATAGGGTAGAAAAAAAGCTCTTGTTTGTCTTGTTTGTATTTCTTAAACCATTGACTTGAACGAAGCCCAGGATGCAGTGCAGGTGTCCCTGAAAAACACGAACAGGGGAATTGTTTTGATGAAACATTTGCATTCCTTCCATTAAAATGGCTAATTCAACAAAAACAAAAATGTTCAAGTATGTAACTTTGCTGCACAGATATGAGTTTTTGAGGTTAAATCAATGACAGGAGAGGGACTGTAACATTTTTATCTAAATTAGGAAGACAGTTCAGCATAGAACCAATTGCTTAGTAACATAACATTATTTTATAAAAATCCTCATCATATAACAACATTACCAATGTGTGCACAGCATATAATGCAGTGAACAGAACTGACTCTAGATTCAGACCAAAAGTCCAACAGGCCGACTATGAACACTAGTAATACCCACTTTGCTTTGAAATGATTTAACAAACTTATCTTTGAAATTTAGACTTTTAGGATTAAATCAATGACTTCAAACTGTCAAAACCAGAGTGCAGAAGCACCATTATATTCATTTAGCACATAGATTTTGTCGTCCATCAGTTGTCAATATAAAAAGACCAAAGAGCATGTTTGATGCTCTGTCTAGTTCTGAGTCTGTTTCTCTGACAACACTCAGTATCTCAGATTGTGAGTCGAACATGTAACCAACCCAACAGGAATGTAACGGTGCTGACATACCGTGGAGTGTCAGTGCAGCGAGGGGAGGTGTTAAACTACTGCTGTTAAGTCAGAGCTGCTGTTTTTTAGAGGTGTATCGCCGCTAATGGACTCCTAAATTATTGAAGCTAGAGTCCCCTGCCTATGAAAAGCATTCTTCCCCCTTTAGAAGCTTTCCTTTTTCATTGCTTTCCAACACTGAATCATCGTCAACACAAAAAAGACTTTCATGTCAAAATAAAAACAGACTTCTACAGAGTAATGTCAGTTCATTAAAAACATAAAATGTAAAATAAATCATTGCATAACTATTCACTCCTTGTAAAGTGACTCATCTATTTTGAAACAGGTGCAGCCAATCAATGCTAGAGGTCACACAATTAGTGAAATGGAGATAATCTGAGTGCAGTAAATGTGTCCTAAGTGATAGTAGTCTAAAGACACCTCTATCTGGAAGGTTCACTCACTGGTGAATCAGTACTCCTGGATATAACTATGCCATAAAGACAAAAGATCTCTCCAAGCAACTCTGTGAAAAAGTTATTAAAAAGCATAAATCAGAGGATGGGTACAAGAACATTTCCAAGTCACTGATTATCCCTTGGAGTGCAGTGAAATCTATCATTAGGAAATGGAAGAAATGTGGCATGTGAATAAATCTTTCTAGAGCAGGTAAATGACAGTGCAAGAAAGAGACTAGTGAGGGAGGCCACCAAGACACCTATGACTCCTCTGAAAGAGTTACAAGCTTCAGTGACTGAGATGGAGACACTGCGACTGTTCTTCACCATTCAAAGCATTTTCAGAGAGTAGCAAAGCCACTGGTGACCAAAGCTCATATTCAATCTTTAAATGAGTTCAGCAGAAGGCATGTGGGATTCTGAAGTCAACTGGAAGAAGATTTTTTTCATTTGATGTGAGCAAAATTGAAATATTTGGCCATCAGACTCAATGCTATGTCAAACTCTGCACATCATCACAAAAGCACCATCCTCACTGTGAAGCATGGTGGTGAATACCAGCTTGTAACTCCTTCAGAGGAAGTCATTGTTGTCTTGGTAGCTTGCCTCACTAGTCTCTAGTGCAGTCACTCAGTTCTAGACAGATTTACTCGTGGCAAATTCATTATGACCTATTTAACTGCACTCCAAGGGATAATCAGTGACTGAATGTTCTTGTGTCCATTTCCTCACTAGTTGACTGAGTTGCTTGGTAAGTTCTTCTGTCTTCATGGTCTGAAATGCTAAAACCACTGAGACACATGATGACGTGTCTCCATCACAATAAATGTCACTTTTAGACAGAGGTATCAAAATTACGACCCGCGTTGTTTTGTACCGGTTCTGTTCTGAAGGAGGGATGCAATAAGATGGACGACGTTTACCAGACCATGGATGACCTCAAGACCTGTGGAACTGGCCCACCTGACAGCACAATCTGGCCCATGGGATGACTTTGCAAAGCGTAAAATCCCAGAGAATACATTGACTGTAAATTGTAAATTTGTAAAACTGCAAATTTCTAGATCTTGACAAGTTGTTTGATCATAAAGTAAAATACTGCATTATTCAGTTCCAGATACCTGTGACTAAATGTTTTGTACCTTTGATACTCTGCGATCTGTAAGTAGTAATGCACACATGTAAATGATAAACTGAGGCATAATACTGTTGAAATTGAACTTATTTTATTAAGAAATTTCAAGATGTTCATAATATTTTGTCAAAAAATAAATGCTTCAGTAATGTGAACATGTTCAGAATGTACTTTATTGCACTAAAACAAGTCCGGGAAACATTTGGAGTTGTTGTTATTTATCTGTCCCTGAACTAAAATGAGTTTGACATCTGTGTTTTAAGGGGTTGAATACTTGTGCAATCACTTATTTTCAACATTTTTAGTAGGAATCAGTTTTCACATCGATACGGCAGTCTTTTTTCTAAATCTGTCAAAAAAAAGTCTAATGATATTGATCACAATTTAACGCTAAAAAGCAGTCAAAAGAGAAAACTTCCTGTCTGTCTGTCTGTCTGTGCTTGACTGAATTACCACAGAAGCAGCCTGTGTTTTGTGATGCGGGGTCAAGTGAGAAAACTAAACTGTCAACAGTCTCCTGCATGACTCTCGCGCTCACGCTGTGCAGCAAATCCCGATCTGATTGGCTGAGAGCAGCACCAGCTCTGAGTAAAGCAAAGGATGCCAGAGCGTTCAGGCAGTGCATGGATGGATGCAGGCAGGGGGACGACGGCGAGTCCTGGGCGCACAGAATCATCCTGCTGATGCTTTACGCGCTTTTTGTCGTTGTCTTTTTCTTCCGAACAGCTTTAAAACTTTTTGAGCCACCGTTTGATTCCTTTCGGCTCATCTCGCTGCAAGTTCAGTGTGATGTTTTGGCTGCGTGTGGTAAAATCCCTCTCACCACCACCACCACCACCGACACATCCTCTCAGGAGTGATGGGCTCTAAGTTGACCAGACAGAGAAGTCTTGATTTTGAGAGCAAATTGCCCAAAAGGAGACGCCAGAGGAGCGATGCTGTTCCTGGAGACAGCGAGAGAAGTGGCGGCGGAGACTTCTTGTTTACCTCCTTGATGCTCAAGTCCGACAAGCTTCCAGGGATGCTGCGGAAAACCAACCACAGCCCGTATGTGAGGCGGGTGGCTTGGGTCCGGGAGATCCAGAGGCTTCTCCGAGAGCAGAGGATGGAGCAAGCAGCCGAAGTGCTCAGACTGCTGAGAAAGGTGAGGAGGATTTTTTATTATCAGTGATGTGACATTGCTGTTCTGTCTGCACTTGAAACTTTGTTATTGAATCAAGAAATACGATACTGTGAGTGAAGTTTGCACGACTTTTGTCTGAGTTAAACCTCGTTTCCATGTAGATGTCCATATTTACTGTGAGAAACTAGTTTTTGCATGATGTTTTCAGCATCTGCTCAAACGAGATCAAGATCCCTGCAAAAAATAACTAATGCAACAGTTCACTTCTTTTGTCCTTCATAAATCTGACAAGTATTGAACAGAACACCAACTGAATAATATGTCAGTTTATCCAAATTCAAATGTTTTTGTTAAATAACTCTAATCTGCTCCTGTTGCACAGCTTTGTGCGAATGTCTCTTTTTCACAGCGTCATAGCTACAAACTGTAGGTAAGCTAAGGTTCTCCTTTGTTACCTGCTACACATTCCTGTATAAACATCTTCCCTGGTTTAATCCTCACTTTGTGAAGATTTATCCAAACCAGAGAAAGGAGAAAATAAAAAAGGAAATATTTTCTGGAGCTCAGCTTGAGCTTTCCGCTGCCTTCTGGTCGCTGTGCATGGATCAAAGGAGAACAGTTTTGAAGTTCAGACAAAAGCAGTTCTGATCAGAGGGCCCCCCGTCACGAAAACTCCCTGCCCCTCTGTAGGGTGCCGTGGAATAAATTATACAGATGTGTGCAGATTAAGGCAGGAAACAAAGCTGATGAGAAGCACTGAAAAGAAATCTTACTTAAAGAGGCTTAAAGACAGATTTGCAGGTATCCCTCTGACTGAAACTCGGCATAGAGGAGGTGTGGGATGAATTTTTATCTCCCTTGTAAAGCTTCATATTCATATGTGTGTGAAGCAGGAGGGGATGTGACTCATGCAAAGCTTCCTTTAAGACTTCAAAGTGCCCATGTTTATTAAAGCAGTCCTGCAGTCACTCATATCCTCTGTATTTAAAGAAAAAAAAAAGGATTTTAAAGATCAACATGAAGATTTGTTGGTCGTGAGCAGAGGAAGCTTTCTCCATAGCTCGGCATTTAAACTGCTCACGAAGCATGAACACTCTGTCCATCACTCAGCGAGGTGAAGCCAGAGCACTGCTATGTTGTTGGGGCTGAAGCCAAGTGTCTGACTAATAATACTTCAAGACTGGGAAAGAAAAGCTGGCAGTAGATCTCCTGTTGTTGTTCTCCAGCAGTAAAGCAGCTTTTCCTCTCAGGGACGGATGGATTTGGAGATAATCACCTGGAGATGATGGATGCTGGAACATGTTTCTTTCACATGGAGGAAGTCATTACAAAGAGGAACCAATAACACTGGCCCCCACGCCGTATCTCCATCACAGATCTGCCTTCTGGGCCATTAAGTTAATTAGTTTGGGATCTTCTAGATATTCATTAGTAAACAAAGAATCAGCAAATGCTCATATCAATTATGCTCCACAACATGCACACGGAGTAACCAATGTGCAGCGGTGGAGAAAACACTAATTAAAGTGCTCTCCGTTGTGTATGAAGACCTTTAGAAGTTCAAGATGAGCTGTCACAACACATATTACTGTGCTCACGTTGTTTTCCATCCAATAATATACACTGATTAGCCACAATATTAAAACCACCTGCCTGAAACTGTTTAGATCAGCCTTCTGCCACAAAAACAGCTCTGAGCTGTTGAGACTCCACACAGCTCTGAAGGTTTCTTTGCGCTCTGATAATTGCAAGGTGAGGCCTCCATAGATCACATTTGTTTTTCCAGCACAAACCACAGACTATTGGATCTCTGAACTCTTGGTCATATTCCTTAATTTTTCAACATGTTTAGCAGTATGTCATTATGCATTGTCCTGATGAAGGAGGCTGTTGATAACCAATGTTTAGAAAGGTGGTACGTGTCAAAATAACATCCACATGAATGCCTAAACAAACAAGACATAAAAAATACTTGAATTTTAGAAATTCTGGACAGAGTCAAGCTAGCAGTTTTGCCGTAATGATGCTATACGCTAAGAAAATGGCTGCTGACTGTAGCTTCATGTTTGTCATAAAACATAAGAGTGGTGTCGTTCTTCTCGTATAACTCTCCTAAACAAAGTAAATAATTAGATTTGCCAAACTGTTGGACAGTCCTTCTCAAATTTTGGGCATTTTTGTGGCCTGTAGGTGCAGCATAAATAGAATAAAATGTTAGCTTGAAAGTCAAAGAGTGGAGTCTGGAGATTCACTTTGTAGATAGTGAAATATTATTTCATAAGTGAGGCATTATTTAAACAGAAAACTACATGAAAGTAGCATAGACATATTTCTGAATTTAGAGGAAAATCTCCTTTGAGCACAGTATACTCACTCTGTACACATTATTTGTAGAAGACTGAAGTGTTCTTCATACTGTATGTCCCGTCACATATGACTAAGCCAACATATTGACCTCATCTTTCTTGACAGATCCCCTTGCCGTAGCGTAGTTGCCGCCGGCTCAACATTTGTGACTTTTAACCTTTACTTCTTCACGTGCAGTTTTGACTTTTTTTTCATTTGGGTTTTGATGTGATTACATAACAGGTCACAACATGTTGTCAGTCCACTAATGAACAATTAATCCCTCAGTCATCCAAAGAAAAAAGTAAGTAAACAAAACTGGAGTTCGGAGGTCTCTCACCTGACAGCTGTGATGCTTTTGCTTCCACTGAGGCAGAAAACTGTGGGACTGGATTTGTCGCACTCTGCAATATATTTAATTGGATTCTAATGAACTGCATGTGTGGGATGATGCTCTGCGGTTCGGAGCTCATCGTCTTATTCAGACTTCTTGTCATCAGGCAGACGTCAGATTAGATATGCAGCTTTCACAAGGACATTTGTAGTGGGATCTGAAGGCACACAGGCATGTACACAGACATCCTGTCAGTGACAAACAGCAAAAACATTTCATGCTTTTATGATTAGGAATCTGTCAAATTAATCCATGGGATCACATCTTTTTGTGTATTTAAAACACGTGGTTGGTTTCCGCTGTGAATCCCCCACAAAACTGCATAAATCAGATGCTGCACTGCATGATAACGCACATCAAACCACAAGATATTCTTCAAAAGCCTTCCACTTTTGGACACGTGGTACCCTCAGTCTGCAGTTAATGAGGCTTATTGAAGGCAGCGCTGGGGTGGAGGATAGTCCGGTGTCAGGGAATCCCACAGATCTCGGCTGTAATAAATCAACTCAAAAGCTGGAGGAGGAGAAAATGCTGATGGGAGTTTTCCCCTTTGCTTCCACTGCGCCCCGAAGTGTTGGGGCTGTCAGCGCATATAGAGCATGTTTTACACAGCTTCACCCTCCAGCCTGCTATTTGAAAACCTTTTCAGCGTGTATAGAGCTGACAGTATTTATTCCTCAGCTCCACAGCTCCTAGTTTCACCCAACATAAAACACTCATCACTGGTAGTCCGATGGCGTTTTCATGCTGTGTGAAACAGTTTTGTTGACAATATAACAGCACATTTAAGCAGAGGAACTCTTCTTTTAAGTTGCTATGGATTAAAGCAGAAATAATGCAGCTGTACGCCTAAAAAGAGGAGATTTCCCTTAACTTTCTTTCCTCTGACTCCCAGCCTTTCATCTGCTCATCATTTGGTTTCACCTGCTCAGTTTCACGTCTTCCCTGCTGTTTTGTTGTACATTTTTTTAATCCACTTTGTCGTGTGTGTGTGTGTGTGCAGGAGTGTTTGTCAGCATCTTCCCCCTGAAAAGGCAGCTGCACGCCGCATGCTGGTGAGGCTATTTGATGTGTCTGAGAACATTACGTCTCAAACACTGGGAGTTATTGACACGTCAGCACCTCGGAGCATTACCTGAAGATGCAGCTTCAACGTATTTATGTTGTCATTGCGAATAGAAATAGTATGAAGATGGTATAAATGGTTCCTATTTTTATTAAACTGTTCTGCACGTCACACAGCCTTTTACTGATTAACTTTAAAGATCCAAAGCAGAAAGGTGAAGTGCAGTTAACTGCAAACTAAAAGATGGTGTAGATTTGTTTGGTGAAAATGATACAAAGTCCTGTGGGAACTGATAGAACAGAAACCTGAAAATGAGAGAAGAAGAAACAGAGTAACTGTAGTATTTCAAAGAAGAACACACCATTGTTAGTTTAACTTAATTAAACTTAACTCCCAATTCCCTGGTGTAGCTTTTAGAATAATTTCTGCTCTGCTATAGTCTAAACTGTAGTTATTTATAAAGACATTTGTGAGATTTTAGCCCATCGACCCACTTTTAATGCCTTTTTTGACACTGAAACTTGTTTGAGCAACAATATCTCAGAACTATTGCAATTAAAAGCCGGGAATTTATCTATCAATGTTGTTTTTGTGGTACAGCTTTTCACACCTGCTCAATTAGTTATGAAAGTTCACAAAAATATATTTTTCTAGTTTTTGTGGCCAGGTGCTTAACAATAAAAACTATTCTAAATGTTTTGTTTTATATTATTATGACATGCATCTACGCATGATTCAGAAAATATCACTCGATGACAATTTTTTGCTAATTCTTGCTCAAAAATGGGACAAAAACCCTAAATCTTTTTTTCATATTTCAACTCAACCATAATCAGAGACTGTTTGATCTCCTTATTCAATATTTCAGATTCTGAATCAATGCCATGATAAGAAATATCAGTGAAAGTTTCAGCCGTTTATCTGGAGAAGGTCCCAAAGATATTGCTGTTCAAATATAGCCTCTAATTGCAACATTCAAAGAAACTGGAAGTGGGTCAACGTGCAGTTTTTTAAAAAACTATTATCTCGGAAAGCCATTGATATTTCCATCTGAAGTTTCACAAATACGATATTAAATAATCATAGCTTATTATAAGAAAGCTTCAAACAAATCAGAAGTGGTTGAGCAGAAAGCGTCTGATAGTTTGAGATGGAATAAACCCACTGAACACTGAACAAAGACATAAAAATGAGAACGTTTCTGGCCTGCTGATGCTGGATGTCAGTTAGTGCTGTAACCAGACACTTGAATGTTCACAACTCTACAATTTGACATCTATAAATAGTTTGAGAAAACATGGTTTGACTGACAATCTGCCACATTATTAAATTGTGAGGGTTATTTAGTTGACATTTTAGTGATGTCCAGTCATTTTTTATTAAGTGATTGTTTCCATAATAAGTAATTCTGGAATTTCTAAAGACATGATTATAATGAACATACAAAAACATTATACTTCTAATAAAAATGTCACGGTGTGGGGGTGAACCCGAGCAGAGAGCACACAGACGAGGGACTGAGGCAAGAACGAAGGTGGATTTTATTAACAAAAACAAAGGGGAGTGCTGGACGGGGTGGGGAACCTGGTGACTGGAATAACTGAACTAAAGGGGAGATTGGGGGGGTGAATGTACCAGGAACCGGCGGCCCGGTTGCCGTTCTCTGTGGGGTGGGTCGGTGGCAGAGAGCGGGCAGGAGGGCCTCGTTCCAGGGGGGGCGACAGGCGGGGTGTTTTCCAGAGCTGAGGGGGGCACACGGCAGGCAGAGACCCTCCACGATGAGCAGGGGTTCCAGGAGCAGGCAGCAGGTCCAAGGTGAGGAAGGGAGGGGGGAGGTCTGGTCAGGGCTGGATCCAGAGTGCAGGAGATCCGGGGGGGGGGGGGGGGGGGGGGGGGGGGGGCGTTAGTCAAGGTAAAGCTTTTCAATGGAAAAATCTCAGTAAAGGTGCAAGGCTAGATGACTGACTGCATGAGCAGAGTTTACTATCTGGCAGGATGTGGAGTGTGCAGCCAGCTTTCATGGTGGAGATGATCAGCAGTTGTGCTGCACCACAGCTGCCCGGGATCCGTTGATGAGTGATTGGTGATGAACAGCAGCTGGACAGAGCAGGAAGGTGGGGAGAGGAATAGGAGGGAGGAGGATGAGGGAGGATGAGGGAGGATGAGGGAGGTCAGGTGGGGGCTGAAGCTGGGACAGAGGAGGGAGCCCTGACAGAATGTATATAACATATATCCCATGGACTTCAAAAGTCCCTCAGTTATATATAGACCCACATGATACTGTGGATACATGTGAGACTGTCCTGAAATTTTGTCCTCCCACTTCAGCAAACCTTTCAGGGCAATATTCACAAGTCAGAATCGACAGCTATTTACTCACAGATCCAGGTTACTTCTTACAGTCATTTCTGGTCTCCATCTGCCCTTTGCCATTTCTAATACAATAAATACTTGGTAGTTTCATGATGTCCGTTATGTCTTGAACCAACAAATGCTGATTCCCCTATTTTCAAAGGAACAGATGGAATTTAATAAAATATTCCATGCTGCATTTATTTTTTTGTTCTGTATATATATGTATATATATGCACACAGACCACCCCCACCCTGATCAACTGCGCTGATTGTTATCACACACCTCTGATGGCAAACCCTTATCATCTCGCAGCGTGATAAGAGGCCAAGATGAAAGGGGATAATGAACAAAGCTTATAAATAGTGACAATCTATTTTCATTAAACTACCCATGAAATGTCATTTGAATATTAAACGCGCGGTTCAGATGCAGCTGTTTTAATCTCATGAATTTCTGATTTCCTGCAGCACATGTTAGATTTTGTAAATGTTAACGGAGTCACTTTGGTCTCTTTTCATTTTCTCTCAGGATTTGGGACTTCAGGGAACGTCACTCAATGACATTTTGTACAAGAATGCAGCTTTTCTCAACCTGGTGGACCCCATTTCTCATGAGCTTCTGATCAGTCTCGCCCGGGACCTGCAGTGCCCAAAAAGGGTATGATCCTGTTTGTTTATGACTGTTAGATTTCATTCACAGTAAATAGGACAAGCTCTGAAATTCAAACAGAGGCAAGCTGCAACATGTCTGCGCTTATTAGCTATGCTCAAGTGCATGTGTCATATTTATTGTCATGGTATTGTGGCAATAATGAACTGTCAGTTTGCTTTGTTCATACATGAATACAGAAGCTTGGCAGAATGGATAATGGTGCTTGAGGTGTTTACACATTAGCATGAGTTGTTGTTGATGAACTGTTGGGCCAGGGGAAGGTACCAGGTCAGAGTTTGACCCTGCAGCAGCACCCTGCGTTCTGTCTTCCTTGCTCTACTGCTTTTTGAGCTCAGTGGTAAACGGGTAGCAGCTGTGCTCCAGGACCTGTAGCTATATTAGATTATTGGCTTTGGTTGTTTCATACTGGAAAGCATGGGCAGGTAGCCAGCAGGCCCCGTGATGAGGTCAAGAGGGTGGGGCAACTGGGGCAGAGTGGCTTTGGAACCAGCAGTGAGGTCAGTTTGAGGTCTAGTGGCCAAAGGGATCAAACTGGTGAAGCTGGATGTACTGGGTGCTGGAAGTCTGGTGCGTCCAGGTTTAGTAGAAGTGGGCATATTGTCATTTTTGGTGCTGCTGGAGGTTAAATAGTCTGATTTTACATTAACCTTTAATGTGCACTAGTAATTTTTCAGCTTTGCTCTATGATATAGTTGCATAAATAGTTAAATCAAGAAGACAAGTTTCGTTTGTGCGATTGGTCGTATAGCTGAAGCAAACCTGTCTCCCAAAAATTGCGTTCATACACAAATAAACTGCATTGTCAATTACGTTTTGAATGCAACGTATTTTGTGCCAGATTCTGTTTGTGATGCGTCACAAATACGCTTGTAATCAAAATATCTTTGCCATTTACTTTATTGCCTTTCTGTCACTCCTTATCAGCCAACCACTTATATATATTAGATGTAGTTATGTTCTGTGGTGTGTTTGAGTAGGAAAAGTATCAGCAAGAGATGGGACTTATCACTCTAGTAACCCAAAAAATGAAGGAGAAGTTTCATACGTATTCTGAAAGGGTTGCATTTCAACCTAAATCATGACATTTCCTGAATTTAACCATATAGTTTTTAAACCTAAAAGAGCAAAAAGTACACACTGAATGAAAATTAAATGTAAGTCTAAAAGTATATTCTCTTAGGAAAAACTTCTGTCTGACTTCGTGGCTCCTTAAAACTAGAATTTCCTATTATGCCTTACCTTTTAGAGAGAAAAGGCATTTCTTTCAAAACATAAATGAGAAAGAAAGAGATCAACGGTTTCTCTATACAGGAGTTATGTTAACTTGTATACCACTGGTACATATTTAATGTTCAGTTAAGATAACAGGATTTAAAGTCGGGTACATGATTGAACGAGTCTGGATTGTTGCTTTATTTTGACATGTTGTCAGGCTCTGCATTTTTCACAGAAGAAAACAGGAGTCCACAAAGATACAGTCCACAAACACACAACACCATAATTCAAAAGAGGAAGAATCAACAGGTAAAAGCTGTTGTTAGTTCACACAATTCAAATTATTAAGGTTTGTGGATGCCTTAAAAGGTTTGTTCAAAACAGTCATAACTGGCTTCAATTCAGATTTTTCATTATTCATGCAAACTTTTCAATTCAACATATAAATTAAGGTCAGATTTATATAGTCATAGTACAACAAGGAACAGTCCTTTAAGGAATAATCTGTGCTTTATCCAGTCTGGAATTCACTTCTTTTACTTGCAGCTCAGAATACAAATCAAACATGTTAAAATTCAAAGTACATTTCAAACTTAGGTATGAGGGGCGACGACACTCCAGAATCTGCTCCGAGTGGCTGTAAAACATGAAGCCAGCAGCCATTACAGTTATTTAAAGTCTGCTGTTATCTCTTTAAAGGAAAAGATGGGTTGCCTTGAGATAAAGTCAGCGAGGCCTGGTTCTTACTTCCCGAGTCCAGATGATAATCACCTGTAAGAAACTCTAATCTTATCTGTGTTTGCTTTAGCTGAGGAGTTGGGGAAGGAGAGAGTGGAGCTGGCAGCAACGTTCTCCTGCCTGGCTACTTGCGACCCGTGGCAGGATACTGTGTCAGACGTGACGAGGATGTAGAGAGGCAGTGTGCTGGATTTAGGGCCCAGCAGCTGCTTCTGCAGCCAATATTTTCCACCACACTGAGATTTATATATGTTCAAGGACGTATTATGGGCTGAAACATACATCATTTGCGAGTGTTTTGAACCCTGGGTCATCTGTTTGAGACAGTTAATTCAATTAATGCTTTGTTTTGAAGCACTCGGGTTTACAGAGCCGTGATAAATGTCTAAGTGTTCTTATAGAGTTACAGTGGCGCACCGTTTCCTCCAGACCACACGTTTCCCAAGAATACAGTGACATTGTAAATCAGTATGCGCTGCTGTAACATCGTGTTCAGCCATGCAAGCGGCCGAAACAGCAGCACAGAGTGTTTTGAAGCATGAGGCATGTTTGTTTGTCACCCAAGAAAAGAAGTGGCAGCGGGAATGGTTAATCGCCTTAAGGTAAATTGCCCCTGTCTTTCCTCTCTCTCGCCACACTGCCTCTTTCTTGTTGTCGTGTTGTACCATTAATTAGATTTAGCCTGCTCAGCGCAACCCATTCCATTTAAAGTCTTTGACGAAGGAGAAAGGGAGGAAAACGAAGGCAGTAGGTGTATGAAGAATGCAAACGGGAAACTGAAATAATGATTTGATGTTGGAAATGTTTGATGCAGGACAAGAAAGAAATGCTTTGAACATGTGAAAATCAGTACATCTGTCGGTTTATTTCTGCACAAATAAAGAAAAGATCAGTAGATCAGACATCCAGTGTTCTTAAATGACTTTCATTTTGCAGATATCAGACCTTTTGTAAACAGTTCATTGTACACTCATAATACTTTGCTTTATGCAAAATATATACTTTAGCAGTTTGTTTAACTTCCTGTGATTCGTCAAACGTTTGACGCTTCAGTTGCATTTAATCTTGAACAACTAGTGTTTGTTTTTGGTTAGTTTCCATAAACTAGACTCGTCTTTTTGTGGTCTTTCATTCGCCTTTTGTGTGTGCTGCAGGAGACTGATTCGCTCAAGTCCACCAACAAGATCTGCCGCCAGCTGATTTACCACCTGACCCCTCACTCCAAGTGGACGAGACAGAGCGTGCCCAGGAGGAAGTCTCAGGCCTGGTGAGTGTTGTCCTCTCCACCACCGCCTGACACATCGCCATTACTCTTCAGAAGTCACAGTAAACATATTTTCACCGTTCAGATCAGTGCGACTCTGGAGCCACTCTGAAATATAAAAAGTTTAGATGAAGTGCTCGGCCTGTTCTGGGAAGACGTTCCTCTCACAGACTGTGTATGTACATATGTTGGTATGCCAGCAAATATCCAGCTAACAAAGATAGCAGTGACAGAGTTACAGTAGGTGATTTGTTGCCTCCACACCACAGATCAACACACAGACTCAAAAACATGGGAAATGGCAGATTAACAAGGGGTCATTTTGGTCATTTTGCTCATGAGTGGGATGGCATCTTGTGATCTCCCTTCGAATGATAATAAGTGATTGTTTTTAGACAGATATGGGCTTCTCTGATTGTAACTGTTTGATCATAGACCTGGGTAACAAAAACAACAGTAACATGAACCAATAGCAGTAAGAAAACGGTTTGAATGTCCGCTTGCATGTTAGATAGTTTCACTTCAATGCATTAGTTGATACAACCAGCTATGACAGCACATACTGACACATAAAGTTCAGGTACTTGATGAAACCCTGAGCATGCTTCCTCACTGGCTCATAACAGTTGAGCCCTTTCACCCTCCAACGGTCTTCCCATCGCTTCTGTGCAAGTTTTCCCCCTAGTTTCCCTTTTGTACACTCAGAAGACAGGCTTCACAGTCTAAAAACGTCCACCTACGTGATGCACATCTCGGTTCTGTGAAGGGATTGATGTCAAGTATGTACAGAGACGAGTCTTGGTTCTTCATCTGGTGATACCTAGTCCAGGTCGACCGCTCGGAACCTCAACCTGCTCGCCCTCTCTGCGCCTCAAAATATATCCTTGCTTTCTTTAATAGGTATTTATGGAGGTGTGTTATTTTTTGTGTTTTTCATTGTTGTGTAAGCATTAAACAGTGATAGGTATGCTAAACTGATTAAATTCAAAATACACCTTTTGTTCCATTTCTCCTTGTTTAAAACAGATCATTAAAAGTTGTCAATGATTATCCATATCAACTCACATTTAACATTTTATTGTCATTGTCATTGTCTGTTTTTGAGTAATGTTCCGCACAGACTAACAGATGGTCAAGCGTACGCCGATCATAAAACCATAACTCCGCCGCATTCCTTGGTGTAGCAATGAGAACATTGTAAAATAGATTAGAATATGGACCTGATATAGCAGCAGGGTAGTTAGAACTGTCACTTTACAGCAGGTTCAAACATGCCGGTCGGTTGGAGCCTTCTTGTGTGGAGTTTGCATGTTTTACCGTTTTTCTGCTGGACTCAGCTTTCTCCCACAGTCCAAACTCATGCATGGTGGGTTAATTAGCGATTCTAAATTTTCAATAGGGGTGAGTGTGCATAGTCTGTCTTTGTGTGAGGCCTGTGATGGACTGTTTAGGGTGTAAACGCCTTACATCTAGTGTCAGCTGGAATAGGCTGCAGCACTTTCATCCCTCCTCAGTATGAAGCAGGTATCGATAGATGGATTATTAACATATGATATCATGCTGAAAAGACTCAGGCTGAATGTTGTGTTTCAAAGTCAAAGAGCCACGTAAAAAAAAAAAAAAAGAAACAAAGACAAAACAGCACTTCTATTGTATTAGTGTAAAGCTGGACTGTCCAGGTATAATGAAAGAAAATTGCAAGATCATAGTTATTTCCTTCTAACATAACCCTGTTTGCCTGACAGGCCTGCCTGCTTATGGTTTCTGTCTTGTTATTAAATTATTAACTGATGAAATTATCAGGCTTGCATCACTCAGCTGGAGTTACCATTACAGTTTAATTCTGTGACAGCGCTGCAATCCGGTGACATAACCAAGCAATCCACTTCATAGACGTAACCCAGATCCAGCCACGCCTTCATTTGTTAATTAAAACTGAAGTAAATCAGGTCGTGCCTCTGAGGAAAATCTCGCTGAAGGAAAATAGTGAAAGAAACTCCCTCATATCGAGGCATTTTTTGTCTGGAATTAGGTCCTCAGGGTCTTGTTTTCTTGCTCAAACCTGCTTTCAATCCAAATAAACTCTATTCAACAATTAATTCATCTTTCTAGCAGCAGAACTGCTTGTTCTTCCTTGTTTCATTTTCTTTTTAAACACTGAATTAAATGAGATGAGAAAAAGTTGGAATGGCACCTAAAAATACATGTTTTAAAGATGCAAGGACTGAATTTTTTAGCTCCACCGAGACATTAAAATGCTGCTTATATGCCCATAAATCAGTAATGTAACACTATAAAAGGGGCGATTAGTAGATTAATTATTTTCACTTACTCTAGTTAAGAATATTTCTATTGTTTTGTATATGTATACATTCAGACTGAGGATTTTTCCTTGCAATTAAATGTTTTTCTATTGCAAAACACAAATTCCAATGTGTTCCTACTAGGATGTGTCTGTTTTCACACTTGGCTGTCACCAACCAAGCTAGTTTCCCGCCTGATACTACTGTGACAAAAAAAGGCTCACACCAGCTTTACACACTACCCATGACAAGTGTGACTTGTTTATAGAGATTTTAACAACAGAGAGCGTTATTTTCTTCGTCATCGTACAACACCAACAAAATATGAAGAATGATGTGGAGACAAGAAACTAAGAAGACAATGTTAATGATTGTGATCCGAGGTCAGATACTGCATATCCGTGCTTTCATGAAATAACAAAAGAAGAATCAAAAGACGCTGATTTGAGCATTCTGTTGAAACAAATAAAAATCGCTCAGATTAAGTAACAGGTACAACTGAGGAAACATTATGGGAAAAAAAGCATCTCTAATGATAATCAGGAAGCTCTCTCCCCGAGCAATTAACCCAGATTGAAAGATTTTTGACAGCTAACTTCCCGCCCTGGTCTCCTGGTTGCAATGTTTCGAAATAACAGTCAACAAAACAACAAGGCAGCCTCTCCCAGTGTGCTAATTAGCAAGCTCTGTCTCCCTCACAGCCTCCACTGCAAGCATCCAGACAGCAGCGCTTTACTCCAACCACGCTGTTTCTTTTCTACGAGGCTCCCCAAAACGTGCAGAAAATGTCTTTGTGTTGAGTTAATCATCATCAGGACACAGTTTACATGATGATAGTGCTTTTCTTTTGCAGATCTTTTCATTATTCTCTCTTTCTCTCAGCTTTTTTCTTCTTCCCACCCTCAGTTCCACCTATTTTGAAATCACCTCCTCGCATTGATTCTCTCCTCCTCCTCCTCTTCCTCCTGTGGGATTTTTCTCTCCTTCTTGTGAGAGTCCATTTTGTTCAACAGTTGCCACACAGAGTGGTTCTGCAGTTTGAGCTGAGGCTCTGGGGGAAACGCTCTGGGGAAAGGTTCTGTCAGACGGAGGGAAGAGAGGGAGGCGGAATCACCGAGAGGTTGCAGATTAGAAGTCACATATTTCCCCCCTTTCCTTCCTGCCTCGCCTTCAGTCGATCAGGAATTTGATCCCTTCGTATTTAGGAATGAAAAAGCACACAATCTCACGTATTCTCATTCCTACACTCCTATTTTTTCCGCAAAGTGATACTGAGAAGTCTATCTGATAAATGTTATGCTGCAGCCTGCTCTCCATGGCTTAAATTGGATTGTTTTCCGTGAATTGTATGCAAGCGATTGCAGAGACAACACATAAATCATAATTCAAGTTTTATTACTCAAGCCTGGTTTGCTCCTGTAACACTGCAAGCACAAAGCAAGTGTGCCGTGCTTAATATATTATCGAGGCAGTTCCATTTTTCTCTGCGGCTCTCTGCATGTGCCAGGTCTCTGAGAAGTACTCAGTGGAGTTTTTAATGTTATAGTAATTGCTATTGAATTTCAGATTAATCAAGCTCACTTTTTTTTAATTCCCTTAAAATTGTCCTTCCAGCACATTTTGATGAGATTGAGCTCCGATGGCAGTAATAATCAATGTGAGGCTCTTGCAGCAGCTATTGCAGACATCTTCAGTACATTAAAAGAAATTACGGCTCCAGAACACCACTTACTTACTCTTGTGTTTCGTGTTGAGCTTCGTAGTGGAAACACTCCAAGCATTCACACACATCTACGCTCATCTGCCTTCTTTTTTTTCTCGCTGTAATTGAGATAACTCTGCAGACATCGTCCAGCAGGACTTGGTTAAATCTCCCGTGTTGCTGGTTTGTGCCGGCTAATGATGAGAGTGAGACGAGTCGTGGATGTGACAGATGTTTTGAGCAGGTGTCATCAGCAGCAGGTGAGTGTTGATGGTGTGTCTGAGTCCTGATATTTGACCCGAACCTCATGCTGCTCACACTAAAGTAACTTTCCTCCCACAGCTCCCAGAATAAAGGCTGTCCAAAAGTCATTTCAACATCTTTATGTATGAAGCTTGATAGTCATAAAACACAGGGCCAAGAATAACAACATAACGGTGTGTTAGTAGCTCAACTTTCCATGAGCTAATAAAACACCATTATGTTCTTGTTAATGGCCCTTGAAGCAGTAAATCGGTGTTCATGATAGTAGTTTAATAAAATAACACTTTTTGCGATTGCAAATCAGAATTTAACCCTCCTGTTGTCCTCATTTACGGGCACCAAAAAATATTATTTCACTGTCTGAAAAAAATCCAAAAATTCAGAAAAAAAATTCCCCAAATTTCTGAAAATTTGCAAAACCTTCAGGAAGAAAATCCCAATAATTCCTTAAAAGTTTCCCATGAAAGCTTTATTTAAAAAAATAAATAAATCTCCCAAATTTGGCAAGAAATTTCTTGTAAATATTTTCAAAAAATAAGTAAAAATCTTCCAAAAAAAATCCTAAAAATATCTAAAGTGATTACATATATATCAGTAAAACTTCTAATATTTTCGTTAAGAACATTCACATAAAAATCAACCAAAATTCGCTGGATTTTGGTTGATTTTTTTGTGAATGTTCTTAAGAATTTTTTTTTATTAATTCTCTTTTTCCACCAAAAAATGTTCAAAGATTTCCCAAATATGTTGAAAATGTGGACATCAGAAGTTTCATTGTGAAAATATTTTTTTCCCACATTTTCAAACTTTAAAACGGATCAATTTTGACCCACAGGACGACACAAGGGTTAAAGTTGCTCTGCCCTTCTTTCTGTCAATAATCTGGTGATGTTTAACATCTGGAAACATTAGAATTAAAACGTCACAAATTCCGTTCTGAAACAACTTAACTGCATTTTCAATACTTCAAAAAGTTCTTGGTCTCATCAGAAAATTCCACAGGAGACACATTTTTCTTGCATTATTTCAGCATAGTCTCCTTTATCTTCAATGCACTGGTGTTCAAGGTTCGCTATCTCTTTCAGAAGAAGGTCATGTCTTGAGCCTCCAGATACTCCTCAGCAGCATGCATGACCTCATCATCACTCTGAAAACGAAGTCAGACGGTGCTTGGTAGGCAGAATGGAGGAGTGATTTGAAGATGTAGTGAACGAGTCATTTTGACCTTAATCACAGCATTTATTTTAATATCTCCTGAGTTATTTTGCTGCCTAACTAAACCAAACTTCCACCATCTAGTAGTGTCCAGCAAAGCGTGATAATTTCCTAAACCTAACCACATATTTTTTGTGCTCAAACCCGACCAGAAACAGTGAAAGCTGAAACTATCCGCCACGGGACACAAACACTAATCTTCTGAGTGAAAAGTTGGTTGCTGGTTTGTACCACAATTCACTCCTCCTGCCTCCTAATATGGACTTCACTTCTGCCTCGCTTGATGCTTCTTTCCTACTGGGTGGCTTTCCCACCATGTCACAGTTTGCAAATTACATTTACAGTCTGTGATTCCAGGGATCAGGAGTGTACCTTACCCTTTTGGTTATTCCTGCATGTGGTCGGCGTACTGGGCGGTGACTGCGAGGTGTCTTTTCGGGCTGTACCCACCAGATATTCACTAGCAAGCTCCTCTACCTGGACTGGCCCCAGAAGGGAAGTGCATCTGGTGAGAATGCCTCCTTCGTTTGGAGGATTTCTGGTCACGTCCAACAGTGAGGAAACTCTGTGGTAGACTCATAACTCACTGGAGGGATTACATTTTTTATCTGGGGCGGGAACGCCTTAGGATTCCCCAGGAGGAGCTGGAAGACGTTGCTGGCAAGGGGAGCGCCTGGAATGATATGCATAGTCTGTTGCCACTGAGACTCCACTCTGGATAAGTGGAAGAAAACGGATGGATGGATGGATGGATGGATGGATGGATGGATAGATGGATGGATGGATGGATCAATTTCTGCTTGATTTCTTTTAAAACCTCCATTTAAACTCAGCCACAACTGGACATTTGGACGCTTTGGAAAGGCTTGTTTTGATTGCCAAAGAGTTTTTACCACCGTTAGGACATCATGAGGAAGTGATGATAACGATGACCTTCAACATTAATGATCTAAAATCACTGGTTGTTTGGTAATTCAACCCTAGACCAGTGGGGGTTAAACATCAAGATTCAACAAAAGAAGCAAGTCAAGATCAAGCACATCCACCATATCTGTAAAAGCAGGCTAAAGAGGACCAAACTAAGATTGCAGAAATTACAATTAAGTTGCTAAGACTTTCAAATCCATGATGCTGATCTGCTGCATGAGGCTTCTAAGTAGCCACAAGTCAAAGCCTACTGGCCATGTGACCTTAATCATGACTTTACAGTAGCATGTTTATGAATGTGTCTTTCTCCTTCATCCCCAGTTTTGTGATGTCCTTCCTCACTTTAACAAGATCACCTTTTTCCTGTCTTTGCTCATAGGCTGAAAACTCATTTCCTCAAGTGGCACCTCATGTCATCCCGTCTCTTCTGAATCATAATCTGGCAAGCATTAGCCGGAGAAAAGCCGTCTAGGTGTCTTGACTACAACTATATTTGGTTGAGCGTTTGAAAGTCTGCCTGCCCTCACAACTACTTTTTCAGCTTCATTTCAGCGAATGTATTTCTAGCTCAGATTCCTTGACGGCTTTCCACTAATCAGCAGAGAAAGTGCTCACTGGGATTCTCTTACCAGTTTCTCCCTGTTCTGCTCAGCCTAATTTGCTCTAATCTTTAAAGAAATCCCTTCTAGCTTCCTTCCTTGCTGTTATTTTCAGCTCCCTTCCTTCCTAGCGTGGCTGCAGCAATATCTTCACAGCTCTGCACCTCTCACCTTTGCAGTCTCCGTGTATAAATTGAAGCTCATTCTTCTGTCTAGTCATTCAGCGGTTTGCGGTGATGTAATTGAAAATCTGTCTGAAAATCTCTGTTTTGCCGTAAAAACAGATGCAGAGGAAGAACAGGAGAAACGAGGCCTCTTTTTTTTATCATGTGGGAGGAATTTTTAATTATGTGTGGCTGTCTGGATGGCAAGGTCAGGCCTGCTGGTCTGAAATGAAATATCTCAGCAGCTACTGACCATGGAGACTTCTGTAGACATTCTTGGTTTGCAGACAGTGTTTCCTGCTGATCCGCTGACTTGCCACTATTATAAACGCCACCGTCAATGCTGCAGCTTTTCATCTGTCAACAGGTCATACTTTTAATTAGTCTGACAGTTTGGTTTATGGTTTAAAATGTGGCAACATTTGCGGCTGCTGCTGCTTAAATGAGCTACACAACTCCTCTTTAGTGTATTTACTGTACACGTGGCATGAGTCATGTGTCATCTGCCTTTAATACATGTATGACCTATTTTTTTCTGTAGCCAGATCACCCCCTGAGGTTCTGAGGCTCTGACACAGCCCACCCGACCTCCGACTAACCTACAAGGGAGACTCCTGAGGCGAGGACAAGAATCTGAGGAATGGCAAAGATTTGAGAAAACTTAGAAATTTGTGTTTCTTAGTGCACGATCGCAGATGAGGGTTCTTCTTTTTTGCTGTCCAAGCTTCCATTCGGAGATGGAGTGTTCCACTTGACTTGCATGGTTCACTCCGTCTGCTATATCTGCTTTCTAGTTGACCTCCACTTTTAATAGAGACTTAAAGATCCAGCCACCATCCACGTCCATGAATAATTGAGGGCTTCCCGTGGTACAGGCTGAGATCCTGCAGGCTGAGGGGGAGGAAGGAAGAGGCTTTCCAGTATCCATCGCTCCAATGTTGAGGGCACGGGGCCATAATGAAATAATTACAATGATTAAATATGGTAGAAACTCAAGATTAGAGATGTTTTTACAGTGAAATACATTTAAGATATGCGTTAAATAACATTATTTCAGGAGTTCCTTCACTTTAATTGAGACATTGACCCTCTCTTAACCTCTCATTGATTGGATTTGTACTGTAAATGTGAGATTTGTCTGCTGGAGTGTAACAGAAATAAGGATTTGCTGTGTTTCTGATGATCTGCGGGTCTTTTAATGCTGATGCAGATCACTCCCTGCGATCAAGCCCCTCGGTCTGCGTTGGGAGCCCTGCATTTTAATGCCGGTTTCATAACTGTGCCTTGACATAGTATAGCAGACACAGGCGCACTCCTCCATGATATAGAGTTATGTAATACAAACTGTTTTCTGTGTGTTCCGTCGCAGTACTCTTTTCTCCGAAGCATCCAGTTTGTCACATCAAATCAAGTCACGGATGAATTTATAGCTCCACCGAATATTGCGTTTCACATTTGCATTAAAGTACATTCTGTACCATTCTGGATCATCGCTGGCACAAATGATACTCTTTGGTTGGAAGTCACATATTATTAGAAGAAATTCATCAATCTTGGGCTGTTTGTGTTATTTTAGGCTGGTAAGATTAGTGAGATTTACACAGAAAAATAGATCTTTCTTATTGTGCAGTATATTATCCCTCTTCTTTGTTTGCTTTTTCGTTTGCTCCAGTTTGCACTGAGGATAAATGATTGGTGCTGTTTGACATGTTTTCCACATCTGTGTGTAAAAGAGCCCACGAGAGTTGTGTGATGGAGTAGCTTATAGCTGTGGAAGGCTTACTGCACTTGACAGACCCTTGAGTCCTTTTCTGTTCTTCTTTGTGCTAATTAAAAACTCCACCTTAAGACCAGACCGATGGAGACGCTCTGCAGTTCTTTCTCCAATTTGCACCGTCAAGCTGAATCCAATGAAAAATGGGTTCGAAACTTTCATTATCCATTTTATTTAATGCTTTACAAATGGTTAATTGTCTCTCAGTTTTAATTCTAATTGCTCATGTTTGGTTGTTTGTTTGGGAATTTGATTTATGAATAAAAAATAAAAGCAAATGTCTGAATATTCTCATGTTCCATTTGGGCATTTTGTGCTTGTGGTTGGACTGTATGATTAGATCCAAGGGGAAAACAGCCAACCATGGACCAAGTAGTGCATTCGCTTTATGCCGGTGGCACATTGACCATGTAATAATTTATCAGCATGTTCCCAATGCAACTGACAGAGATGGAGAGAATGTGTGTGTAAGTGGAGATACAAATCCTCAAATATAGCCTAATAAATGAATGAATATATGGCCGTAAACTCTAAATAAACACATGGCAGGAAAATACAACATAATTTAATTGAGTTAGAGACATTATATTGGCTACATTATTTAAAATTATAGTTGTTGTAGGTCCTTGGCTGGCACTAGGCTCCCCCCGGCTGGTAATGGTACAGTCTAACCAAAATCAGAAGCTTCAAATGTTCAAAAATCACATTCTGAAGCAACAAACCAAATGTGAACAATTTAAAATTCAACTGAGACACAATTACCATTTGTGAAGTATTACAAAATGGAATAATTAAAGTTTCAGACCCATTTTTTATTCGATTTATTTTGAAGCAAACTGCCAAGTGTGAGTGGGACTAATGGCGCTACATCCTCAAGGATTTGACTGAGTTGTTTGCAAGTTGGGGCATTTTGGGAATCTGTCCTTGATTTTTAATGATTTGTGTCTTTCTAAAACATGCTCTCATCTGTTTTCTCCAGTCTGCCTGTAAGGGCACATGTACTGTAGTTCACTGTGTGTTAACATCAACATTTCTCCAAACTTGGAATTGAGAGTTTCCAAGAACGAAGCGACTGATCTGAGATGTCAAAACACTGCACAGCCGCGAGCTGCTCCATTGACGATGCACAATGGAGGCTGCCTTAATCAGCCCAT
The DNA here is from genome assembly GCF_022539595.1 of Amphiprion ocellaris. NCBI lineage: Eukaryota > Metazoa > Chordata > Actinopteri > Pomacentridae > Amphiprion > Amphiprion ocellaris. The sequence continues at coordinate 7,327,550 of NC_072782.1, forward strand.
CCGCTAAATGTTTCACTGAAATTTAATCCAAATCCAAATGAGCTTTGAGGCTATTTTTTCCTTCCCAGAAAATGTGCCATTATCCCCATGAAACTGGAGGACACTGGATGCTGTATGCAATCACCGCTTTCATGTTTCCGAGTACATTTTCTGCAGAACCGTAGTATCAATGTGACAGTTGCACAGTTGAGGAAATGGCAAATTTAACTCCATTTTCTTGCTCGAAGTGGCTCTAAAGGATTCTCATTAACACGGGCCACACGGTCCTGTAAGGAGTAACAGTGACATATTTGATGCTAAAACTAAGCTGAGCTACGCTAACCTGGGGAGGAAATGATCAGCTGTAGCCTGCAGTCACGGGCCTGAAGGCACATTGACATAAAGCAAGAACAGAAATGAACGAGCAGTCCGATACCAACTCACTTTTCATGGCTGAGCTTGTACGTTGGACCCTCGTAGGCTCTCCCACGACTGAGCCAGACTACCACGCATGTATTATACACTTGCCTGGAGGCAAAACAGCTCAAATCGATCTGAGGAATAAACAAGTCAAGACCAAAGCGTTGATGAAGCAGACATTGATCTGGTCGTCCCACGGGTCTGTGGAACGGCATCCACATCCAATGTTTCTCAAGTGCTTTTATTTCATTCCCCTGAAATGAGTCGAGCGTCTCTGTGCATGCTCAGCAGGATATGAATTTGAATTTGTATTACACAGTTCGGCCTCCCGGCTGAGCTACTATTGCACACTGCCTCTGATCTGATCGCTGACATGCAGAAGTTGGCCAGATCTGTGCATTTGTTAACAAATGGGCTGCAGATTTTACAACCAGGCCAGCAAGGAAAACACTTAAAATATTCATAGTAAATATTGTGAATATCTTCTCCCCCAGCATTTTCCAGCTGACTGTGAGACACTAGTACAGAGTCTAGTTAGGGAGAATTTATGAAGAGGTTATAAATTGTAAATATTTTATAAAAGGGCTAATAGACAGTTTTGTGATTTTTTTTAAAAAAATGTAAACAGCTTTAGCCTTATTAGCAGCATTTTTGGGTCCCAGGTTAAAATATTAAACATTATTAACTCAATTTGTTAATTTCTCAGTAAAAGCACTAATGGAACAGTTCCACTTTGGGAAATTGACCTTATTTGCTGATCTGCTTACAAAATGTAAAGGCTTAAAACTACTTTAATGTTAAAATAATAACTAATATGAAGCTATACATTCTAAAAAAAATCAATGCACAATATAATAAAGTATATATACATATATGCATACATACATAATGGTAAATCTACAATATAATAACTGCAAATGTTAAATATATCTAAAGATAAAAGAAAGCTTGCAGCTCATTACCCCAACTTTGTAAAAAAATAAATAAATACATTTTTGGTGGTTTTCTTGGCTAATTTGTGATATTTTTTGTGTGTCTTATAACATTTTTTTTTTTTTTTTTAAATATTGAAGTAAAATTGGCTTGGAAACATTTTTTCCAAGTTTGATAATTCATTACATTCATCTTTAACACTACAGGCAAACATAAACTTGAACATGATGATAATTACATCAAGTAATAATGGTGCAATTTTAAAATGGGAATAAATGGAAATACACCTGTGAGTCACATACTTTGGACAAGTTCTGCTTGTTTAACTTAGCTTAGCTTAGCCTAATTTACTTTATCTTATCTTAGCTTTTGCTCACTTAAGTCTCGCTTTTTTAAATAAATATAGTTTAAATAAGATGTAATTTCGTGTGAAATTGGCATATGCAGGAGTGTTTTTTAGGGTAAGTGACATTTTGGATTCCCTGCTGGTTGTCATTCAACCATCAGACAAAGATGCTAACTTAAACCTCCACCTTGTTGGTGCTGTCTCTATAGTTAATGTGCATATATGGGAGTCTCAGTTCTTTATCTCTTAGCATGAAAGCAAATAAGAGCATGCTACACTTCATAAACTTCATAAACAGCTTGAGGAACATGACCAAGAGTGGGGTGTTTCTTGAGAACTAACTTGGGATCTGGGGAGTTTTAGAACCCACAGAGGCTCAGTGGGACCTACGTAATATTAGGCAGGGTGTTTTCAATGTTGTGGCTGATTGGAAAACCACTTATAAAGTATTAGAAATGGTTACCAAATCATGTTATTGTAATCCCAGTAGCTCCAGTGAAGCCTCTGTGATCATCATAGAAATGCTGAAAAAGACAGCTAATGATAAACAGTTTAATATATACATTTTTAAATCAAAGATGGTCGTCAAACACTCACCGCCCGTTGTTACATTAAATCTCACTGTGAATCAACTTGAGGAAAAAATATAACCTCCAGCACCTCCCCTGTCTGTTGATATATTACTGATTCATGAGGGTAAATGAAGGGGAGCATGTATTCTATGTGGGAAGACGGATTACAAGTTCCAGCTGCCATTTGCTTTTAACTCTCACCCCGCTTGGCAGAATATTGTGGGCTTGTAAGATTTTCCTTGTAAAAAATGTTGCCGCATTTTAATTTAGGAGAAAGTACACGTTCTACCCTCGCGGCCCTTTTTTTGAAAGCTTCTCTAGCCTTCCATCGCTTTCAGGTTCAGTGTAGAGAAAGTGTTTGGTTGCATTCGAGTGGAAATTGATTAGCAGGACGGTGAAGCTGCAGACTAATGATGAGCACTTAACTTTTATACCATCAGGAGAGACTCAGTGGAGACTAACCTGATACTGAGTGGTTCCGAACGTGGGCCAGAAAATGAGTGTGAATACAGAAATCAATGGATCTGCCCTGACCTTTAATGCTGTCTGGAGATATGTAGCACTAAAGTAAAAAGATCCCACGTGTGTGTGGTCAATAATGCAGGAAGACAGAGGTGCAAAAAGCCAAGGTTGTGTCTATTTGGAAGTTGAAGCTGCAAATTGATAAATCATATTATTTTGTAAAGAAGTTGTGTTCGTGGCAGGACAGCTGAGGCCGTCTGAGTAAATGTCTTTATCAACGCTGTGCAATAGATCAAGCCACCGCAGATTTGTTATCCAGTATTAAAGACAGACTGAATCACCGCCGCTCGCAAACCTATAAAATGTTTCATAAAAAGACACATTCTCAGACTTCATTCTGACCCCGATCTCTTTGCCTGCACTCGATTTCAACATCACAAACCCCAGATGTTTTATTTCCCACCTCTGGGGTTTACATAACTATAGAACAGCAAGGACCCTTGTTCAGTGCGTAAAAGTTAACAACATCCCCGAGGAAAGACAGGCTATGAAAAGCAATTAGACAGTCCGCCTGAACCCACATTTAAGCAGCCAATAGTTTGACACATGAGACTCAGCTCTTATTAGATTCCTGCACTGTTGTATCAGTTGCTCCTGAGGATGTCAATAGATGGATTCCCCTCAGTTATTTGCTTTTAAATGAGTCTCGAAGCGGGGGGACGCTCTTGTTCGCATCATATTTATGCGGGTAGACTATCCCTTTGAAGTTGTTTGTGTCTCAGCTGGTCCAAGAGGATGTGTACCACTGCCTACGAGCATGGCAGCCACATCAGAGGCAGCGAGATGAGACATTTCGTTGTTTATGTTATCATTTCATGCTGATGGACTATAGTGTGCTCTGTGGCTTTAGAAATGCTAGCTGTGCCCCTGGGCCTGCAGCCAGCCGAGCAGCCTGTGGGTGGAACTGTGCCCACGGAGCCGTTAGGCTGCAGATTTGGAAGGAAGTCTGAAGATGCCTTTACTCTGTCTCATTAGAAGCACATTAGAGCCCACCCTCCCGGTGCACCACCCACTCAGCTACAGTAGCTACCCGGCCTGCCTCTTCCTGCAGCAGCACAGGCCCACAGGTGAGAGGGAAGGGCTCCAGCAGGGGCAAGAAAACTCTCCTATAAATAAGTCAGCGCCAACAACAGTCAGTTTCATTACAGTAAAGTGCAGAAGCTGCACAGTGGTACAGTAAAGCTCACAGGAGAGCAGGCTGAGTGAGCCAGGAAGATTCCAGTTCCCGGTATTTTAAGAAGCTAGTCGGTGACATTTGACGGCTGAAACCACCGGTTAATGCGTCTGTTAGTGAAACTGAGAGAAAACATCAATTTAATGGTGAATTATTAATCATTTGAAGAATCTGCAAGAATGAGGGTCAAATGTGAACCGATTTTACCTTCAGACTCTGAGGATTTGCTGATTGTATAATTTAAATGGAGTAATTTTGTGTTTTTGGCTATTTTCAGTTGTGCATTTTCCTGATTTTCTGACATTCTACTGAGGCTGTATTTCTTTTTATCTTCTCACAACAACACAATGCATGTCCCACTAAGGATTCTTTTTTTATTTTTAAGCTTTTTACTGTTTGAATCATGTCTCAGTTATCCAGTAATCCACAATCAACAGGCAAAGATGATTTAAAAAAAAGTCAGGCAAATAAACAAAATAATGTCTGCTTTCCTTTGCTATTAATCATCTCACTGCCCCTTCTATTAATCTTACAATTTCTCTCCTGAAGCTGCAGATGAGGAATCTTTTGAACAACTGAAAAATAACTTAATTATTTAAATATGAAACCAGTTATTTTCAGGCTTATGATACTGAACCAAAGAATATAAGAAGCGTTTTGCAATGAAAACTCATCTTGATATTTTAATCCGTTAACAATTATTAGAGCTTTGATGAGAATTTTAGTTCTTTAACCTTTAAAGTAAGAGTGAATGCACAAAACAGTGAATACATTTGCTTCAGCAGCTCAAATTCAGAACAAGAGAGACAGTGAGATTGCACGATTAAAAAAAAAAAAAGAAAAGAGGCCAAGAAAATAGAAAAAGCAAGAAAGTGAGAGGCAGTGAGCGGGAGTGAGGATATGAGGGAGGGAGAGATGAATTATAGCCCACTCCTGGAATCAATAGTCGTGCGTATCACAGCCCCGGTGTGCTACAGATCTTTTGCTTTCCCTTAACCGAGCAGAGAGGGTGACAGATGTAAAGAGCACAGCCTGCTGATTTATGAGGCTCCCAGACAGACCAGAGAGCAGAGAGAGATGTAGGGATAATCCTCGCTGTGCCTGAGGAGGCAGAGGGACGCAGAAAAGCCAAACAGGACTAAGACAAAGACAAGATAAACCTTAGGCCACTTAAACAGAACATTTTTCTCCTGTATGTCAGCTTTTTTTAAAGCCAACTCTCCCACGCTGCTGCCTCATTGTCATTTGTTTGGCAGATGTCTTCCCTCGGACTTCTTCTTCCAAGTCCAAATGCCAGTAAAAACACAGCATGCAGTGCTGCAGTGCTCAGCTTTAACACTCCTGTGCTTCCCTGACATGCATGTCGCTGCCTTATGGCTTTCTTATGCATATTTAATCACATTCTGATATAGAGAGAACATTTTGTTGCAGATTGTCCTGCTGTAACAGAGGCAGTGAGGAACGCCCTGTTCCAGCCTGACAGTCGGATAGTTACAGGGCTACGTTTCCTTAAGATGGATTCACCGAGCACCTGTTGTCTGAAATCATTTGGACTGTTATAGAAAATGATGATTTGTCTCTATCGTTTTTGTCTCTTGCTCCTGTTGAGCGTTCATCTATCCATCATCTACCCTTTTATCCTCCTGTCTGTCCTGCACAATCTCTGCACAAGGACATTAATCAAATCCTGACAGAACTTAAAAGAAAAGTTCTTGGAAATACTCCTGCTAAGAGCTGGATTGGAGGATGATACAACCCTTAACCTTGTAAGACCCACATATAGAAATGATGAGCAAAAAAATAAATAAAATAAATAAAACTAATAATTGTTATTATTATTTATAAAATTATATATAAATTAAATATATAAATCTATCTATCTTTTTTAGATTTATTGTATTATGCTGCACCCAAATCTAGAAAAAATGAGCCAAAAATAAAACTAAATAAAGTTAAAAAAAATTACATATAAAATGAATTAGATATAAATATAATTATATATATACATCTATATCTATATATAAATCCAAATATCAAAAAATGAGCAAAAAAAATAAAATTAATCTAAAAATTTTATATATATATCCATCCATCCATCCATTATCTATACACCGCTTAATCCTCACTAGGGTCGCGGGGGGGTGCTGGAGTCTATCCCAGCTGACTCGGGCGAAGGCAGGGGACACCCTGGACAGGTCGCCAGTCTGTCGCAGGGCTACATATATAGACAAACAATCACTCACACATTCACACCTACGGGCAATTTAGAGTAATCAATTAACCTCAGCATATTTTTGGACTGTGGGAGGAAGCCGGAGTACCCGGAGAAAACCCACGCATGCACAGGGAGAACATGCAAACTCCATGCAGAAAGATCCCGGGAAAGCCGGGACGCGAACCAGGGACCTTCTTGCTGCAAGGCGAAAGTGCTAACCACTACGCCACTGTGCAGCCCCCTTTATATATATATATATTTAATATTTTTACATTTATTTTGCTTCTCCCAAATATCGAAAAATTTGCAAAAAAAAACTAAATAAAACAAAAAAATTGTAAAATTTTATTTTTTTTATATATATATATATATATATATATATATATATATTTATATATATATATATATATATATATATATATATATTCATTTAAAAAAATAAATTGATATTGTATTTTTGCAACAGTGCGTTTTACAGGGTTAAGAATGTAGGTTACATATAAATGGAAGACTTGTAGACTTCTGTGCAAAGGTAACAAAATCTGCACACCAGCGCCTCCAAAGCTTAACAGTGTTACTGCAACTTCTCACTGTCCAGAATCTTATGAAACCTGCTGCAAGAAAAATGATGCATCTTAAAGCTCTTTTTTTTTTTTTTTTTTTTTTTTTTTTTTGCATGATGCCAACCGGCTGCCACATTAGAAACAGTAAATCCTCTCATTTTTGAAAATGCATTCAGCTCAGCTCAAGTGGCTTATTAACCCGTCAGCTCGCAACACTTCAGACACAAGTGAACTGATTTTATAAAAAGCACCCAAAAAAAGAAAAAGCATCTCTCTACTGAATCCCTGTTTTCAAAATCACACTCATCCCAGCGGTGAAAGTAGAGCCCCAGCTGAAAACAAGGTGACACTTTTGCTTCTAATTGGCTCTGACAGTAGAGTAACATGTTTACTTTTCTATGTGTTATAATCATACATTTAGTTATTTGTTATTTTTGGCATTTTTGCACTTAGAAGCTTAGAGTTGGCCTGTATGAGGGGAAATAAAGTGACACCCAAAAATGAAAACAGCTGGTGCCTTTCCACAGACGACATTGAGCCCAAGAGACAGAATTTGTTGCTCGAGGGACTCAGACCGAGACACATTTAAATGCAAATTTTCTTCTTTGCGTTATTGATTGCTAAACTCTACACTGGTGGATGCTGTTTCTGTTCTTTTTTTTGCACACTTTGCAGTTCCCCTGTACTTATGGTTACAGTGTGGCACCCCCTTACAGAGGCCTTCAAATCAATAACCTCAGTATCATTAAGTAAAGATTGCTTGTCTTTGGATAAGTAACTGCCAGAGTAACTTAGCGTTTTCTTATCTTTCACACAGTCTGAAGACCACATTGAAGAAGAAGCTGTCAGGCGACGTGGTCAACCTGTCCGGAATCCCGCTGTCGGGGCGGGACGTCCACCGTGTGGCCTTCTACCTTCAGAGCAGCAGCGACGTGGTGTCAGCTGTGGACCTGAGCTTCACCGAGCTGCAGGACGAGAGCTTACGGCTGCTGCTGCCCTACCTCAGCCTCCTGCCAAAACTCACCATACTAGCCATCAACGGCAACCGTCTGACAGTGGCCATCCTGAAGGACTTGACGGATGCGGTGAAGGATCCCAAGAAGTTCCCCTGCCTGGCCTGGATCGACCTGGGCAACAACGTCGACATCTTCACCGTCCCGCAGCCGCTACTGGTGGCACTGAGGCGCCGCTTCGGTTTACGCAGCAGCCTCCCGACCATCTACGAGTACAGCGAGGCTCAGGCGTTCAGCAGCTACAACCCAAACATGGAGACTTCGGTGGAGGAGCCCAGCCTGTACGAAGAGGGAGATGTAGAGGAAGACGATCGAGAGGAGGAGGAGGAGGAGGACAGACTGGAGCTCCGGGCCTGGGGCTTTGGAGAAGAAAACGTGTCGAAAAATGTGCCGCTCCACTTCTGTGGGAGGTGATCGCCCGGAGCTGCTTCCTTTTAAAACTGGCAGGATCCTTCGGTATCACCTCGCCCCAGGTCTAGCCTCCTGTGTTAGCCAGTGTCAGTGTGGCAGAAGATGCTCACAGTGACCCACACGTCTGAAAATAACTCTAAAATAAATAACCGTGTTGTGTGTCCCTCTGGCTGCTCCGGCTGCTGAAGCTCGGTCAGTAAGAACATACATGTGGACAGATTTAACCTTCATTCATCCAGGTGGAGTTTGAACCGAACAGGCTTGCTGTTTTTCCATTGCTTTCTGAAGTCGTGTGCTTTTCCCACCTCCAAGCTTCCCGTTATCTGTCCACTGAAGCAGCTGGGGATTAAGTGCCTTGCACAAGGGCACCTCGGCGGTAGCTGTTGAGAGAGAGGAGGAGCGTTACTAATTCACATTCCCCAAGCACATTTTTATATCTCCTGCTGCACCATTCATTCCTGTGAAACGCCCAAATAACTAAATATCCTACTTAAGAAGTAGATGGGGTTTTTTTTTTTGCTATGATAAATATGTTTTTCACCAGAGATTATGTTCACATGAAATATGCTTCCAGTTTTTCCAGCTGGGACACGGCATTTATTCAGGAATTATTTTAAATATAAATAGTCAGCTATGGCGAGCCAGTAAATCACACTGAGCCCATATTCATTTACGTTTTCAGCAAATATGCTTCAGTAAGTTGATACACTGAAGCTGCATCTGTACAGAGAACAGCCCTGGACTGATGCATGCACGCACACACACACACACACACACACACACACGCACACACACACACACACACACACACACACACACACACACACACACAGCGTCTGGGTGTGAGCCGCTGATGAACTGATTACTGCCTCTATCAGGCCTCGTTATGCCCCTTCAGTCACAGATGGAGAGCAGAGGATCTATTTTTTCTCAGCAAATAGGACTAGCCCCAGATAATTTTGTCCAGTGGTGGTCCATGAGTGATTCTATTTATGAGTCAGACTACAAGCAACAAGAAAGATACCCAGTTTTTTGAAGGGTGAAGATCCACAATCGAACCGCCACAAACAACTCTTGCTTTTTCCCTTTCCCGTCCGCAGTGCTGCAGCGTACACACAAGTCTTTGTTGTGGCATGAATAAATTACAACAGTTTTGTTTTGACTAGTCTTTTTTTTAAATGTGTAGATGTGATCCTTTTTGTAAAGGTTTTAACAAAAATGAACATGACTGTTTATTGTAGCGCCCCACAGACAAGAGAGCATGTTTACATGTACGTTAATTTTTCAATAAATTCTCTTTCAGGGGATTAAAGATTAATAAAAAATTTGCTTGTGAATACCCTGCAGCAGCCCACACTTTATCCTGCCTACAGACATTATTGTGTTCTATTCTCTTCCCATGTATTATTCAGGAAAATCTGTTTATTTGTGTTTACAGAGATATTAATGAAAAGGATGCTTGGTTGGCGTGTGTGTGTGTTTCTGTGAGAGGATAATTAGAGTGTGTGTCTGTGCGTTGTGGACACGCAGAGTAAATTACTACCTTTGATCGTAGAAATGAAATGTTTACTCATTTGCACTTTAAGGTCGACTCCGTCCCCGAATACACAAGCTTGGTTTTTATTGTTTGCCGTTGACCTAAAAACAAGCTATTGAGTCGCCCACCTCCTCAGATAAATGTTGTATCTCAGCTTTTTGGTTTGATAGAAAAATCACTGTTGTGATATAACCATTTGTATATTTACACAATTTGGATTTTTTTTCTCATGAAATCTTGGCTCGTTTTTAAGGTGAAAGTGATGTTTGCCTGCCGTTGCTTCAAAAATAAATATAATTTGAATAACATTTGCCTTTTGTGGACTCAAGTCAGTCATCATTTTGCAAATGTGTGTTATTGACTGAAGCAAACTAGTTGTTGACAGCAGGTAGAGTTCTACAATCTCATTTAACAGAGTTGAATTTAAAAACAGCAAATGCTCATTGTGTATTCTGACTCCTGTCTAATCTTTAAACTACTAAAAAAATATAAACACATAGAGGGTTAAATCGGGCTGCACAGTGGCTCAGTGGTTAGCACTGTCGCCTTGCAGCTAGAAGATGCCTGGTTCATATCCTGGCCTTTCCAGGATCTTTCTGCATGGAGTTTGCATGTTCTCCCTGTGCATGTGTGGGTTTTCTCCAGGTTCTCCGGCTTCCTCCAACAGTCCACAAACATGCTGAGGTTAATTGGTGATTCTAAATTGTCCGTAGGTGTGAATGTGAGTGTGATTGTCTGTATATGTGGCCCTGCGATAGACTGGTGACCTGTCCAGGGTGTCCTCTGCAGCCCTGCTTCAAACATGTATGATTGAATCATTCCAATATTACAACTTATCATTGCGTAGCATAAAGTAGTGTTACAGTGGTTGGGCAGAGTAATGGGTGAGCTGGTGTGCTCAAGCTGCAGCAAATAGCCAAAGGTTTGGTGAAGAAAAAGAGGGAAATTTCTTAGATCTGTACATTTGAGAGGAAACAACGATGAAGAATTAAATCTATGCTTTGATACACAGAGATGAGATTTTAGATAATCGATGACTGGAGAAGGACTTGAAATTTCCAAATGGTCTGCTGTGCTAACCAGCTAGTTACTAATGTGTGTCTATCTGCTGTTAGTCCATGGGTTTGGTTGGTTTTAAGAACTTTTCTGCAACCAAAACATCTCAGAAAACCTAAATAATGAACTAAAACCAAATTGATGTGAACTCAGAGTCAGGTGATCATTGGTTCATTACTGTAAGTATCCTCTGTCACATAACGTGGCCATTTGATGCATTCTTAATATAAAAATATTGCTTAGAGAAGCATTAGAAATGAGATCTACGTGAATGGTTACACTTTGTTTAAAGCTGTACATCAATATATATATTAGATTACTCTAAAACAAAGAAAACCAAGGCTTGATCTTGTACTCTACATTGACAAAGATGACATCTATACCTGCACCTTAATCACACCATGAAAAGCCAGAAAAGTCTAATTTACTGTCCAGCTTCAGAGGAACCTTCCAGAGCAGCTGGCTTCCATGTCAGCATTTAATACTGAGTGTGGATGAGGAGGGCTCCCTGTATGGGCCTGTCCGCCTGTCAGAGGCACAATGATATCAACATCCTGCTGACTTGTAGCAGCTCTGCTAGCGACGCATTTTCATGTTTCAGGGGCAGAGCCTGAGGCATCCCATCTGCGATCCCGGTTTGTCCCACAAATGAAAACAGAGGAGCGTCAGGAAAAAGCTGAAGATTATGCTCTGGTTTGTAGTTGACACTGCAGACGTTTTATACTGCAGGTTCAAGAGAAAACAAGGGAAGATTTTACTTTAAGTGGGAAATTATACATACTGGATGTACAGAATGTTTTTTTCAAGAAAACTGGTAAACATCTGAGTTTTAGGTTGATGACAGAACAAGTATTTTTCTTCAGAATTTGAGAAACAGGAAGGTATAAAAGAATTTCCCCAGCAAGGAAACCTAAGAAGTTCCTCAGAGCATGTAATGCTTCAGCTGATTTCTTTTGAAGCTTAAAAAAATCCCCCGATAAACCAAGCAAGATGCAGTTATTAGGGCAACTTTGACAGATTATCTGAGTTTAAACTAACAAATGTTAATGAACGACTCTTTCATCTGCAGTAATATTAAAACGCTGATCTCATTTAGGAGAATAATGCAACACAAAGGTTTGAAATGAGGCTTCTGATTGAAATCCTGTTGTGTCACTGCTGCAGAGTCACTGATCTCTGCACATGTTGTGCTATAAAGGATGAAGCATGAGAACAAAATCAAGATGTGTCGTCTCAGAGTGTTTGCACATATTTCAAAGACAAATCACCCTCGTTGTTTTCTAAACCAGCAGTCCGGTTCATCACTCACTGAACTGTTTACTCCCGGTCATGAGGATGTGTACAGTAACGGATCTGAGGTTAAAACACACTGTGCTGCCCCCATGTAGGAGGCAGAGGAGATGTTTGCACTTATCTGTCTTTCTGTCTCTTACTTCCTACCATTTCACCCCAGTACAAGCTCTAACACGTTTTCCCTTTAATGACAGGAGCTGAGTACCAAAGACACTTAACTGAAACAGAAGTCATGCATTTAAAGTCCTACTTAAGGAGAGACAACAGAAAACCACATTGCTTTTTCACACGCTGATTCATTTTGAGATTTGGCCTCAATAACAGGTTTTCTTTCAGACTAGTGGAAAGAAAAAATCCAAAATACTCATTCAGGTGTTTATTTTACGACAAATCTGCAAATTAGCGCATGTTTAATGACTCATTTACATACTTTGACACAAACTTCTGAAACTTTCTGAAAACAAGTAATGGAAAAAATTATTGTCTTAAGTAAATAATCAACTGTAGAAGTTCATAGTTGGATCAGTATATAATTGCAGGACTTTTTCGAACATAGTTGACATTTTTGCTGTTTTCAACATGGCCGCCTATAACCAAACACCACATGGCATTTTTACAGAAAGAGTCTTCTAAATATTATATATACGATTGAGTAAAATTGAAATTGAAAGTTATTTATAAAGATATTGTAGTTAAACCTGTTGACATGCCATAAATCCACACTTGACTCACACACTACTTTATATTAAATAACTCAGAAAGCCTTGGAGTCTGGCCAGTCTTTTCTTCAGGAGGAAATGACATCATGTGGAGCAGGTCATGTGATCTGGAATTAACACACTTCCTTGAGAGGTGTTTTTGTAACGGGGAACTTTGTTGAAAGTGATTTTTCAGATACAATTTATTATTTTCCATATATAATTTGATATATTACCAAAAAAGAAATATCTGTCAATATTTTCTCAACTTAACAAAAAGAACACAATCAAAACAATTTTTGAATAAATTAATTTTATTATTGTTTAGCAATAATTTAGGTTATTTAGTTGACATTTTAGTGATATCCAGTCATTTTTTATTAATAAGTGATTGTTTCCATAAGAAATAATTATGGAATTTGTAAAGACATGATCATAATGAACATAAAAAATATTAGGTTTTTTTGTTTGTTTGTTTTTTACTTTTAATAAAAATGTATGCAAGATATATCCCATGGACTTCAAAAGTCCCTCAATTATATATTGACCCATTTTAGATAGAAATTATACCTTGTTCTCCCTTTAAGTAATGCACAAAAGTGCTGTTGACTAAAAGTACCTAAAGTGTCCAAAGTAGAATTGTTAATTCTTAAGAAATGTTATTGTATTTTGACATATGATTAGAAGTGACTGCTGTTATTTGTTAGAGTGGAGCAAGTTTCAGCTACGTAATATATATAGTTTGAAGGTTCAGTTCAGAAAAAAAAATGTCTGGACTCTCTAAATTTCACTTTTCATAACAAATCAATACATTATTCCTTTCTTTGGACAGCAAACCGTGTTTAAAATGAAACAATCCCACATGTTTAGAGGTTCAATCTCTCCTTGGTGGCATTCTAAACTTTTTAAATATAAAGCTTTATTTTTGTAAAAAGATATGTTCAAGTCACCAGCGTTTGTTCATGTTTTTCATTTGTCATTTTTCATGGAACTTTGAAGCAACTCTGAAATAAACATAGCATGTTTTAACGCATCTTTATACTGTTGTTTAGGAGTCAAATTATTCAAGTACTGCACAATTATACTTGAGTTGATTTAGCTACCACCTCTCAGTGACTGTTTCTGAAACCAGCTTTCCATTTCTGCTAGTTATTTAGCTTGTAAACTTGCCAGTATTTATACTGTATTCGACCAGAAATGTAAACTTTCCCTCCAACTCTCAGGCAGCAGTGGCTCTTTAGAAAGCTGACATGCTCCATCTAGTGGCTGCACAGAGAACCTCTCGATCTCCACGTGGGGCTTGTTGGTTCAAGAAGCAGCTGAATGTTTGCTCAAAGTGACATTAAACTCAGCTTCATTCATCTGCACTGACCTCACAGTTGTAAATTTCAGAACTCTGTTCGCTGGAATACTGGCAAACATTGGACTTTTGTTATTCCATTACATTAAGTGAACACACATGGCTGCCAGGAAGAGTGTTTTACAGCTGAGTTTCATATGAAGCCAAAGGAATAACATGTTTATGTGGGAGTAAAGTATAAAAGATGGAACTCAAAACTGTGTTTGTTCGTGTGTTTGATTAAACCCAGCATCTCTGTGTGTTTGTATATACAGTATGCATGTGTGTGTGTGTGTGTGAGAGAGAGAGAGAGAGAGAGAGAGAGAGAGACATGGTGTGCTGTGAGGAGATGGGACGGCTGATTATTGCAGTTGTATATGTGTGTGTGTGTGTGTGTGTGTGTGTGTGTGTGTGTGTGTGTGTGTGTGTGTGTGTGTGTGTGTGTGTGTGTGTGTGTGTGTGAGGAGATGGGACGGCTGATTATTGCAGTTGTATATGTGTGTGTGTGCTCATGTTACACAATCCTGAAGACAGATAGGTGCTGGACTCTCTCCCAGACTTTTAGAAGCCAGTAATCCTCACACAGGGTTTGAACTTGTCATCTGGTTCTCATCCAACGTTAATTTGTAAAGTTAAACCAGCAGAAACCTCCTCTGGAAATGCAGGGGTCCAAAAACATACCCAAGAAGGCGTGAGCTTGCTCTTGATCAACTTTGGTTTTTCCCAGGAAAGCATGTTTTCCAGTAAACGTGATTTTTTTTTTAAATTAAACCATCCAATATGACGTGACCATTTCTATCATAAAATGCATGAGTGTTAGCAGAGAGAACGAAAGGATGAATGAGGTTATATATCAGATGAGTTGTGCAACATGGGAGGCCCAGATACTAATGAGAGGCAGGCAGTGAATGGGAGAAGAAAGATTTGCTGTAAGTGTGTGTCCACTCAACATTCAAGTGTTCTGTCAGCTAACACACGGAGGTGGTCTAATTAAATGGACCAACAAGAACTTTGATGAGTGTCTAAACAACTGAAAAAGGAAAACTGTTGAAAGATGTCTAACTTTTCTCTGTTTCGTATTATAAGATGAACATTTCTGGGCTATTGACCAAAGAAAATAAGCAAAATGAGGACGTCATTTGGGCTTTGGGAAGTCAGTGGATAGTCCGGTTTCTTCGAAGTGGGTATTTGACCGACAGTAGATGACTGTCAGCATGTTTCTAGAGTGATAAAGCCGACACTGACTTGCTGTGGACGGGGTCAGCAGAACGTATTTTAGCCACATAAAAAAATCTATATCATATTAGGTCCGTTCTATACTTAGAAAATTCCATCACTCAGCCCTTTCCAACTGGAATAGAAGAAGTTATATTCCTCTCTTCAGAGCCAGCAGACCAGCAAAAAACTCTAATTTTACCTTACAGAACCCAGCAGTTGTTAGTCTGTTGTTGTGTGATGTTGGTGTTTTAACATGTTGGATTAGAGCTAATGTGTTAAAACGCCAAAGGCACATAAACAATAGAAGTAATTTTACTTCTGTTGTTTCTGTCAACAGAGTCTGGTGGTGTTTCAGCAATGGGAAGCTGTGAAAATATTCTAAATATAGCGTACACTTAAACTGATAAGGATTTTTTTCTTTTAGCGGACCTCTTATTTCTAGGAGGTAAATTATGTTTTGCTGCTGACACTGTCCACAACAGTTTACTGCTTAGTTTTTGTGTGTTGGCTTTCATGTCTGCTTCTCCAAATTGCTCCCTATTTCAACTGTCCCACCTCCTCTCAAAAATGTGTTTTTGTTATTGATAGTTTCCCTGGATGTTTGACCTTCACTGTGTATGGACACAATGTCACACTTCAGGCTGTTTTCACCTTCATCTACTGAAGAGCTTCTCACAATTTAACACATTCACAAATAGGACGACACTGTGGGATGAGGACGCTGTACCAGGGAATAAATGTGATTTCACAAATTTCAAACAGCATACCTGAACTTCTGTTGCTGTTGTGAAAAAAAATGAAGAAAAGTGCTGCTAAGTGGCTAAAAATTGTGCTGAAGGTTAATAGATACGGCATAAAATGTAATTTATACATATATATTCTTGTACAGATTGTACAAGGAATCAGAGGCAGAGCGAGGCTAGCAGTTTCCACCTGTTTCCAGTCTTTATGCTAAGCGAAGCTAACCAGCTACTGTTTTCACCTTCGTATTAGCCCTGCAGTTTCCACCTGTTTCCAGGTGAACAATAATCAGACAGTTAAAAAAAACAAACAAAAAAACAGAATAATGAATGATAAAAAGGAATATTGGGTGCAGCTCTACGATGGCAGGTGACCAGCAAATGCTTTTTCTTTCGGCTAAAAATGCCACTACTGTGACTTAAAACCATCAAATGTTTAAAAGCCACTTATGCAGAGGAACATTTCATTTTCAGTGAAGCCTGAGAGGAAACTGAAACTCTTCTGTGTGGCTCAATAGAAACAAATAAACATGAAGGAAGGGAGAAAATGAAACAACATGGGATGAAGCAAACAAAACTCCCACCAAGTGGTAGGTCAGGACTGGGCAGGAAACAGGAGACATTAACAGGACCAGCTGTGTTATTTGAAGTGAAATAAATGTATATTTTCTCATTTTTTCATCCTGATAGATGAGAACTCTTTTTATATTTCGATCCATGACCCATTGGCCTTTCTTCTGTTCTCACTTTATCACATTTATTTGACTTTGTGAACCCCTGAACATCAATAAAAGAATGCATTGGCTTATTTTTTTTGGAATTTTTCACACTTTAGTTCCAGACTAACTGTCTCAACAGATATGAAGATCCGTCTGTGGTCACGGCATCAAAAAATGACATTTAACAAAATCAGCAGCCGTGTATCTTCTGAGGAACAGTGTCCCAGTTACTCCAGATGATCCCCTTTTCATTGGAAACACTTTCTGCCAAAGAAACAGTCACAGTGAAGCCCTGTGGATTACCCAGTAAAAAAGGGGACACTATTTCTGGAAAGAGATGCCGCTGTTTATTTTTACTGTCATCTCCAATGCATTATTTTATTATCTTTAAAGACGGCTCGGTGGGAACCTGAACAAATACAACCATCCGCACTGCTCAAAGGTATGTGAGAAAATATGTCATAATTTAGATTAACTGACCTTTTCCACTTGGCTGCATTTTCCACATATGAGAACGAGTCCCTGTCTTCCATCCTCCAACACAACCGCTCAGTGGAGGAATATTCAGGCCAAATCTGAAGCTCTAAAGTGTGTCACTGCTGGCCCAAAGGCCTCCACAGATCTTTTTTAAATGTATTTATGTGAAATAAAATCAACATTGGGTCACTGTTTGATGCACTGGCACTGAATTTAAAGACACTTCATACTGTAAATGCACCACAGTTGGAGTCACCTTTAAATTCACTGTTTTCTCCTGCACCAACATCTGCTAAACTTATAAGTTCTATATGATTTTTGCTGCATTATGCATTAGGAACATCATGAGCATCCTTCCTCCCTGCGGCTCAGTTATGTCTGTATGAAAATAATGATATTGCACCGCTATCTGCTGCCCCCTGCGGGCTCAAGGCGAGTACTGGCGATGTAATAGAAGAAAACCCCTCTAATCTCCTTACTGCAGACGGCAGCCTTGTGCGCACTGGCACGCACGCACACACACACACACACACACACACACACACACACACACACACACACACACACACACACACACACACACACACACACACACACACACACACAAGGGCTAAATATGTCGGTAAATAAGATTGTGGACGCATTTACTTTTAGTACCAAGCAAACAGAAATAACACTGTGTGTGCTGGTGCAGAAGATAAGCTCTTCTTGTTGGAAAAAAGCCACGAAAAAGACACATTTCATCAAATTGGGTTTCAATTTACAGGTTTATTTTTGCGATTTAAAAAAAAAAACAACTCTAAAATTATATGATGGTATGTTATGTTGGAGCTGAGCATCTTATTTATCATGTTTGTTGCTGGTGAAGGGGAAAAAAAGCCAATTCACTTGAATAAACCAACGCTGTGGGAATAGCATGATGCGTCTCTCACATGCGTCTTTACGCACGGCACCAGAACGCCCACTTTGGAGATGCGCAGCAGCGGATTGGCTGCTAAAGATACCAGCGCCTGTGTGCTCTCTGGGATTGGTCGTGGCTCTCTTGGCCATTACGTTATGCTTACTCCACACACACTGGCAGCTGGAGAGAGGGAAGACGTAATGGTTTGATTCCCTGTGCACTTGCAATGGTCGTCGTCCTGACATTACTCGGCAGATTCCTCGAACGGGAGGTGCAATGAAGGTATGTGACTCCGCCTGCAGCGGATTTATGATTCGGATTCATTTAGAAGGCCGGTTTTTATGTGTGGGGTTTGCGCACGATGCTGCACCGAGAGGCAGGGAATACCCCAGTCCTAATGTCAATTAATTTCCTTCTATCAACAGGCTTAAATGCAGCATTCACGGTTTGAGTTGTCATCTGATTTCTGCTCCCTGCTGCCCTTCCAGCGCTGTCACAGTTTTTTTTTATTCCCTTGTCGTGCGAGCCAGCCCTGAATCGCTTCCCCCTTGCATGTCCAGCCGTCCTGATAAACACCGGGTACAGTGTGTATCCTTTTAATGAGCCCGCTTTGACCCCTCAGTGTGGTAGTTCAGTGGACTAAAGCCGGAGCAGCGACGTCCATTCATCGTCAGGCTTTAATCCGCTCTAACGAGATAGAAGCTGCGGTCATTGAGTGAGTTGTTGCGGGGAGGTTTCTCAGGAGGAGGCTGAGGATCACCTCTGAGCTCCGAGGCTGTGTGCAGGAGTCTCCTTCCTCTCTGTGGACTGTGTTTTTGTGTGTGTTGGAGCAGAGGCAGCGGCGGGCTGCAGCACTGGGAGGTGAAGGTGATGATGCCGTCTGGCAGCTCAGGACTGATAATGATGAAGAGGATGGCGATGATGTCATTGGAGCGCTGCTGGTGCTGGTGGCAGGTTTCTGAGAGGTGAAGCAGAGCTGACACCACAACCGGTCATCTTCATTATCATCATCATGAGCAGTGGCATCAGTCACTTCTGAGAAGATTCAAAGCGGCTGACAGTTAATCAGCTGTTATTGCAGTTGTACTGTAGCCGGCTGGATGGTTTTCACTGGAGGATCTCTGCATGCATCAGTGGTTAGTTTGGATGGTGGATGCTCTCAATCTGGAAATACAACCTCTCTTACTGCAAGAGGTGCGAAGCAAGACTGCACAAAAATACAAACAAAGCATGCAAATAGTGCATTTTCTGACTTGGTGTAAAAGTAAAAAATCTGATTAGTAATGTTTTGGTTGGAAAATGGTTTAAAGTCAGCAAATCGTGCAGAAAAAGTTTAGTTAATCCACATCCTCATCAGGCACTACTTTAACTAGTGTCTACAAAAGGCCACTCTAAAATGTAGCTTTAATAAAATGACACGACGCCACAGATGACAAGAAAAAGACGACAACAGTTTGTTTGCATGCTGGATTGTCAGATAGGGCCTCTGAATGTCAACAACTCCAACATTTGTCATCTGAGAAGCTGCTTCACACAGTATGGTGACACACATTGTCACCACATGATGCTCTGGATGCCCAACGGTGTGATTCTGTCGCCCAGAGTGTCCACCAACTTCACCAAACCCTTCAGCAAGAGTCTGACAACACTCCACAAACCAGAACTAACTACCTAATACTCAACTCTGCCCATCACAGATACGACTCGCTGCAGATTTGTGATCCCGGTCTGTAACCCCACTGTGTTGTTGTTACTGGAGCCCTGTTTTCAAGGACATGTAGTCGGACATTTTTCTGTGAAACCTTTTAGTTTCCTGGTTAAACACTGATATTTCTGTGCCAGGACAGACGGGTTTGTGATCCAAAGAAAGTAAGAAATAAGACAATACATACAAACTAAGAGAACATCAACACTGAAGCACTGCAGGGCTTAACAGCAGATACACAGCTAACATTGTAGCTTCTAGCAACATTTCTGCATTTGTCAGTTTTTTTTCACTCTGCAGCATTTCTCAGTGCTGCATATTAGTCGTCACTTTGAAGATAAGCGCCGCAACTAATGATTATTTTCATTGTCAATTAATGTGTTGATTATTTTCCTCCTTTTCTTATAATTTTGGTCTTTGAAATGTCAGAAATTATTGAAGAATTTAGAACAGACAAAAGATATTCAGTTTACTGTCAGAGAAAAAAAGAAAGCAAAAAATATGCACATTTCATAGGCTGGAATTAGAGAATTCAACTTTTTTTTCTTAAAAAAATGTTGTTTAATAGATTGTCAAAATAGTTGGCAATTAATTAGTTGGCAACTAACCGATTAATTGTTGCAGCTCTTGTGAACGTGTTTTCTTTGCTTGTATTTTGTCTGTTTTCTCTGTTTAAGCTGCTCTATGTTCAGTTCTTAAGGCCACTAGTGGTCGTATCTATAAAAATACGCATTAATGTGTGGCAGGCAGGATAAAATCTCAAAAGAAAACAACAACATAATGCATCCAGTGATATTTTGTGGTATAAATTTGCTTTAGTTGCTTTTACCCAGTTTCTGATGTGTTTTGGAGTAATACTACACTTCTGTGGAGGTTTTAATGCAGCATTGGACATTTGCAATAAAACTTATTGTTACTTTAATTGTTTTAATTAAATAGCACGATGCATCTTCTCATTTGCCTTGTCTCGTAGGGGAATTTGCTCCGCTATACTGCATAAAAATTCACATACTAATGCAGCTGCAAATACTGGTTACTTTTAACTAACATGCTTTTTAGCTGCACTCCTAAAATATAATGTGCTGTTAGAGAATAAACATGCCGACAGTGTGTGAAGCCTTTAGAGTTACTACAGTGTTTTATGGGTTCAGGCTTTAATCACAGAGGACATGATTTTATGCTGTGTACCTTCATTCAGTCACAATGCAACAATAATGCACTGCAGCACTGATAGATTGATCTATTATTCACAATAGATACGACACATTTGGACTTATTAGCATGTTTTCTGCAAATGCATTTTTTTGTATTTAAGCATTTAAATACGTTTTTCATGACTGCTTATCGCAATGTTGTGGAAGATAAGAGAACAGAGGGCTTAAGTCTGTGAAGTTAATTTTCCTAAGGCACATCATCACTCACTGTGTCCCAGGAAACCAAAATGGATGTGATGTTTTATTGACTAATCTGGTTTAAATTGAAAAGCAGCTTTTCTGCCCCTGTGGAAGGGACGGCGTTTAGCTGGATTGTGTAAGCATGCATCTGAAAAGGGGAAAGATTGCTGTACAGTATGTTTTATCAAGGTCATATTTTTTAGACCTATGACTGGATCCATGATATTTTAACATGCATGTTTAATTTTCAGGTATTTTTTTAGTCAGAATCCTCTTACCGTTTCATTTTCCCAGCTGTCAATAAGCACATACTTGACTGTCGTGGGAGCAAATCTCTGCTGAAATTATAAGATGTGGCAGTGATGCAGCACAGTGGATCACACTTTATTCTAAATGAGACTAAATTCACTTGGGGCTGTCTTCTAAGAAGTCTAAAGCTATAAAGAGAGTCCAGGGGGCATAACAGATTTCTGGTGATGGTTGTAAAATAGTCCCGTCGTGCTTTTAAATTGCAGAACAGTCTCCACAGCAGTCATTTGCTGTTTGTATTGCGGCACCAAAGGCAAGAATCCCGCCCAAAGGGCTCCTCTGCCTTTGGAGTAGACCGTGCAAATCTGCTATTTTGTACACAGAAATCCAAACTTTGCTGGTAGCAGCTTGAGTTTTATGTGCATAACTCTCCAGACTTCAGTGTATTTGACATCCGCAGGCCCCAGCAGTCTGACTGGGTAATGTGTAATCTATATGAAATATTACATTTAGTCTCATCACTCTCACACAAACGATGAAAGGCGGCAAAAGAACAAGTTTATTTTCTCTGACAATATTATCTCCGGTATAAACAGACAGCTGACTCAGTTCACTTTTCACAGTGTGAGTGACATTTCCAGACGATGCAAGGGGGGGGGGAAATGAGAGACGGTGAGCCGAGAGGGAGAGGAAATGAAAAGCGTGAAGGAGACGGTGGGTGATGGAGGTATATCTGATGAGTTTACCCCGAAAACCCTCATGATTCTTTGTGCCTGGTGCATATCTGTGTGTTGATGTCTGCAGTGTGATTACAAAAGCATCAACTTGGTCTCAGCAACGTGACAGGAGATCATCTAAGATTCATCTTAAAGAGTCAAACATTGCATTCCTGCAGCACTGTCGAACTGCAGATGACAGCTGCACATATTAGAAAAGAAATCCACCTTTTCATTTATGCATGCCTCTTTTCTGCAGAAACCTACATTACCCACAATGCACCTTAATCAGCACCAGCTCATTCAGAGATTCATGCTGTGCAATGCTAGCAGCAGCCAATGTAGCTCGTCTAGTTTTCAAAGTGAATTTTATCAGACTGACTCCCTCCGAAGGCTTTAATCAGTAATACTTCCCTGTCACAGTCATTGCACAATCACCTTTTTGCAATTATCTGAGCCGACTGCAGTTATTTTGCATAATTGTTCGAATCGTCTCCATTCACCTGCATAAAAACAGCTGGATGATGATGTTTCAATTACATTTCCATGCCGTTTTGCATCCCCTTCTGTTTGTCTGGAGGCGCTGAACTTCTAATATTCGACCGGCTGCATTTCGACGAGCATCTATTGACGTTACCGTCATGGATTTAGTTGCAACGCCAAACAAAAGCTGTAAACAGACTTTGATGTAATCTTTTAATATCTGGGTTGCAAATCACTGAGCAGGACTGATTTATGTTCGTATTTTATGATGTTTCCATCAATGTAATGGAAAACCTTTTAATTGTTTGGCTTCCCCTCGCTCCCCACCCCTTGTTTTTATTTGAGAGGTCATAGTGTAGAGAGGCAGGAAACATGGAGGCAGAGAGATGTTGGTGGGACATGCAGCAAGGCAGAATCAATATGTGGATGCTGCCATTATGTGGTGTGTTCTTTAACCAGGAGGCCACCAAGACCTGTATAATATATAATTGCAGAACTTTTTGTATCATAGTTGACATTTTTGCCATTTTCAGGACTAAAGTCAGCATGACTGCCCATAACCAAACACCACATGGCATTTACACAGAAAGATTCTTCTAAATATTATATATACAATTGAGTAAAATTGAAATTAAAAGTTAATTGTAAAGATATTGTAGTAAACCTGTTGTCATGCCATAAATCCACACTTGACTCACACACTACTTTATATTAAATAACTCAGAAAGCCTTGGAGTCTGGCCAGTCTTTTCTTCAGGAGGAAATGACATCATGTGGAGCAGGTCATGTGATCTGGAATTAACACACTTCTTTGAGAGGTGTTTTTGTAATGGGGAACTTTGTTGAAAGTGATTTTTCAGATACAATTTATTATTTTCCATATATAATTTGATATATTACCAAAAAAGAAATATCTGTCATGATTATCTCAGTTTAATAAAAAGAATACAATCAAAACAATTTTTGAATAATCTCGTTTTCTTATTGTTTAGCTAATTAGAAGGTGGCTGTTACTCACTTTGGACGGTTATTT
The DNA here is from genome assembly GCF_022539595.1 of Amphiprion ocellaris. Classification (NCBI taxonomy): domain Eukaryota; kingdom Metazoa; phylum Chordata; class Actinopteri; family Pomacentridae; genus Amphiprion; species Amphiprion ocellaris. The sequence continues at coordinate 7,351,256 of NC_072782.1, forward strand.
AGTTGACATTTTAGTGATATCCAGTCATTTTTTATTACTAAGTGATTGTTTCCATAAATAATTATGGAATTTGTAAAGACGTGATCATAATGAACATAAAAAAAACATTCATTTTTTTAACTTTTAATAAAAATGTATGCAAGATATATCCCATGGACTTCAAAAGTCCCTCTATTATATAGTGACCCACTGCAAACCGCATGACTACATGAAGGGGGATTTATTGCAGGACTGCATTAGTTTTTGCTAGCTGTACCTAATAATATGGCAACTGAGAGTTTATTTTATATATCATAACTGAGATTTTGCAGACTCACACTAAAAGGGGTAACCAAACAATTTGCATTGAACATCCATAAAGCTGGTGAGAGTCAGATTTTAAAAGTTAGAAATCAAAGCAGGAGAGGCTGAGATTTCCTGACTTTTAATCACTAATATGGGTCAACTTTAAAGTATGCAAGATCCTAAATTTTCCATAATGCAACTTAAGAGCAACCTTATTCCCTAAATGACTGTGCTGTCATTAGAGTTATTTTTTTCAGACTTCCTGAACTACTGCATTAATCGTATTAGCTGCTTCAAATGGGCAGTGTTGTCAGAACTCTGTGAAAAATGATGTTAAAAACTTCTTACTTGTTGTCTGACTCATCTCAGTTGTAGTTAAACTCTCCAGTCTGTCAGTGACCCATTTAGGCCTCGTCCCACTCAGCTGTGTGTTGCACACTTGTTGATGCTCGATGCAGTTTTTGAGTTTTGATCATCAAAAGCTCACTTTATGAGGTCAGATCACTGTTCGTCCTCCCCTGTGGGTCTTCCTATTTAAATCTCGGTTAATTTTTGCTGCGTTCCCCTCTTGGTGGATTTGTTTGTGTGTGTGTGTTTGTGGGATTGTGTTGTTGTATTCCTGCTACAGTGTGAGAAATATGTGAATTATTTGCTGAAGAAATGACACACAAAGGTGATAGAGATGACAAAAAACACATAGTTTTCCCAGAGGCGTAGCTCAAGATAGCAGACTGCGGAGAAATATCAGTGATAAAACAAACAAAACAAAGAACAGTGTAGTACATGCGATGTTTGCACTTGTCACTTGTTTTTTCAGGACTCCCTGCCCGCAGAGCTTACAGTGTGCTAATTGAAGTGACAGAGGGAGCTCGTGCTGCTGGCTCCAAGCCAAAATCAGACTGAATCCACGGCCAGACTGCAGCGACTCCTCATCTAATGCAGTAAACATCCTTTCAGGAGGCTTCGCTCCCGTCTGAGGGAGACTGTTTCTAACCAGGGAGACTTTTTTAGCAGCTCATCATCAGGTCAAGTTTATGCCACAGGCTTTAAATGCAAGTTGTTATGCATCATGGTGCGTCTGCAAACACAAAGTTAGAGGAGGATCATGAGAAAGTCAGCTGCTAATGCAGAGATTTACTGAGGACAAGACTCACAGCAGCAAAATGAACTAAATGTTCAGGATGAATTAGTGGATTGACTGCATTTCTCAGCTTTCTATCACTGTAAACTGGACATTTTTAGATTTGAATTAACAAAACAAGCTATTTAAAGATATAATATCGTATCATATAGTATCATATAGTAGACAATTTTCTTTTTCTTCTCCATTTTTTTAGGTGAAAAAAGGATCAGTTAACAGAAAACTAATTAAAGGATAAAGGATTATTGGATCGTAAAATTAGCTGCATCCCCACAAAACCTCAACTGAATTTAGTTTAATAATTTATATCGCTATAAGCTGAGTAGTTTTAGATCTGAATTGTCAAAACAAGCATTTAAAGATATCATATTGGGCTGTGAGTTGACATTTTTTTCATTCTCCATTTTTTCATATTAAAAAACTGACCAATTCCCTGAAAAATAATGAAGGAATTCAGAATTAATCGATAGTGAAATTAATTGCAGCCCTACAAGACATAAACTGAATTTAGTTTAATAGTTTCCATCAGTACAAACTGGGTATTATCAGATTTGAATTGTCAAAACAAGCTATTTTAAGATATCATATTGGGCTGTGAGTTGACATTTTCCTTTGTTCTCCATTTTTTTAGATGAAAAAAAATTATCAGTTAACAGAAGACTAATTAAAGGATTAATGGATTGTAAAATTAGTTGCAGCCCCACAAAACCTAAACTGAATAATTTTCTATTTGAACTGACAAAACAAGCTATTTAAAGGTATCACCTGGGGGCTGCGAGTAGACGTTATTTCCTCTCCTTTATTTAGATTTAAAAGAATGATCAATTAACTGAAAAATTATTAAGGAATAAATGGATTGTAAAATGAGTTGCAGCTCTACAAAACAACCCGATTCAGCTGATTAGTCTAGAGATAGACGGATTGGTAGATGGATAGGCAGAAATGTCAACAGATTCTAGCAGATGCTGTTAAATGAATGAAATGAGCTGCTGATTTGAACTCTGCAGACGCGTCCTGGCTGTCTGCTTGCAGTGGGGGTAGACCTTCCTCCTTCTCATCCTGACTCCACATATAGTGCCTCGCTCCTAAGATTACATAACGAATCCCTAAGCAGATGGGTGAGGTCAGATCACAGGGTGTTTGTGACAAGTCGGAGCAGAGTGCTGCTTTAAGAAGAGACGTGGCAGGACCCTGTGAATTCCATTGTTTTCCTCATAGAGCCGGGAAGCACAGAAGGCTTACATTATGCTCATGTCAGCTATTGATTGTGCAGCCTGGGGAACAACAGAAGACATATTCTCTCCTGGCTGTCCTCCCCCTCCCTGCTCCTCCTCATCAGTATGCTCCAAGGAGCTGTGGCTCCCATCACGCCATCTTTGCTCCCTGGTTTATAGCCGTCTTGTGATCAGAAAACACGTCCGGCTCATTCTTTTTTGCGTGGCCACTCGTGTTGCTTTACACACTGTCTCCAGCTAGTTTGGATGTTTTTAGCGTCCGCCTCTTCCCACTTGACCTACACGAGATAATTGTGGTATAGCTGAGACTCCTCGCATATCCTCTTATTCAACGTCGCTCAAAATAATGCAGTGTCTGGGAAGTTTAACCCGCAGTGCTCTTTGGAAAACATCATTAATAAGAGATTTTAAGAGTCTCTGCTGCTGAATTATCTCGAACCTCAAAGAGCACTCAGAAAGATTATCTCTCTCTGTCTTTCTCATTCATCGATCTTTTTCATTTTTCTGTCTTCGCTCCTACCAATTGAGACTAACTGCTTAAGTGCATTAACTCAAGTGTGTGTATCATTATATGGGACTTTTTTTTCTATTAATCCACGCCAGTTGAAATACTGCACTTTTTGCTTCACTTTATTTGACAACTCATGTTAGTTGCAGTTTCAAAATAATATGACAGTAAATGCATTGTGACTTCTTATTAGAACTTTATCGTGTGCAGCATTAAAATCACGTACACATTACTACACTACTAATTATAATCCAACATTGCAATACACACTACCGTTCAAAAGTTTGGGGTCACCCAGGCAATTTCACACTTTAATTCATGTGCTAACATAATTGCACATGGGTTTTCTAATCATCAATTAGCCTTTCAACACCATTAGCTAACACAATGTAGCATTAGAACACAGGATTGATGGTTGCTGGAAATGTTCCTCTGTACCCCTATGGAGATATTCCATTAAAAATCAGCCGTTTCCAGCTAGAATAGTCATTTACCACATTAACAATGTCTAGACTGTATTTCTGATTCATTTAATGTTGTCTTCATTGAAAAAAAAAAGGTTTTCTTTCAAAAATAAGGACATTTCTAAGTGACCCCAAACTTTTGAATGATAGTGTACATGAATTAAAGTTGCTCTACACTGGTTAAAGTTATTCTATATTAGCTAAAGTTGCTCTATATTAGCAAAAGTTGATAGTATTAGTTAAATATTAAAGTTGCTCTTTTAGCTAAAGTTGCATAAAGTTTCTCTGTATTAGCTAAAGTTGCTTTAAATGAGTTTAAGTTGCTCTATATTAGCTAAAGTTGCTCTAAAGGAATTAAAATTGACCTACACAACTGTTCAAATGTTTGGGGTCACTCGGGCAATTTCATGTTTTCCATAAAAAACTCATTTTTATCCATGTGCTAACATAACTGCACAAGGGTTTTCCAATTATCAATGAGCCTTTCAACACCATTAACTAACACAATGTAGCATTAGAACACAGGAGTGATGGTTGCTGGAAATGTTCCTCTGTACCCCTATGTAGAAACTCCCACAATGCTCTCTGCTTGTTCACACATAATTCCTCATTGTCCAATTCAGCTCCTCATGTCACTACAGTATCAAACAGTAAGAGACTCCACCTGTTTGTGTAACTTACTATAGCAAATCTACCATAAATTTTCTGGCATGCATTTCCTTCATCTTCTGCAATCAAACAATCACTAGCTCTCCATCTAAAACAATAGTTTTTGTGCTGCTTTAAAAGGCAGCACTTTCCACCACCGTCATCAACACACTGAATAAGGGAATATTTTTCCTCATAACGGTGTTCCTCTCAGCAATAGAGTTACAGAGACGAAGTATGGGAGCTGTCATGGAGATTCATAGTTGCTCAGCACCTTTAAATATTTAATTTTCCTCAGAAACAGAAAAGAATTACTCCCTGGACGAACTTACAAACCCACAGTGGAAAAACAAAAGCCATAAAAAATGATAACTACAAAAAGCCAGACAGCACGTGGGACACATTGGTCTTTCAGTCTAGAAAAAGCATGCAACAAGGAATAGCTAGCAAGGGATATCATGATATCATGCAAGGGGAATCAGAGTGTTTGATAATTGAGCTCTGTGTGCTGTAAAGTTTTTCATGGAAACCACGTGTTGCCTCAAAGCCTCTCAAGCTATAGACCTCAGGCTATTTATCTTCACCACTTGGAAAAACATGAGCGATGGCTTCCCATTTTTTAAGAATTAGCCTTTTTGCCACTTGCATACCCAACAGGGGGTTGGTTATACGAAGTGCAGCGTCTCTACAGAAGCTTCAGTGCAGCTAAACAGTCTATAAACTACAAGTTATTACCACAAGGGAAGATGCTCTGCAGAAAAGTGGAACAATCTTGGGGCAAAACCAAAAAGTGTGACCTGGGTTACCTTTTGAGCACTTACATCCATCACAGCCATCAGATACGTAGGGATACAGCAGCCCAGCACCTTACTGTCATAAACCGGCTGCACGGCCATGACAAACAAAGGGGAGATGTACACAAAACCATTGTAGCCAAACTTTTATTAAGTAACAAATGATTAACTTAAACTAGCAATGTGGTGGGTCATCCCTAGTCTTCATGTGGGTCAGCAGTGGGATATTTAAACACCAAGCCCAGTAGTGCAGTTAGGCCCCCAGCGAGCTGGTTATCCACCTGACAACTCTAGAGGTGTACCCAAACAACTGCTCTAGCCACACCCCACACAAAAATAACAAACAAAAAAACAAACCCAACGAGCCCAGATGGAACAGGTTGCTATACCTGCAGGGAAACTCCACAATGTTGAAACGTACCACAGAGGACAATGCAATCACTGCTAATAGCTCAGGCCTGCACAAAATTACCTCACAGCTAAATGCAGGACCAGCATCACCTAACTGAAACAACCATCAAAGCAACATTTTAACAAAAATGCATCTCCCACCCAGGACACACCCAATACAAACTGCAGCCCAAATTCAATCCAAATCTCACAAAAGTCTCCAACACCGACAAAACAATCAAATTAAGATGGACGAGCCCCCACTTGTCATAAACCGGCTGCACAGCCATGACAAACAAAGGGGAGATGCACACAAAACCATTGTAGCCAAACTTTTATTAAGTAACAAAGGATTAACTTAAACCAACAATGTGGTGAGTCATCAGTAAAGTCAGTAGTGTAGGTGAGTGCATGTGTGAAAGGATGGTGTATGCAGTGTTGAACGGTGCAAGAAAGCAAATCATACCAATGCAAAACAAGTGGCCATCTCAGGAGAGGGAGAATGTTCACCAGGAAGGCTTTATAAAGGCCCTGGCACACACCAGGCCCAGGTGTGGCCAATGGCTGATTATCAGGCACAATTACTCCACCACCTATAGGGAGATAACCACACACACACAACTAGAGGCAAGATGGGGGAAGGGTCGTCACATTACTGAGACACTTTATTTTGGTTATTTACTGACATTTGCATCCAATTTGTATATAAACCATTTAATATTCAGTTGCAATATGAGCTGCCCTGTGAAACCATCTTGATATAATCATGCTTGCACCTAAAACAAGCAAATCTGTCTGCTGGAGCTGACTATTTTAAACGATCAAATGTAAAATAAGCCTATAAATAGACATGTCACTTGTGTATTGTTAAAAGTAACCCAAATAAAGACAGCGTTGCTCATTAAGATGAAACATTTAGTTGAGTTAAACCAAAGGTATTACAGCAGGTTCAAAAAGGCTCAGGAACAAGAATTGAAACAGCAGCATGAACGTTTTAAAAATGCTTTTATTCACAACAAGAAACGCTATACAGGAACCGGAACTAGAATCTTAGACAAAGAAGAACTAAACTACTACTAGAACTCAAAAACCATCTAGAGGTACGGAGGAATAACTACATGAACATGGAAACTGAAACTAAGGTTAACCCACATATGGAAACAACTGAAAATACAAAACTAACCCAGCCTAGACTACCAGTAATTATGAGCTGAAACCCCAGAATAAAACTATCCTATGCAAAGCATAAAATACATTAAGTTAAATACAGAACGCTGATTATTTAATTCGACGTATTAACAATACAACGAGTCTGGTGATACTAGGGCTTGGAGACTTAACTGATGAGCTGAGAACAGTCCTTTTGGTTTAGCTTTATCCAGAACTCTCCCTCCCGGTGTTTGCCATGTGCTTGGTAAGTTGGTGTCAGTAGAACCCGGTCGTGGCAGATGTTTCCAGGGAAAGTCCTCTTTCCAGGTGTACGTTGATGGTACCAGGTTAAGCTGGCGACAGGTGGAGATCCTCCGGAGAAGAAGGCAGAATCCGTGGTAGGGCGGAAAACCAGCAGACGAAGGAACCCAGGCAGGCAGGAATCAGCTTTCTAAACACAGAAAACAGAATTACTGGCAATTCTAGGCTGGTGGCAAAGACAGTTCTACTCCCAGCACTAACTGGAGATTAGACGACAGTCCAGCTTCAAATGACGGGTGCAGTCTGCTTTTATAGAGACGCTCAGAGACCAATCACTCAGCTCCACCTGCAGCTCGTCTGCTGATTACAATGCAGCACACCTGCTGCTAGCTTCACCATGAACACACACCTAGGAGAGAGAGAGAGAGAGAGAGAGAGAGAGAGAGAGAGAGAGAGAGAGAGAGAGAGAGAGAGAGAGAGAGAGAGAGCAGGAAGCACTACCACAGTCCACAGCCTGAAGCTGTGGCTGTGACAAAAGGATTCATATTAGAAAGCATTAGATGAGATAGATTTCATTGATGAGATCTGCTGTAGGAAAAAATCATGACATCTGTAAATAAAACTTCGATAGCTAATTAATTTTTTATTACATTTTACTTTACATTATTAATCTTGATATTATAATTTCATACTAAAACACCACGGGATCATATCTTCTCATTTTAATTACGGTGAAAGTTGATAAAGCTCAATTGATGCAGATTACTGTGGTGTGTTTGATGCTGGGGCATTTGTAATATAAATCTTTTTAACCAAAAGATGAATTTTAATGAAACATTTGCTGACTCTTGGCAGAACTTTGTTTCAACTTGCAGAACTTAGCGTGGAATTCTTGTGGGGAAGTTGTCAAAGATGCCAACCATGTCAGGATGAATTTGGGGAAAATATGTGTAAAAAGATGTGGCAGAGCAGCACAGCCTTAAAATAGGGAGTGTCTGGTTTTAATATTTAACTTGTGGAAATATTAAATAGCTTTAGTGTTGAACTGGCGCAGATTGATATGGATCATACGTGTGTGAAACAATCATAAGCTGAACATATGTGGGCATTACCTCACATTCATGAAGAATATTTACATTTGTAAATATAATGTGCTGTATAAATTTGGTGTCTCTAATAGTTGTGTGCGCTCATGTGAGTTTTTCAGTCGGGTTCAGTCACAATCAACCAAAAGACCACAGTGCTGACATGACAAATTCCAGCTCTCCTACAAAACAAGAATGCAGGCCAGGAGGCATTAATCATCACAGTAGACTTTCTCATGGTGGCCCTTTACTAGCTAAACTCCCACAATGTTCCCTTTCTGATAACTTGTATATGAAACAGTCAGAGGACGTTATGTGGACATTTCCTTACATTTATAATGAACGTTGACATTGCTATTTTAAAATGCTGTATTAAACGTATGTGTTCGATGCCTCTAAACATTGTGTGCACTCATGTGTGGTTCTTCCGGTCTGGTTTCTCTGCAGGCGGGGGCATCGTCCATGTGGGCGTCATGCTGTGGGCTGCTGAACGAGGTGATGGGTACGGGCACGGTGAGGGCGCAGCAGCCGGGGTTTGGAGCGGGGGCAGGGCCCTTCCGCTTTGCCCCCAGCGCTGGGTACTCCACCTACCCCCCCACCAGCTCAGGGAGCGCCGGGCAGCTGTGCAAGGCCTGTGGACTGGCCTTCTCCGTCTTCAGACGCAAGGTAGACACAACTCCTATCCATAATTAATACAGAGCTATATGTTCAGACGTCTCTCCATGTTGTCTGGCTTCACTTCATGTCAGTGCTGTGGAAAAATCGACTGGGGGAAGGAGCGTCAGTAACGAGCAGTCAGCTTCTTTTTTATTTTTTCTGAATTATGTAATCGTTGCGTGCAGCTGTGAGCAGTGACACGACAACATGGTGCATTTAAGGAAGCACGGACATCCGTAATTACAGTTACTTTCTGAAGAAACACAATCTGAATGCAAAAAGCTGCAAAATCACATGGATTTCCTTAAACTAATATTTCTTACATTTTAGTGTGAACCAGTTCCGTATTATATTGTCCACCCATATGGTATTAAACAAAAATCCATATTAAAATAATGGGATTCTTTTCACATTTTTAAAGGCAGGATGTTGTTTTTTATTATTGGCTTTCTTTTCTTTTTTTTTTAAAGTTGTTTTTTTGGCCTTTTTGTGGGCTTTATTAGATAGGCGCAGTGAGAGAGAGAGACAGGAAATAGGGGAGAAGAGTCGGGGGAAGACATGCAGCAAAGGGGCATGAGCGGGAATCGAACCCGGGCCAGCTGCGTCAGGGACCAGCCCCTGTACATGGGTCACCCACTCAACACGTTGAGCTATACGGGCACCTGGCTTTCTTTTCTTTTTGAGAAGTTGTGATAACTCCACCAGTGTTGAGTTACATCTGAAGAACAACTTTACATTTGTTTACCTAATCTTTAAATACACTTGGTAGGTTTCCTCTGCATGCATGTTATTTTACTGCACACATGGTTTGTCTGGCATTTAGGTCTCCACACAGCTCAGCATATCAGAGTTTAATAACAGAGTATATCTGCCTGACAGTCTGAGACACTGGAGAAAACGCTGCAGTGCTCAGCTTCCTCTCTGCTTCAGATTGCTCTCTCTTCATCCTCACACCAGTTGCCTTTTCTGACGGGTCGACTCCCATTCGCGTGTCAGCGTGATATTTTCATAGTACGGGAAAAGGCCTGCCGGGGGATTAACAACAAATGATTGAAGAAAAGTGTCTGTTACGGTGGAAATGTGCCTCTGGTGGACCAGGAGCACGTTTGTGCACAAGTGATAAGGAAATGTTTACAGCCGTGGCTGACCTGCTTTCCGGCCTATTTGAAGTGTCAATCTACTCAGCTGCTGTGCATCAGGAGACAGTGTTAAGCCTGTAAAATGTCAAACATCACCAGGAGCTACAGATAGCGTACTTCTCTTTTCTTTATTCCTTTCTAATAAATGACTGGCCGCTGTTTCTGACATCTATATGTGGATATGAATATGTGTTAATAGGATTATTGGTCCAGAGAAAAAACACATTCCAATTTTAAAAATTAACCTTCTAAACCCCAGGCATTTTTTGGACATTTTCACACCATGTAGGCTCATTTATCGCTGCCATAAAAAGTCCTACACCTCTATGGAAACAGTACAACAATAGCTACAAGCAGAGAGAACTCAAAAATGTGTTCTATGCAGTATACCACAGTTACAATATAATACAATAAGTCAAAAAAGAGAAAAATGTATGTTGAATTTCTTAGATTTTTTTTAAAGCATCTGGAATCATCGTGTACAACATTTTTCCAAGTGCCACCAGGTGTTATCAGTGCTTGATAACAAAATATTGACGGTAGAACATTTGTCTCCTATCTGGTCACAGAAAAGTTGGAAATCCCAGAATATTTGTGATGTGATTGTTGTTGGTTTTTTTTTTTTTTTTTTTTTTTTTAACAAGATCTAATTAGTACAAATGGTTCATTATTAGCAAATTTTGAACAATACATATAGAATAAAATATTTTATATGAAATGTAATGATTTCAAGCTTAGTTTTGGTTATGTTTTCCACTGGAACAAGAGATAAATAGTTCAAGGCTCTTATTGAAAGTTGAAAATCAGTTTTTATCCTTTCCAGCTCTGATAAATGGTGTAGTCCTAAAAACTAACATGCTTTTTAAACCTGTCAGCGGGTTTCTGTCCATAGAAACCTGAGCTTCCGTGACTTCAGTTGACCCATTTTTAAAGCTCCAGTCACATGAATCCCTTACAGTGGATTGTTCATTTATTCATCAAAAGTAACATGGAGGGTAAACAGTTTAATATGCTAACAGATGTCAGACATCAGGGATCATTTAGTGATGATAAAAACTGTTTCTTAAATGATGTTGTGAAAAAAACTACTTGAAAACAAGTTTGGTTGCTTCACTCGGAAGAAAAAGAATAGCTGATCACATCCCATCTGTCTTTCAATCTCTGCTTCCCCCCTCCAGCACATCTGCTGCGACTGTAAGAAGAGCTTCTGCGCCCTGTGCTCAGTGCTGCAGGAGAACTTGCGCTGCTGCACGACCTGCCACCTGCTGCGAGGCACGGCCTTCCAGCGGCCTCGGCTCATGCAGCTCCGAGTGAAAGACCTGCGCCAGTACCTGCTGCTGCGCAACATCCCCACCGACACGTGCAGGGAGAAGGAGGACCTGGTGGACCTGGTGCTCTGCCATCAGGGGACGAGGGAGACCCCGACGGCGGTGGTGGAGGAGGACGAAGAGGAGGAGGAGGAGGAGGAGGAAGAGGAGGAGGAAGAAGAAGAAGACGCACATGAGGAGGAGGAGGAGGAGGAAGAGGAGGAGGAAGGTGAAGGGGGAGATGACACTGACAGTCTGCACTCGCTTCCCCACTCACGTGCCGCCTCGCCTCCTTCTGCCACGCGCTCCACCTCTGAACAGTCGGTCCTGTCCGCCTCTCAGGGAGACGTGCTCAGCCCAAGTGACAGCTCAGGGACCACCAGCCAGGTCTGTGTGCGCAAATACTCCGCAGATACTCGCTGTGTGTTTGCATGCGGAGCTGCGTTTTCTGCAGCCGCACACACACACACACACACACGCATCATCACTCATTCCCTGATTTCCATATGCCATACTTCTCTCACATCTGTCCTCATTCTATCCAAGATAATTAATTTCAAAGGTGAAGTCAACTTTTTCTACAAGCTTCAGTTAGACTCCTTTCATTCAGCTCTCTAACAAACAAACACCCCCTCGTGCATTTCTTTTGTCACTTATTTCACCGTGTGTCATGCTTTGTTCTTTTCTTCAGCGTTTTTGTCATGAATGAAGCGTTCCTGTTTGAAAATCTACTACATTGCAGTGCTTTTTTTTCTCCCTCTCCATTGATACTAAAGAAGCTCAGCGCTGCACTGCTGGTCCGGTGTTCAGCACAGCATCCATGTGACAGCTGGAAACAGCTGTGTGAGCTGTGTGTTAGCGCAGAGCCCTCAGACCAGCCAGCCAGGCAGCTTCAGCCCTTTGCCTTTTTTAGGTCTGTTACATAGGCTGATTCTGTTATGTAACAGACTCACAGGCTGAGAACTCCCCACAGCGTCACAGCTGCAGCCACACAGCACAGACACTACAGTACATCCCGTCTCTCATCCTTTATAGATTATATCTCCCTCTAGGATTTTAGTTTGTGCTGCATATATTTATTAGAAATTAACAATTGTATTGAATGTGAAGACTTGATGATAAAAATTACTGCAGCAATCTGCCTTAAACCTGGCTAGATTTTCATCAAAAATATGAATATTATGTATTATATAATGTTGTCTTGCTTACTTAAATCAGCCGCAACATTAAGACCACTTACCTAATGCTGTGTAGATCCCCCGTGTGCTGATAAACCAGCTCTGATCTATCGAGGCATTTACAGTGCAGAGCTTTGAAGGTGACCTGTGGTATCAGGCAATAGCAGAAGATCCTTTAAGGTCCTGGAAGTTGTAGCTGCAGATGCCCGATCAGATTGAGATCTGGGGGATTTAGAGGCCAAGTCGACACCTTGGACTCTGTCATGTTTCTCAAACTAACCCTGAACAGTTTTTGCAGTGTAGCAGAGAGTATTGTCCTGCAGATCAGGGAATACCATGAAGAAATGTCTCGTTTGGGTAGAAAGTTGTGTCAGAGTAACATCCTCATGAAAGCCAGGACTCATGTTTTCCCAGCAGAACATTGCCCAGAGCATCACACAGCCTCTGCCAGCTTCCCACAGTGCATCCTGCTGCCATCTCTTCCCCAAGTAAACAACGCACACGATGCCGTCTGCATGATGTACAAGAAAACGTGACTCATCGGATAAAGCCGCCTCATGGCTCCGTGGTTCAGTTCTGATGCTCACATCCCCACTCAGTCTGACCCGTCTGCAGCTACTTGCAGCGAGCTACGATGCACTGTGTGTTCTGACATCTGTCCATCACAGCCAGCAGAAAGGTTTACATGCATTTTACGCTGTTTTGCGGGATCAGACTGCACAGGCCAACCTTTGCTCCCCACATGCATCAGTAAGCCCGAGGCGCCTCACAAGTCCTGCTGTTTTGAAGATGCTCTGACCCAGTCATCTCCCCGTCATGTCAAAGTCGCTCACATCCTCACGCTGCCCGTTTTTCCTGCTTCCAACACATCAGTGTCAAGAACTAAATCACTGACAGCTGCTATTTTAACCAGATAATCAGCATTATTCCCTCCACCTGTCAAAGGTTTTAATGCTGTGGATGATCTGTGTACAATTTCTGCTACTTTGAAACAATTTAACAAAACATTTTTGTTGCATTATTGTTTTGTTTTCTCTGAAATATTCCCACTTCTGTCTTGTTAGCTGGAACTGAAAATTAGATAAACTGAGGTTTAGTATTCTAATGCACATGATGATTCAGATCCCTGGTTGGCTTGGGATCTTTCTGCATGGAGTTTGCATGTTCTTCTTGTGCATGTGTGGCTTTTCTCCAGGTTCTCCAGCTTCCTCCCACAGTCCAAAAACATGCTGAGGTTAATTGGTGACTCTAAATTGTCTGTAGGTACAAATCCAAGTGTGATTGTTTGTGTCTATATGTAGCCCTGCGATAGACTGGCGACTAAGGATGTAACGATGCACTCAACCCACGATTCAATACGATTTCCGATACTATGCTAATGATACGATTTTCTCACAATTTTTTTTTTAACAGAATGAGCTTGCAGAGAAATTATGACTGAAAAAGATTTCTTTAATTATTTCTCAGAGGAAAAAATACATTTCTGAGGTAGGGTGGCACAAAACACAAACTATGCAATGAATGCATATTTAAAAAACATGTACATATTTAGATGTATAAAAACTACAAATTGTATTTTCTCTTATCTTTAACAAAATAAAGAGAATCCCTTTTTATTTCTCTTAGGTAGGATTGCTGTGCAATACAACGCATATGTCCTCTTCTTAAAAGTGCAACTGAAATTAAATTTTGTCTTAAACAAAATTGATTTTCAAAACAAATCCCACTTCAAACTAACTAAATGAATAATACAAATGAACTAAATCTCGCTCTTTTTCATTTTTGGACACGGGGAAGCCAAAATACTGCCACACCTCCGACTTGAAACTAATCTGTGCATCGTCGATTTCAAAATCTGCTGTGTCTCTTGTTCTGTCTGAATACCTGACAGTCAAACACAGAGTGACGTATGACGTCGATCAAGTGAACTCAGAAGTAGATTACACTCTCCGCTGTTTAAAAAGGGCATCGTGATTCATTTCTCATCCCAACCGATATGAATCGTCACACATTTGCATCAGTTTTTAACTGTCTAACGATGCATGGTTGCATCCCTACTGGCATCCTGTCCAGGGCATCCCCTGCCTTAGCCCTGAGTCAGCCAGGATAGACTCCAACCCCTCTACGATCCTAATGAGGATTAATTGAATGGATGAATGATGATTTAGAGGTTTACTGGAAAAGAAAAACAGTAATTGTAACATAATATCAAATCTAGCAGCTCAAATGTTGCCAATATTCTGCAATTTGTCTATTATTAAAATACATTTACAGCAAAAAAGAAGGTATGAATCTGAAAATATCTACATCCCCCAAGCAGGGCATGTTTCTGCACAAATCTCAATGCTCTTTGGTATCCAGTCTGGCACCATGGTCCGTGATTGTGATGATTTTGATGCAGATGAAACATTTCCGAACGTTTTCTGTCAAAACAAAAAAAAACTAATTTAGCAGATTGTGTAGCCTTGGCAGATTATGCAAGTACTTTCTAGTACTTTTATATGGTTGAATGAAATCAAACATCAAGTCAAAGCCTCTTTGTGTTGCGGAGAGGTTTGGCTCTTAGCGTGAGGCAGGGCTGCTGCTCGTGTGGATTTGTCTCCGAGGAGTCTCGCCTGAAGGAAAGCATGATGTCTGTGCGAGTGAAGGCATCCAGCACCGCGACACTGATGGATGCATTATTAACACATCTTGGCTGGAGAGAGACGACGGTCGGCTGGAATGTGTCGAAGCGCACAGAGAGAGTTTGACTTTTTATGGCACAGAAGCGGAGACGCTGGACTCCATGATATCAGTTATCGCTTATTTCGGATCCTCACAAGCTCTCTTTTTGTCAAGACAGATAAAAGAATAAAGAGACAATATTGTCTCCTCAAAGCACATAAGTGACTGAGATAACACAGAGCCGTGCACTCACACCAAACAGCGCCTGAACTGTTCTGTTGCTCCTTTTGTTCTCCTTTAATGCAGCAAATTCCCGACCTCCACCTTCAAAGAGAATAATTAGCAGCTGAGTTAAGGGAAGCTGAGTCAGTGTTTAAACATCTCTGTTTGTTCATTAGATATCTGTGCAGCTGCAACCTAAATTGAACCACAGATAGTTGTGAAGCCGTTTTCTTTATCGTGGCATTGATAGTCACATGGAGCTGGAAAAATTTATAAATTAAAATCTTCATCTTGTGATGGTGTCGATTCACATGGGAAAAGTCAAACTGGGACGGGGATGTACTTTAATTTGCATATTTCCTCAGTGCTGATTCTAGTATAGGAATTAGACAAACAGATATGGATTAGTTTAGTTGGTTATTCTGCCTGTTCAACAGCCTTTAATCCACAGATAGGAGGTTTAGCAGAAAATCTGTCATTTTCACACATTATGTATCCTCATTTTAAAGGTCCCATGTTGTGCCTCTATTCACCAACTTAATATAGTTCTCCAGAATATGTCTTTCAATTGTCAGCTCAATATACCTCAAAGATAGGTTGTAGTGTTTGAATTTTAGCCCTAGCAGGCTGTTGTAGTCTCTGCAGCTTTAAACATAGCAGAGGTGCTGCTGTCCAGAGAAGCTTAGGCTGCACAAATGCCTGAAAGGCGACATGAAAACACTACAGCCATTCGTTAACTGGTTACAAAACAGTCTTCAAATTTCCACCATTTATGATTGTCCCTCAGATTTACAGTTTTCACAGCTCTGACCTGTGGGCATGCAGTCAAAGCCTTGCATCTTACTAAAACAAAGGATGTTTTTGTTGTTATGGGATCATTGGCATCAAAAAAAAAAAAAAAACAAAGGCTAGAGGAACAGTAGAAGTAACCATCTTCATATTTTCATAAATTCACAATATAATGGATTTTCACCATCCTTTAATATTCTAACTTATGAGTTTAAACATCATTTTGAGTATTTGAATGTCATTAAAATAACCTCCCTGTGTTGAATTTCACTCACCCAGGAGCATGAGGATACTCCAACAGCGTCCCTCTTGAACCTGGAGCCCACTGAAAACATCATAGAGGTGTGATCCCTTTTTTTATACACCTCCGCAAAGCTGACAGTCTTTATCCTGTTAGTGGAAAGGGATGCGATCCTGCTGCTGATTCAGTGATTACAGCTCTGTCCCCCTGTGGATTGTAGGTCAGTCCGGCGACTCAGAGGAGGATCAGAGCCTCGCTGTCTGATCTCGACAATGAAGAGGCGATAGAAAACCTCTCCGTCCGCCAGCTCAAAGAGATCCTCGCCAGAAACTTTGTCAATTACTCTGGCTGCTGCGAGAAGTGGGAGCTGCTGGAGCGAGTGCACCGGCTCTACAGAGAAAACGAGCAGAACAGGAAATCCAGTGAGTGCTCTTCATTGTATTCATTTTTATGCTTTTTAATTTCACGCATTTAATGTTTGACTAAAATACTGCTTTTCTCCTTTTGCTGCAGTGGAAAACGTGAGCATAACTGCAGGTAATTCATTTTATTATCATATTTATGTTGTTGCTAATGCAGCTAGCTCTTTCTAAATAAATGAAGAAGCATTTTAAGCCAAAAAAATACATTTTCTTCTGCTTTTTATGTTAAAGGGCAAATTCACTGTTTCCCAAACTAATCAATTTTCTGTATTATTGCCCATTCTTATCGATAAAGTGGTTGCATATCCTCCACCTCTCTGCAACAGTGGAGTTGGAGGTAAGACGTTATAAAAAGTCACTTCACGCACCTTTTCCATCTCCTCCATGAACCACACTGGTACTACTTGTACTCGTGAAGAGTAAAGGCATGCTGCGGACATTTTTACCCACTTGATCCATACATCATCCTGTATGTAATCATATTATGGTCACTTGGAGTCATTACTTCCTGCCTGGTTCGTTGTCTCCACATTCTGCCACTTGCTCCTTTCCCAGAGCTCATCATCTCATTTCATTCAGAAGGACAGCCTCTCATCCTGTCATTAATGCACTCTCTACGAGCTTTTACCCCTTGATGAGCCATCATTTTACTTCGATGGCAGTCTGTCTCCATCAGGTGTAATTACATTGTCGAGCTTCCTTGTTGACATAAAGGGCTCGTGGATCATATTAGTCCACTTAGCAGTCAGCTGTGTACGGACAGCAGGCAGGCTGCAGATGGATTGGCCTTTTCCCGTCACAAGATGTGAGAAGCAGGAGCCAGATTTAGGCTGATCAGTCAGCAATCAGACGTTTAGCTCCCATAAACCAGTGATCTGACATAATTTGCTTCGGTGATTATAATTGGTTTTGATGTGAGAGGCTGTCTGGCTGCCATCAGACAGACATCATGTGTTAGCAGCAGCGCTAAGCTCAGAGCATGTTTCTGCCCCCGAGCCGTGACTGCAGAGCTGATTGCTTTTCTTTTTGGTATCGATAATGTGTCTCCAGATCAAAAAAGAAAACCTTGCTCTATACCGTTAAAAATGACTCATCAATTAAAAGGACCGTCCTCTATCTTGCTAGCATACAGTGGTGTTCTGCTGTTAGATCAAGACATTAGTGTGGGAAACGACGTCACGAACAAGCTTTCCTCAGGTGATTCATCACAGTTTGAGCAGACCACACCAACAACTTCATTAGCATCTCTGTTGGCAACCACAAACAATTTTGCAGATGGGCGAGCTGGACGTAATGATGCTGGGCTTGGAAGGTCATGTGGCAGGTTGTCATTTGTACCATGCTGTCTGAAATGATTTCTTTGATGACAAATGGTGGAGGTGTGGGCATTCCAGCATGCAGGGCATCATCAGCCCGTTCTCGTCTTACTCTTGTCATCTGTGGCATCGCGTCATTTGGATAAAGCTGCATTTTAACGTGGTGTTTTAGAGTCACTGGTTTAAGGAGTGTCTTTGTCTGGTCACACAACCTGATCGGCGTCCTTTAAAGCCTCACCTGACTAGAGTGTGGAATAACTTAAGAGTTGAGTCTATATATAATAGAGGACCAAACAGTGGTCATGGTGGTTTTGTTGGCTGTTGTCTGGCTGCAGAAGTTCACCAGCATCCGCACATCATCACTGATCTCCACACCGTTTAATGAGTCCACAGAGAACGACTGTTAACTGAAAACATCTCTCGTGTTTCCCTCCACAGATGGTGTCAAAGCTCAGCTGGCGGCCGACGAAAACCTGTGTCGCATCTGCATGGATGCCATCATTGACTGTGTGTTACTGGAATGTGGCCACATGGTGACCTGCACCAAATGTGGCAAGAGGATGAGCGAGTGCCCCATCTGCAGGCAGTACGTAGTACGGGCCGTGCATGTCTTCAAGTCTTAAAACTTTGTGTGTGCGTGTAAAGAGCGGCCCTCGGACGTGCGCGTGGCCCCAGCCCTGAATTTATCACTGAGGATGAACTGCTGTGCATGATGTCTCACAGGGTCTAATGCTGCAGCAGGCGTGAGCAACTTCCCGGTCTCTCGAACCAGACTGTTGCCTCCGGCCTACCACGGTTTGCCCCTTACTAACTCATATCCCACTTCTCCTGCCCTGGTGGACCGTCGTCAGCTGCACCAGGACACTCACTCTTTCTCTCTTTGGTCTGTTAGACACACAGCGGAAACCCCTGCCATCACTTTCTCCTCTCCGTTCTGTTTAGGTTCTACTCACAGGAGAGAACAGGAGGGGTTGGGCGTGTGGATACTTGAAGCTGGATCGGCTTGTTGTTTGTGAAGAGAAATGGCTGAATGAAAAAATATAAGATTCCAGGGTTAGAGTCGATATGGTTTACACAGTCATGCCACATGACGACGTGTTATTTCCCTCAGTGTTCTTTAGGATGTGCAATATCAGATTTTAAAAAAAGTAAAACAACAGATGTGTTTTCAGAAAGGCCGAAACACGCACCGAGTCATCTCGTCTCGCACACAGGAGGAGTGTGTAGGGTGCCAAAAATCATGCCTTCAGTGGATATTTGGTTACAGCATCTCATTACCAGCAAGCTTGGTGTGACAGTTTACTCCCCCCCCCCCCTTCTCTTTCTGGAATAAACTTAAGGAGATAAAGTGTGGACATCTAACCCATTTAACACGTACTTACTGTGTGAAGGATGTCATTGTTCATTTTCTCATCCAAAACTTCTTATGTTAGCTGCTTGGATGCGCCACGTGCAGATCCTGCTACGTCTATGATGTGAAAGTTTATTCTGACACCAAAACACCTGAACTCAAGGCCCACTTAGAAGCATTTTTCTGGAGCTTTTTAACCACATTTCAGCCAGATAGTTTACTTATCTGTCATGGAGCTGGTTCAGCGACAACAATAAACCCTCCTACCTAATGTTGTGCCACTAGACCTCTGAAGGTGTCCTGTCGTTTTAGACACCAAGACGTTAGCAGCTGATCCATTAAGTCTTGGAAGTTGAGATGGAGCCTCCATGGATTTGGGGCATTTGGAGGTCAAGTCAACACTTTGACCTCTTTGTAAAGTTCCTCAAACCATCCATTACATTAGGGAGTTTTGGGGGTCTGCAGCAATGTTTGGGTAGATGGTTCGTGTCAAAGTAACGCCCCCATATGAAACCCAGGAACCATGTTTTCCTAGCATGACGTTGCCCAGAGCATCACACTGCCGCTTCCCTCCGTACGTCTTGTGACTGTCTTTTCTTGACCATGCACATGATGGAGCAGAAAACACGACTCATTAGTCCAGGCCGCTTTTCTTCAGCCTGACGCAGCCCCAAACGTAGCAAGCTGCGATGCCCTGTGTGTTCTGACAACCTCCTGTCTTAACGGTGTTGAGGTTTTCAGCAGTTTGTGCTGCAGTAGCTCCTCTTGTGGGTTTGAACCACACAGGCCAGCCTTCACTCTCCACTAGGGCTGTACGATATGCAAAAAAACCCTCGAGTCATGAGCTTAGTGGGGATAGTCATTTTTGAATTTCTTTTCTGCTGAAAACAAAAAAAAATATGTGATTTATGTTGCAGTTGTAGGCCAGTGCATGTCTGTAGCACCACAATCCTTGTAGAATTTTACCTTCATAAGACCTTACACTTGGCCAAATTAATAACATTTCCAATCACTGGTGAGCACTTCTCCAAACAGGTAACAGTGAGTCTTGAGCATCCTACGTGACCTGTTGGTTTGGAGATGGTTTGACCCAGTTGGCACTTGTTAAAGTCACTCATATCCTCATTTATTTCCATTTTTCTGCTTTCAACACACCACCTTTAAGGACCAACTACTCACTTGCTCTCTTATACAAGTTCAATTAACGAGTATGACTTCATTCATCAGTGGTTTTAATGTTGTGGCTGATGTGAACTGCCTGTCCTTCCACTGAGGAAGAAGATAAGAAAGCTTCAGTAACAGCTACAAAGTGGACCTTGAGTTTGGATATTATTTATATTTCAAAGACCCGACCCATTCCTCTTTAATTTTGAATAACTTCCACCAAGCAATACCATTGGATTTTTCAAGTCTACCATGTGTTTGATTGTGTTGTCCTTTAATGTCAGATCTTGGTAACAGGTGCTACTTCCTCTCTTTTTGAGTGTAACATCTACGTCCTTTCCATCACGTCGTCGAAAACGTCCTTCCAAATATCCATCGCACAGCGACACGACATGCAGAGGAAGCCGGATTTACGTTAACCTGTTATGCAAATGACACACTTTCTTCTTGTCACGAGATCCAGTGAACTCAGATGTCATTAAAATATCTGTGTGTACAGTATGCCTGTGGTATGTTTAAAAAAAATAATTGCTATTGAATCGCTGTTAGGTGAATCACATAGATAGCTTCTATTGTTGTTTACTGATAAGTTATTAAATGTATATTTTTCCATTTTACTTGGGAGACATGATTTAAAAATTCTACTCAGTACGGAGGTTTAAGAATAAAAATATACCGTTTTTTCAGAATGTATTTCTGCTGGTTTTGAGTTCCATCATGTCCCTCTCTCACCATTAAAGTTGCGTCAGAGTCTTTGCTTTCTAGCACCTTTTTGTCGTTGTCTGCTTCGAGATTCAGCGCCGACACTCGCACCATGCCACTGTAACCAACACTGTAACTCTGTAAGTCCGTTTGTTGATGCTGCTGTTTCTCTAAGATGTCATTCATGGGCAGCTACAGTATTATCAGAGTGAGAGGGCATCATGAGCACTCATAATCCTGGATCTTTATATTTTGAATGTTGAACCTTTTTATTTTGGTAAACAAGAGAAAATGATTTATTAGATTCAATAAAATGCAGTACTACAAACCAGAAAGTAAAACCCTGCTCTTCATTTTGTAATTTCACTAAATACCCAGCATAATCATACAACCATGTTTGTTGTTTATATAAAGTTCTTCCAGACCCAAAGGACCAAACTCACACACAGCTCAGTATTTAAAATGAATTTAATATCTCAAAGGTTGACTTAACTTTTCCTAAAGGCTTTACGTGTACAGTATGTACAGATAGATAGATCTGAAGTAATGTACTAAAATATTTCATGGAGGCGTGGTCTTTTAATAAAAACATAAAACTTTAAATCCATCCACCAAACTGTATGGACATGGACCGCTATTCAAAAGTTACACAAAAGACTTTCGAAAAAACTTAAGCATCAAAGAGAAATGAAAACCTATTCAATTATTAAACTGTTGAGTTAGAATGTTTTTAGGCCAAATCAGAATTTGCAATTTCTGAATGACTTTAAACATTAAAATGATGAACACAGTAAGAACGATGCTATTGAATGACGCCATGAGTTACGATGAAGCTTTTTCAGAAGTTAAACTCAAAAGGTCATAAATAATAAAACTTTAAGAACAGAACCAGTGTCATACATGTCTCTTTCAGCAGAATCAAAGAATGCAGAACAAGCAAAACCCTTTTTCACTTTATATTTTGCACAAATCGCTTAGAAATTCTGTTGCTAGCTCACCAGAAAAAGGAATAACATACATGGACTACGAGCCTCGTGTTTCTGAACCCTGTGATCATCTCTTGGTTTTACCAGACAGATTCACTGCTGTTGTTTTTTTACAGTAACAGAAAGAAAAGCAGAGAACCGCTTGCTTTATTCTCCACCTGGTCACATCTATCATATGAGAGAATCCTTTTTTCTAAAGGATTTGTGCAAAATGAATATTCCTTGGCTTTGCTTTTTCTTTATTTTAATTCAACACTTAGTCTCATTTTCTAATTATATGGAGTTCAGCTAAGGACTGGAGTAAACAGATGGTTATATTGTTTAACAGTTACTAAATCTACTGACTGTGGTGTAAACATGTCTTTGCTGCATGCAGAGCTTTAACGCTTCCTTCCACAAAGCACCGATAATACTAAAGGAGACTGGCGGAGATGTCGGTGTGCGTTAATATAACCCCGTTAACTACAAGCTGTTAGTAAAATTAGCAGAGCGTTTTAGTGTTGAAAAAATATGCTTTATACACTGTACACTGTATAGTGTATGCGAGAATACATTCGAGTATTCATATCGACCATATCAGTGCAAATAACTTGTTAAAACTTTCCTACTAGATATCTCATCCAAATGGTATCGTCATATAGAAAACAAAATATACAGTACCTTTGTCTAATAGGAAACAGAGCACTGGCACATAGAACATAATAGAAAAACACCCCCACAAACACAAGCTACCATCCTACAGTTTGGCAACAAATCAATAGACCTTTGCCTCTTGACAATAAAGAGCTTAACAGTAATGCCGACTGATTATCAATTTCAATGCCATGATACTGTACAGCTGTGCATTTAATACTGCACATAAATGTATGAAACACTTTCTGATACAAAAATATTCATCTATAATGCAATAAACTTTGCATTGGAACAAAAAATAGTCTATAAACACCAAAAGATAATTGTGATACAATACGTAAACGATCAATATAAAGAATAAATAACTTATAAACAGGTGCAACAACAAAAAATGTTTCCGTAATATTGCCTTCACGGGACAAGACTTTCTTCTTTTCTTTTTTTTTTACATTCTGGCTGAGCAGTGCAGCTTCCCTTTACATCAGTTCTCCACAGTCGTCTGCTGCCTCCATGTGGACAGTAGTTTTACCACTTGTGAATGTCACAGTCCTCCTAACTGATCTTCTGCAGTAGTTTCTCTTCTATCAGTTCAAACTGTACGCTCACAGACATTTCTGCGATGAACTGGTCGCATCCTTCCTTGGTCACTTGTTTGCAGTATCGCAGGTCGATGTGACAAATGCTTCCACAGCGCTTGAAATAGGTCAGCGACTGGTCTGTGACTCTGTTACACACTGCAGGGAGAAATTGGGTTAGAAGAAAATTAACAGGTCACCTGTACCGACATAAACTCTGCACACACATGGATTAATCAGCCTTTTAGAACAGGACATTAAATCCAAAAGCCTCATTATGGGGAGCAGTGTTTTGGCATAAATCTGCCGACTTGCACCAGGAAGCCAACATTTGTTTTCCTTTCAGCTGTTTCCATAATGACCCTTTGATTGTCCGCTTTTAACATTTAATTATATTCCAGTGAGAAAAGCATAAAAAACTCATTATTTTTTTGCATTTCTGCACATTGATATACACGATTAAACCCATGCTGAGGTAATTTCATGCATCTGATTGAACAAACGATTACAAAAAATACAGCCTGAAGTAGGACTTTAAAGATGATCGACTGAACACGATAACATTCACAAAGGTAGCAGTGATTGAAGGAATGTTGTCTTAGACTGTGCTAGTTTCACATGACAAATAAATTAGCATACTTTCCCACATCATACTTTAAATGTTTAGATTTATTTCCTACAGTGTCTTTCAGAAAAAAATCCTTTTTTTGGGAAGTGTTATTAAAATATGTCTTGCTGAATTACAGTTTGACAGCAATATTATTTTGACAAAATCACCTAAAGCTGGGGTGTCAAACATGCGTCCCGTGGGCCAAAACCGGCCCGCCAGAAGGTGGGACCACTTTGTAAAGCTTAAAAATTACAGAGAAGACATTAACTGCTAACTGTAAATTAGTAAAATTCTAAATTTCAAATAATTTCTAGACCATGACAAGTTGTTTTGATCATAAAGTAAAATACTATATTGCTCAGTTCCAGATACCTGTGACTAAATGTTTTGTACCTTTATAGGTATTCTGTGATCTGGAAGTTGTAATGTGTAAATGATAAACTGAGGCATAATATTTTTGAAGTTGATCTCATTTTTCCTAAGAAATGTCATGTTGTTCATGATGTTTTGTAAAAAGATAATTCTGAACATTTATAGAATGTACGTTTTTTCCACTAAAACAAAGGGAAAAATTGGAGTTGTTGTTATTTATATGTTATTATGCTCTGATTTTACTAGTGTGGCCCACTTGAGATCAAATTGTGCTGAATGTGGCCCCTGAACTAAGATGAGTTTGACACCCCTGGTTTAAATGTACAATATGCTGCATTGCAACTTTAACTTCAACCTCTGCTATCAAGTTCGGAAATCAATGTAAAAACTAAGTAGGTACTTTGGAGAATGTTCTGTAGTAATGTAAATTACTGCAGAACCTTGGCAATAAGTAAACATTTAACTCACATCTTTGTTATTGATGTATACATTCCCTGGAAGCAGAGATGATAATTCAATATGTGCATCTAACAAATTCAATATTCAGCCAGAAGCCAGCAGTGGAAGTGAAATACAGGCAGACTTACAGTCTACAAAGACCGACTCGTACCTGACAGGTTGATGTCAGTGAGTGAGTCTCTGGTGGTCGTCCCTGCAGCAGTCAGGATGTTGACTGACTGGTCGGTGACGTGGTTGCAGTAGCTGAGGTCCAGCTTAGATAACAGCGGCATGTAACGGATGATGAGGCGCAGAGACGTGTCCGTGATGTCCAACCCTGCCAGACGCAAGTCCTCCACGTTACGCAGCTTACTCCTGTTGTCTAACTGACCTACAAAATGTTTCAAAAAACAGAGGGAAGGAGATAAACAGAGGGTTAGAGAAAAAACTGAGAATTTACTGTATAAAGTCAATGTAGTTATTTTGTCTGACCATATGAGTCTGACTATTCTCTACATTTTTCTTACAGTCAACAAATCCACTGTGAAGACTAAACTCAATGATTAAGTGATCCTTCTAACTTTACATGTCTTTGTCTGTGCATCCAAAGCCTGATATAGCTTATTCCAATGCTAAAAACCACATTAAAAAAGCGTCAGTGAGCCACACCGTTGCTCTGGCTGACATGTTTCTGCATAACACTGAACACTTCACTGAAGCTGGGGCACCAATTGTACATTAATCCACAGTTCAAAATAGTCCACTCAAATGCACTGTTTACTGCAATTTGCTGTAAATTACACAGGCCAGCCTTTTCAGGAAATTATTTTGTATATTCCTGAGCCCTTTTTAAAGTCCTCTGGTGAAAATCAACACTGTTAATCTGTCATTATGGTGTTTTTTGAATGCTGGAAAACGAATCCTGAGTAAAATAAACAGCCAGTGCTACTGCAGAGCATTTCCACCTTGAAACTGCAGCGTACCAATGATAGAAGTCCAAGGAATCAATGCTGTCAACTCGATAGGTAGGGTGTCTGTATTATTATTCTTTTTCAGAATCAGTCTCCAGTTTAAATGTGTGGCTGAATGACTCCAATAATACAACGTGTCCTTGTGTAGTGTAGAGTAGTTTTACAGTGACTGAGCAGAGTTGTACATGAGCTACAGCTTCTAAATACGTAACTCCAATACACAGAGACACATTTTTAGGGTTTAAATCAAAAACTGAGGAGACAGAAACCAGTGGCTCTGGGATTGAGTCACAAACAGAGCAGGGAAGTTGTAAAGTATTGAAAGGTTACCAAATGCACTGCTTGTTCTTTGCTTATTTATCTATTTTTGCTCTTGTAGCTGATGCTGTTTAAGAGCCTTAGGTTGCCATGACAACGTAGGAAGTTGGTCATTTTACAATCATTAAGTAAATTCTATCTTGGAAAGCAGTGTTAGAGTATTTGTTTTGTTGTACTTTTGGTCATTTTGTCCTGATGAAAATAATTATTTTTAGTCTAGTTTTTGTTTGATTTATTTGTCCTGGTTGATAAAGTTGTATAACATGTCATGTGACTCACGGCACAGACGCGAGGTGCAAAAGCAGCCAATTTTACATCCCGTCTGCTTTTATTTGTTTTCTGTTGGTCATCCAGGTGAACACGGTAATTATTCCTTTTAATACATTTTCAGACAACTGTATACTTTGTTTAGAGAGAAGCGAGAGACAAAGGTATTTGTTTTATTGCCATTTCATGATTCAAATGTGATACTGTCATGTTTGTGTTTATAGTTTTCACGGTGTACCACCAAGTGACATGGCTTCTGTGAAGACTAAACCTTCTTGTGGACATCAGTACGAAGCGTGGACTCTTTCAATGACCAGCAGCTACAGTTCTTTTCATATAATTTGTTGATAATGAGATAAACCTTTTGTTCAGCACATAATCTTGAACATTTCAGTGCTTCAGGCTCGTCAGCTGATGACTTACCAGCTCGGAATCTGTCGTACTGCATGTTTTCAAGAATGGACAGAAGTTTATGAAAAAAAACAGTGTACACAATGTGATGCATACATTTCCTTCTTCCTTCCATTATGTTCCTGTCACTTAGTGGTCATGTTCCCTCATTCGCCAGCTAACGTCTCCCACTGTCTGAGAGTGAAGGCAGAATGTGCTGGTACCTGGTCTGTTATCTGTGGGAGGCGACAGCAGGTCTCTCATCTGGGCGTCTTTCAGACCCTCGACCCACTGAACGTCCAGAGTTCGCAGGAGTGGACAGCTGGAGGTGCAGAGAGCTGAGACGGCCACCCAGGAGCATCCTGACAGAAGCAACACCCGCAGACCTGCAGGAAGACGAAGACACACACAACCTCACTGTAGATACACCTATTTCTAGTTTCCTGTTCTACATGGACACAAGCAGATACACGGCAAGCTAGGTACACTGCAGATTTATCTCGTGTTCATTACGGGGAAGAAATCTGGCCTATTTTTCAGTTCTCTGTCCCCAGAGTTTTAGCTAATCTGAGGTCACATAAATAAACCATCACAGATGTGGGAGGTATGCTTATCTAAACAACTGAATGATTCAGAAAAGAGACATATAAGTAACAAAGAAAAGCATGTAAACCTTCAAAATTCAGCGGCCTCTGGGGAAACAATTATCTGTACAGAGGAGCCTTATGGGAGCACGTTAATGAAACACTTTCATGCTTTATGAAATCCACAAGTCCACAGAGACAATGGTCAAACTCTCATTTAAACATCTTTTTAAAATCTGAGCATGCTACTTTTTTGGCACATGGAGAAAAGACATTGTTCCGTCTTTAAGAGGCTGAGCTGTACAGTGATGATATGATGATGTAGTAGAACGCTGCTGACTGACCACACATGAGCCACTTCACCCTCAGCTATGACTGCTCAGGTGTGAGTGCTCAGGTGTCAGTCTGTAGCATCGCAGTAAGAAAAACAACTAGAAGCTATTTGATCCAGCTCAACTAACAACCACTCTGCAGTTTGATTGAGTTTGTTTAAAGCATAATTTTGAGTATTTTTTTTTATCCCCAAGACAAATGTAACAGAGATGAACCTCATGGAGCATCAGAGGGAGACAGACAGATAAAGCCCGTAGACGTAGGCTAAAACAGGCATTAAAGTTACTTTTTACATTAAGTGCAGTTTTCCGTGACTCAGGTTTTTCTTGACTTGTCTGCACAAAGACTGGCCCGTAATGAAAATTGCAGAGAGCACAGTTTGAATGTCTTGACTCAGCAGAGGTGCACACACTGAGCTCTGCAACATCACAAATCAACTTTCATGTTTTTTGCTTCTTTTACTTCTCCCTCAGATCGTAGCTACATCTGTTCCACTGTCGAGCAAACAGCACATTATCCAGATGAACACGGACACACATTGTTTCCGGGCGTCATAGTGTGTGATTCAGGCACATCTGGAACATGTTAGATTAATGTCTGATTCTTTAGCAGAAGTCCTACTTGTTGCCTCTAGACTACTGTGTCAGATTGGTACCTTTTAATAAATAACTGCAGCATTACACAGCTGCAGAAACAATGAATGCGTCTTTACAGCAGTAGTAATTACATGAATACAGAACCAGTCAGGATCTAAAAGCAAATAAAATTCTCCTTTCTTCTGCACTCCTGACCCAACCTGCTCCCCTCTAGTGTCTGACTGGGGACTGTGCTCTTGATTGTAATGAAGTCATGATATCTAAGTCATGAAATGTATATTCTGTCATAGCAGATTAAAACACAAAGTTCAAGCAACACCTACATCAACCAATCACATCCAGGCTGCAGCACTGCTTACACCCAGTGGCTCAACACTGATGCAGCTTTGCTTTTTGAAGGAGTAAGCAATAAATGGGCCACGTAAAGTGTCAACTAGTCTCTCCTTTCTGTAGCATCTGCAGTTATTAACATGTAGTCTTCACTACGGTAAATATGTTAACAGAAACATCTACAGAAAGACTTAATCAAACCTTAATTTTTCTCTTTATTTTGCACAATAAGGTTATACTGTATATAAGGTTAATTTGGTTAAAGGATAGTCAGGTCATGTTGAGGTGAATCAATGTGCCTTTGTATCTCTATAATAAACCTGTTAATAAAATGTTTTTACAATCACTAAGAAAGATGGCAGAAGCTATATTACATATTCAGTTCATTCCAGCTTATCATTTCAAGCAAAGCTATCATTAGAATAATTATGTGGTGAGACAGAATTTCAAAATTAGATCTTTCAAAAAGTCATTAGACCCTCACCTCTAAAGTGAATAATTTCACTTCTTTTTTTCTAAAAAATGTACCTTGTTTTATTTCTTTTGCTATTTCTTGCTGTTGGATTTATTTACCTGGAAGTCTGTTGATTAGCCAGCTGAGCTGTTTCTTGGAAATGTTGGTCCAGCTGAGGTCCAGAGCTACTGGCTGTCTCCGGATGATGCCGCTCAGCATGAGAGGTGTGATGGACTTGCAGCGGTTCAGATTGATGTGCTTCCAGAGCCTTTTGTCACAGCACCTGATGGGAGACACAGCGGACACTTGCGTTGGAACGAAGTGCAGAAGACAAAGTTTTCAACTCCACAGTGCAGCTTGAACTCACCACCTATTCCAGGTCCTGCAGACACGCATGCAGACGCAAAGATCTCTGTGAGTGAGGTGACTGAACACCGTCATCCACGTCTCTCGTCGCATCACGTGCGCTTCGCCGTCGTTCAGCGGCAGTCTGTCGGGCGGAGGGCTGATGGGAGGCGGCCGGATCACGTGGCGCTCCATTTGGATGCATTTTGGTGGCGACCGGCAGGGGAGCGGTCGGGGGCACATGGGTGTGATGGGCGTGCTTCTGCTCCAGCCGAGCGGCGAGTAGCCACGTGGCGTCCCGTTCACCTCCCGCCCCCGGTGCCTCAGCCAGTCACCCAGATCGCTGCTGCCGTTATTAAGAGGCCATCTAGGCTTCTGCTCGTCTACTTCATTCTCAGGCTCAGATTTTACCGGTCTGTGGTTCTGATTGGCCAAGCTGTCCTCCGTTTTTAGCGGTTGTCTGTTTTGATTGGCCACACCTTCCTCCAGTTTAACAGCTCTGCGGCTCTGATTAGTGGTCGAGTCCTCTGTTTTTAGTGGTTTACGGTTCTGATTGGTCAGACAGTCTTCGTTCTTCAGTGGTCGGCGGTTGTGATTGGCTGGGATGTCCTCCGTCTTCACTGAGCCGTGCTTCTGGCTGCTCGGACAGTCTTCTGTCTTGGCAGTTTCCTGGTTGGACTCTTTGCTCGCCTCTTTGTTGGGAAGACGTCGACGCTGATGGCGAGCTTTGAGCTGAGCAGAGCTCCTCTCCTGAGCTTCTCCTGACTCGCTGCTTGGTCCGGCTCTGGGAGAGTTGGAGGAGGACTGGTCACTTTCTCTGGCTGTGGATGTCCTCAGCAGTGGGTTAAGTAGGACCTTAGCTTTGTCCTCCGTACTACTGTCTCTCTCTTTTGTCACTGCCTCCTCTTCCTCGGCATCCTCTTCTTGGTCCTCATCATCATACTCATGTTTCTCTTTTATATGCATCCTTTCCAAAGACAAGCCATCTTCTTCTTGATCCTCCTGGTCATCGTCTTCATCACCATGATCATTCTCTGTCTTGATTTGCCGCAACAGCTTTGAAGTGAACGGATCTTCCAGTTTTGAAGGCTTCTTCTGAAAAACAACAGAAGGAACATACTAATTTTTAAAGCAAACAGAAACATCAGTATACAGGCGTGACGTTAAGGATGATCTTTGAATTTTTTGCATTTTTTATGTGTAGTCTATTTTTTAAAGAGTTAAGGGAGCACAAAATGGATTTTAAAAAAATACTGACATATTTTCAAAAACACTAATTAGTTTTTAATTCGAAACATAGCAAACAAATTAGTCTAAGAAATCATCTGTGACTCTGTCTGCATTTCAATCAGTCTCAACCCAAAGTCTGAGAAATCCTTCTCTAGTTGATTTGCACATTTTCATATAGATTAAGTCTTTCATTCTCAGTTTTTTTTATATCTGCCCTCTTTGTAATATTTATAACAAACAATTCACAATGAATTAATTCCTGGCAGAAAGTGTTCCAAACTGTGAAGACACCACTCAGAATACTAACAAGGTAACAAAGGAATAAGGGTCTCACCTTCTTCTTCATAATAACAGGTTCATCATTGGTGTCAAAAAGTTTCCTCTTTTTCCTCAGCGGATTGTCCTCTAGTCTTGGTCGGGGGATGCCATCCAGAGACAGCAAGGGGGGACGTTTCTTTGGAGGCTCCTCGTCGTTCCTCTTTGAGATTACTTCCCGCTCTGCCTTTCTCTTCACAACAGATGTCGTAGTCAAGGTAGTGACCGTTGTTGTGGCCACCATGGGCGGGTCGAGCTCCTCTTTTGGATCTCGGTTTAGTCGTGGTTCTTTCAGCAGCGAGCCGGGAAGATTTGACGCATACTTGAACCCTGGCCCCCTTTTTTGCTTTGAGGCCAAAAGGTTAGAAAAAAGGAGAGCACAACTTTATTTCTCTTGTTCTGGGATCCTCAGATAAAGTCGGATGGTTAATAAATTCATCATTCAGACACATGCAAAATAAAGTCCATACTAATGCTTACTTTCCCTGTTTTCCCAGCATGGTTACACTTTGGGCATTCCCAGCAGTTTGGCAGCTCATCGTTGACTACTCCATTTGAATCTTTAATCTGAACAAAAGCATAAAGACTCTATTAACAGTGAACAAACAGCAGCTCAGGAATTCTAAAATCATGGTTTAGCACATTTTGACAGTGAGGAATTTACCTTGAGACAGTTAGGATGAACGATCTCATTGCAGATGGAGCACTCCATGAGCATGAGGTTGAACTTCTCCTCCTCATCCTCCACTGTGTCCTCCTTTCCTGCCTCTCCACAGACTAGACATACTGCTGTGTGGGGCAGTACAGGCTGGTAAAAAAAAAAAAAAAAGCACAGAGTCTGAGGCTGCTGCGTCCAATTACTGTCTTCTTTCAAGACAATTCTTAACAAAAGTTAACCCACACTTCTGTCAGTACAAAATACTGAATGGTGAATAATAAAACAGATTAAGAATATTTCACAGTCATGACTTGTAACAGCATACTGGCATGACTCAACTAGAAAGAATAAAAATCCAAATTGACTGATGTAACACTGATGTGATATTGAGCCTAATGGCGCGTTCCGACTACTGGTGAAAAAGCAACTCTGTACAAGTCATTTTTAACCCCCAGCTTGTGACAGGCTACTGAATTAAAGTCCTATTTGCATGCAAGAACAACATTTTCTTGCCATCAGCCATTTCCTAGTACTATTGCATACTTTTTCAGTGCAACATTAACAACATCATAAGCCCTTAAACAACACTTCAAAGGCAACTCTGTGACAATATAGGTCTGAGTGCTTGGCTCTTTGGTAACTTCTGCTGCTGTTCTTAGTGACATAAGAATCAGTAATTTTATGTAATTCTAGCCCAACAGTGAACATCAATATAATGATCAGTAAATACTTATTAAAATAAGCCATGTTTTGTTATTGTTTTCTTCCATTGCTTTAATGATTTTCGGCCTTATCTCTTCAAACTTATTTACTGTTTACAGCCTGTTTGCAACCACGTAGATGCATTAATACCAACAAATGGGCCAATGCGGTACAGCAGATGGCGATGGACTGCAGAATACACTTAACTGTGAGTTCTGCTTTGCAACTCTATTAAGGTAAGTGAACATCAAGGGTGGTTTAAACATATCTGCATATATTAAAAGTGAGACAATTGTTAAGAGCTTGAAACCACAAGTGTGAGACATTAGGATAAATGCCAAGACACTTTCACTGTATCATCTACAGTGGTCAAACAGTCAAGCCGAGCCTTTTTCATTATCTGTAATGCAGAAACAGTGAAACTCATCGGTCTCTCTGCAGGTCTCTGTCCGTGGTGCTGAAACAGTCAAACACAACCATCTCTACCCTGCTACTGCAGCAGCCCACACTTCTGCACGTACTACTACTTGCATTATTAGTATTACACGTGTCAACTCTAACAGCAAATAGCAGCTAGCAACCACTCATAGTTACCATAGCAACTACCTGGAACCCCCTAGCAATCATGTTGTTCTGCCCTAGCAACCATGTTGAACACCCTAGCAACTACTTCACAACCACATGGGCACATTCAAAATCAAGTATTCACAAATAAAGGAAAGCTACATCTACTAAAGAGTCATTAAAGGACCATTGTGTGCAGGATTAAGGGATATCTATTAACAGAAATGGAAAATGGCATTACTAATTATGTTTTCATTCATCGTTAACTACAAATTGGTGTGTTTGCAAGGGTCCTCATCATATTTCTACGGTAGCCTGGAATACTGTAGAAATATGGTGAACTAACCAACGCTGGCTCTAGAGAGGGTCTTTTGCATTATTCTGTTGATGTGACAGCAATCATAGGTTCTCCTATATGCTTGGAAAGAAACGGGGATTTAGTTAGTTGGGTCAATATATAATTGAGGGACTTTTGAAGACCGTGGGATATATCTTGCATATATTTTTATTGAAAGTAAAACAAAAAAATATCCTTTTAATGTTCATTATGATCATGTCTTTACAAATTCCAGAATTATTTATTCCACATTATTAATAAAAAATGACTGAATATCACTAAAATGTCAATTAAATAACCGTCCAAATTTAATAACAACCATCTTCTAATCCACTAAACAATAAGAAAATGAGTTTATTCAAAAAATGTTTTGACTGTTCTTTTCATTAAGTTGAGATAATTATGACAGATATTTCTTTTTTTGCCAACATATCACATTTTATATGGAAAATAACAAATTGTATCTGTGTCCCATAAATCACTTTCAACTAAGTTACTCATTACAAAAACACCTCTCAAGGAAGTGAATTAATTCCAGATCACATGACCTGCTCCACATGATGTCATTTCCTCCTGAAGAAAAGACTGGCCAGACTCCAAGACTTTCTGAGTTATTTAATATAAAGTAGTCAACACGTTTACTACAATATCTTTATAAATAACTTTCAATTTCAATTTTACTCAATTGTATATATAATATTTAAAATAATCTTTCTGTAAAAATGCCATGTGGTGTTTGGTTATAGGTGGCCATGTTGATTTTAGAAGCCGCAGCCAACAAGTTGTTTGTTTAGCTGGCAATAATAATAATAATAATAATAATAATAATAATACATTTTATTTGTATAGCACTTTTCAAAACACTCAATGACACTTTACATATAAAATCATCAAACATTAAAAATAAATGTAAGAAACAGGCACCCTGGCTCTATATAAATGTTAAATTAAATGCCTCTATAGCTCACAGACAAGTTGTGGTTTTACAAGGGGTTACATGCTTGAACTGTTACTCAGCCACGTGAAGTGACTTCCTGACTGGTTGCTTTTCAAACTGACATCAAGACACCAAAAATTAACTGGAAATAAATTTTACAAGATATATTGTTTTAACTAAACCTTATAAGTGCTGTGTGTGTGTGTGTTTTTTTAATCTCTGTATGTAGACTAAGTAGCTTTTTCTACCCGTTTCCAGTCTTCGTGCTGCGCTAAGCTAATCACCCACTCTTTGCACCTTTTATTAAACAAACAGCTCTGAAACTGCTACCAATATTCTTACATTTCAGCTCTAAAAATGTCCAACATTGTGTGTACATCACAAGGACATTCCCTTCTGAACATTCTGTACTTACAGCAATGCACTGCCTCATAATGCAGGACTGTTTCATTCGCCCCGGCCCACCAAACTTCTTCATGTCTTTACAGAAGTGGCACTCTCCACACTCCGTCCGCAGACATGCCTCACACTTTCGACAGCGCGTCCTTCTCCTCCTGGCACCAGATGTTCCCCGACTAGCTGACAGCTTGACTGCTGATGCAGGAGATGCTGCCATCTTAGGTTTCGGCCGGTTGGGAGGCCGGGGCTAAAAAGGATGAAGAAGATACAGTGTCAGGGGCCAAAACCAACAATATTTCACAAATAGACATTTAAAGGTCAGATGAAATAACTAGTGGCAAAGAATAAACAACGTTATGCTTCTACATATTAAATATGCATCTAGATACAGTAGGTAGATATGGCAAATAAAAGTACATTATTATAATGATAATGTGCAAATTTCAATTTAAGATGTAAAAGGCTTGGAGAGCTTGCATCATTAGCTTTCACAAAAAAAATCAGTTTGAATCCTTACAAAAAATGAATGATCAGCAAACTGCTGCACGTGTATTATAATTTTAATTAAAAAAATACATTCTGATAATAAATAAAAGAAAGGCATAAAGCTCTGCAATCTGATGTTCTAAATTACACTCCCTTTCATTTAATAATGGTGCTATGGCCCATTGGTAAGTGCATACAATCATGTTATGTAATAAGGAATAAAAATTCCTTATTACACATCCTATTAAACTCAGCTGAGATGAGAGTCATGGTGGATGTATACGGTACTGTCTGATCCTTTGCTCTTTCCATGTCAGGGTCAATAGTTCCTTCCACAAACAAATGCAAAAAGGACACCTGCATCCATGTACACATATAATACACATCCACAAACCCAATCAAAACATGCTTTGTATAAACAAATTATTCATGGCTGTTAATACACAGAATACGAGAGACAACAAACACGTCAAAAATGTCCCCGGAGGCGTCTTCCAAATTTAGCACCTCACTTGCTTCCATGTTTCTACTTCAAAGAGAAGCTGCACTTATGGTTACATTTCACACATGGATCACTAGGACCCATTATTCTGCGAAGCGGGGCACACAGACTGATTTAGAGCAGTACACATTATTAAATGTGCTCTATTTAATAGAAGTGGTCAGTGGGGATGTGATGCCTTTGATCAGCCTCATTATTGTTCTTGTGTTATAGATTCCACTGCCTCTCAGGCTCAGAGCCAAACCACAACAATGTATTTTTAACATGAAAACCACATGTCAAAACGCTGCCAACTGTGCCACGTGAGGAAATAAAGTGGCAGCGTGTGAGATGAAACAAACAAGAACAAGGAGTGCAAAACACTGCAGCTCTTGGAAATGAAGATCGGATTTCTTTAGTTACATCGGCAGTGCAGATTTTCCTGGTGTCAGCATAGCAACAGCCACGTCCCATTCCCTAACAGAACAGTCTATGACACACAGACTTGTAACCAATAAGAACTGTAATGAGATCCTCTAACAGAAAAAGTAAGCAGGCTAAATCTGAGGCATATTACAATAATTTATTCTAACAATAGCCATGAAATAGACTGACATAGGCATTCAGATATGTGGTTACCAGACAGGATTAGAGGGAGATATTGGGGAAGAGGGGGAGGTAGGGCTTGTGCAGTCTGCACTGGACTGTTCTGGGGATATTCATGGGGATTAAAACGAGGAGCAACACTGAAATGAGACCAAATAACCCAGTCCTGTAGTTCACACATCGTGATCTGTCATTCAGCGTTTGCCAGGTAAAGTTACAACTAATGTTCAAATAAATAACAGGTAAACAGCTTACACCTGTAACTTCAACTACAGGTGCCAAAATGTTATTACAAAGATTTCCACTTGCTGTATATATTGTCTCCTAAATCCCATCTATGCCCCACCCCAGTGTCTACTAAGTGGAAGATCTCTAAAGCAGATACTCCTCTGACATGCAGAATTAAATGACATAAGACACAACTGCCTTTCAGCCTCAGCATGTCAGCTGCATGTGTTTTTTGCAAAGACACCTAAGATATCTTGCAGCCATCCTCAGTACATTTCTGCAGAAGTACTCATTATAAGCTGGAGTGTGTTTTCCTCCTTACAGCACAAAGAATATACATGTGTCCTCTTTGTACAGTAATAAGGACAGTACAGGTGACCAGCTTGTCATTTTTGGCACTTCAAAGCTCATTCAGCTGGGAAACATTATGCAAAGCAGATTCTTATGTTCAGTGACAGAGCCCCGAGCTACTGAGGATACGCTTATCAGCACATTAAACACACACTGAAGACAGCGCACACTGGACACAGACTACATGGACAAAATGACAAATTGTTTAATCAAAGCACAAGTAATTTAGAATCAGATAGTTGTTTCTAGCAAAGCGTACATCGCTGTGCTGCTTAAAGTCAACACTGACATAAATAGACCACTTTCATATTGTTATAAAGTCTCTAATCATTGTGACCCAGATTGTGATTTTCTCTTTATGTCCATGCAATTGACTGGTCAAAAAAATGGGCTTCCTGGAGGGATTACTTTTCTGTTTAGCAGTAGAGGTGACATAAGCTGTAAAGCTGAGGCTGTATTTGGGAAAAAAAACACTACAGCATGTGCTCAGTTTACAATATACAGTGTGAAGCACAGATTTTACATCCTAAAAAAGGGAAAGTAGAGCAAGTGTTAGACAACAACAACTCTAATAAAACCTCTGGTGTATAGTTACCTGAGCTAACAGTGTCAATAAATTGTAAACTCTCCATACATACAGAGAAAGAGCATGCTTCGGAGACACTGAGACGATGCTGCACAAGCAGGTATTCTGGCAGTAAAATGATTCACAAGTGATTGAAATTGATGCTGAAGTGCTGGCATGCTTGGCTTTGGAACTACACTACCTCATATCTTATCAGTTATTCAGTCTGGTGTGTATATTAACCCTGAGATTAGCTGATTTTCATGCTGTTTAAATAGCTGAACTTTGATGTAAGGAACAGGTGCATTAACTGAAAATGTCTTATGATATTTGGCAGCAGAGCAAGATGTACTCATTCATCTGCAGTCAGTGTTTTTCACATCCAAATGCAGCCACAGACTTAACGTAAGGGGGTGTGGTTCAGAGGTAAGCATGTAGTAGGAGAAATATTGAACAAAACACATTTCTTTATGTGTAGTTAAGTCCTATCTTAGATGCACCTGACATATATACAAAACAATATTTACATTTCACTTCATAATTGCTGCTTTTTCAGTAACATACTGGCACAACAAACCTTTTTTGTTGTTGTTTTACTGTCACATATATTCTAACATGCATTGCGATACTTTTACAATCAAATCATGAAAGATTCATCTCCTGCATCTTGAAACAACCAAGAGCAGCCCCGAGGGTCTGGGATATATAAACACAGCCTTCTCCTACTGTTCACTTCACCTGATAAAAACACAAGCATGCACAAACACGCAAACAGCAACAGCTATCAAAAAACAAAGGCAGAAATCCAAGACCAAGCACTGAAGGTAGACTGAATCAATGCTTTTGTCTCCAGGTAGCTCCATTTCCTCACTGCCCTGTGATGCTGCACATTGCTCTGTCTGACACAAGCATTCCTCTGGCGGCCTCACTGTGCTGCCTGCAGGGCTTTAGTGTGCTAACCTGCTCAGAGTCTGAGTCGTAGTCCTCATCATCAGCGCTCAACGACATGGCCATGGCTGCTTTTCAGACACCGTCCAGCTCACAGCAAACTGACATGGCTGCAGTCTCCTCCTCCTCCTCCTTCTACTCCTGCTACTGCTGTCAGGCCTACAGCCCTCCCTCCTGCTCCAAAGCTCCACAATACCACAAGCAGATGTAGGAAACACATACAAGCCTGCCTCATTAATATGGATCGACTCCCTGAAAAAGAGGAGGAGCGTCGGGAAGCACAGAGCCAATGGGAGGCCGCTGTGCATCAGAATATGTACTGGGGGGTGTCTGCCTCTGTCCAATGAGGACAGAGAATGCAGAAAAGGTGTTATCATATTCATGACGAACATCACAGGGAGAGGACAGCAGGCTCTGCACAGCCAATAGAGCCAGATGGCATCTCATTACAAAAGGCAAACACAAAGAGGCCCCAGGACCAGCAGCTGGCCTTTGGAGGGACGGATGGGGGTGATCCAGGGCGTTTATGAGACCAGTAGAAACGTCACCTCCATGCATTCATGCCCCATTCTTAAACCTCCTGTTGAGGCTTCTCTGTCTCTTGAGCAGTTTAAGTGTTTGTTTGCACAGTTAACCGTTAACAGAAAATGAAAGAGCATGCATGTGCTATAAAACAAACAAAAAATATTGAGTGACCTAAAATAAAGTCACAATATGGCACAAGCAAACACATTTTACAAATAAAAAAACTGTTTTACATTATTTTGGATTACAATATATTGCAAATAAGAGAACACTAAAAGAGGTATTAAGGAAATGGAGGTAAAGTGATTCCTTTTTCCTTTTACATTTTGCAGATTAACGCAAAAGCCTCCATTCTAACCCTCTTACAGCCCACTGCTCCGTTCATGGCTGGAGGAAATCAAAGGCTAAATGACAGCGACATCAAAAGCACTTCAAACCTGCCTGTGTTTACCATATCACAATTTTACGAGGACTATATCATAGGAGGTATTTTGTACAAAATACCCATGCCATAAAAGCACAGCAGTCAAAGTGGCGCTCCAATAATGAGCGTCTGCACAGATGATTCCCCTCTTTCAGAGGAACAGAGGGGCGAATCACAAACACAATATTTATGAGGCCTCTGAAAATATTCATCCCAGTTAATGTCAAATTTGATACCAATTTGATCCCCAAGCAACCCTGCAAACATATAAACAGAAAAAACTGCATCTGGCCTGAAAACATGTCATACAATTTCCATCCTCAGTAAACAATGCTAGAAAACAGTGCCAATAAAAGCCTGTGTAGGATCCAGAGGGTAAATTAAAATGTGTTAATGTCAACAAAATACAGTATGTAGAAGTATGTGTATGGAGAGGAGGAAAAATATAAAATTAAAAAAACTCATTATTTACTTCATTAGGCAATACTGCAGCCTGTTCAGTCAAAATTATGCAAATGAGTACATCTACTGCTCTAGGGAAGGAATGCAATGAGAGGTGGACCACGAGGGGGAAGACAGGAAAACTCTATGAAAAAAAAGCTTCTCACTTGGAAGCTGATGACAGGAGAAAGGTAAGTATTAAAGTTTAAATGGTAGACTATAGATAGCCCATATTGCCCTTTGCTACTAATACCTGTCCAGTAGGCAACGACACAAGCATTCTTGTCATGTACAAGAGTGTACTATGTAAAAAAAAAAACATAAAAATATATAATATGGATTAACCGATGTTTTCACAGTACAAGGAAAATTTCACAAAGCGAATCTCTAAGATTAACCTTCTTAAGGTTCTTTTATCACAAAGTCAAGCAACAGGTGGATTAGATCAAAACTCTTTTCATAATTACATAGATTTTTCTATTATCAAGTGTTCATCAGCTTGATCTGAAAGCCCCAAAATAAAGTCAAAGGACCATGTTTGCAGCAAAAACAACAAGGAAGTGTCACACTGCAGATGAATCATTCTTACCTTTATAGTTTTCTTAGGCCAGCACACCACAGGAACCCCAGTAATTGCTAATTTGGGGTCGTCATCAGCGTGTTCTTTTAAGACAGCCTTGACAGCCACAGAGGAGAACAAAAAGTTCATCAGAAGTGTGTCACGGCTATTGAGTCATACC
The DNA here is from genome assembly GCF_022539595.1 of Amphiprion ocellaris. Lineage (NCBI taxonomy): Eukaryota > Metazoa > Chordata > Actinopteri > Pomacentridae > Amphiprion > Amphiprion ocellaris. The sequence continues at coordinate 7,391,507 of NC_072782.1, forward strand.
TGTTATGTAATCTGATGTGAGCAGAACAAGCTTATGCCTTTTGTCATCTTTTGTTTCTTACCTTCATGTCCTCCAGCAGAGCTTGTGGGTTCTCTATTCCCACTGGAACGCATTTCTTGTTTTCAGGAAGCGACTCCAGCTTCTCAACCAGCGTCCTGAGTCCGTTCAGTTCAAACTCCGTCAAATGAGTCCATTTATTCTGACACTCTGAGGCCGGCGAGTCAGAAGGGGTTTTGGGGAAATCTAGAGAGGTGGAGCCGGGATTACAGCTGTCCTCAGAGTCAATACATAAAACAGCTTTCAGGTGTTGGCCCTTCCCGGCGTCGGGCGAGCAGGGACCATCCTGAGCGACTCTTTCTGATTTTTCACCCTGGTCCTCCCTGACTTGAGTCCCACATGAATCCTCGTATGTGTCCTGGCTCCTGGAGTCAGAGGAGGGACTCTCTGTCTTCACCTTTGTCTCAAAGTCTGAAGGACAAAAGCAGATAAAATGTAATAACCCTATATGTGAATGTCAAATGGCACATTTGTGGGACAGTCACAATTTAATAAAGTTTTAGCTTGACTTTTAAACAAGATTTGTTCATGTATCATCCCCATATTTTCTAATTTAATGCTAATAATTATGGTCTTAATTTGGAGTTTTAAAGCAGCAAAATACAGCTAATGTTCCCAAACAGTGCCTCTTACAATAGAGCCGGTCACATGGACTGCAGAAATGTTATTCAGTTTTAACCTCTGATCTGAGATTAATTAAGAAACAGTGAAGTACAACAACAAAACAAGATTTTATCAGCAGCCACAGACATAGACAGGAGATACAGGAGAACAGATGTACATTAATTCATTTCACTCACCCATAGGCTCTTTTCGGACCTCTTGAGAAAGGTAGGAGCGTTTGGTCAGGCAGTGAAGATATCTCTCTAGAACATACCAGCATATCTCATAGTAGAACGGAAAACGAAATTTCGAATGAACCTGAAAACAGGGTAAGAAAATTTATATTAACATGAATTACAGTAAACCAGTTTTTGCAGGGGTTTGGCAGAAACCTAGTTCATTACAAAAAAAAAAGTTTTAATAAAAGCGTGGTTCGAGTTCTGCAGGCAAAACCTGACTTCTCATTCATTTAAAAACAATTTCTTGTGTGTTAAGAATGTGCATGAGAGAGACTTCAGCCAGGAAACATATCACTGACAGCAGCGTGGGGATAAACAGCCTAAGAGATTATTACTCATAGCAATATGCTGTGCTTTGTCACGACAGAGACAGAGTGCAACATATTACACTCTAATGCACACAAGCAAACAAATTCTTCAAGAATACAACTCAAATCTCAACAGATGGGCTTACACTTTACAAGATATGATCATTATTCTTCTGAAATAATGTGTAAGAGCTACAAACAAGGTAATGCACCAAAGTTTGGGGTCACCTAGACAATTTCACACTTTAATTCATGTGCTAACATAACTGCACAAGGGTTTTCTAATCATCAATTATCCTTTCAACACCATTAACTAACACAATGTAGCATTAGAACACAGGAGTGATGGTTGCTGGAAATGTTCCTCTGTACCTCTATGGAGATATTCTATTAAAAATCAGCCGTTTCCAGCTAGAATCACCATTTACCACATTAACAATGTCTAGACTGGATTTATGATTAATCTAATGTTATCTTCACTGAAAAACATGCTTTTCTTTCAAAAATAAGGACATTTCTAAGTGATCCCAAACTTCTGAATGGTAGTGTATAAAAACATAAATATATTCTGAATTTCCTACAAGAAAGTTTTCCAAAAAATATGAGCTTTGCAATATGGATTACTACAACAGACGTCTTGACAAAATATTGCTTTCTTCCATTTGTTCAGTATGAGAGTGCTTATAAAATGTTTTCTCCATTTGAAAAATATAGAATAATCTGCACATTAATGTTCCTGATATATATTTCAGTACACAATTACTAATTTTTTTTTTTTTTTTACATTTTGTCACTTCTAAATATTTTTCCCTTTGCCTCTTATTCTCTTTCAGTCTCAACCAAGCTGCTTCCTCTCACCCTCCTGTCTCTTGCAGGTGAACTCTTCACCTTCTGGTTCTCAAGAGAAATCATTTATCCCATGTAGAGTTTACTGTACTGCACTGCAGGTCAGCCACACATTGGAGAAAGCAGACTCCTACCTTAGTCCTGTTCTCTATCTCATGGATGGTAAGCTGCATAGGAATGTTAAAGCTGTGCAGAATATTGCCTCCGAACACCAGCGTGTCCACGGGAGTGTAGACAGCATGAATCCACCCTTAATTACAAAAAGCAAAAGCACAAGACATGTATAAAGAGATACAGAACAAAGAGAGGATTCATTCAAACCCACCGAGAGAAATATATTGTGTAATGGTCAAATAAAGCATTTCTGTTCATTCACGTGGTAGCTAATCTACTTTAAAACATCCATGCCAACACACCAGACGGGATGAAGAAGGTGTATCCTTGTTTAAGCTCCACTCTCTGGCATCCATCAGCTCGGTCTCCCAGAAAGATATCGCTCTGCTTGCCTGACAGTACCCAGTCCTCATACAGAGCAAGGTTATGTGGGGTTGGAGGCACAAGCCAGAACACCTGAGGAGAAGCAGAATTCTTTTTTCACCTCTGCTTCTTCAAGAGTAAAGTGAAAAATTATTTCCAGATGTTTTCTTAAGTTCTATCCTAATGGTCAGTTAAATCAATAATAGTAAATTAAGGTTTACGTCAGAAAATATCACACATAAAAGACTACAAACAACTTACTTTCTGTCCCTTGAACACATGATACCACACCGACGTTCCCCCAAAATCAATGTGGAAGTCTGTGTAGCAGCCCTTTACGCTCATCAAACAGTACCTAATGAGGAAGTAAGAAAAGAATTCATAATCATATTATAGATAAGTATATAACGGGGCTGTCCAAGCGTAACAGACTGACTTCCAAAAGTATCAAAAAAGGAAAAACACATCTTGACCAATTAGAAGAAGCAGTAATCTCACTTGTTTTTTACTGAAAAAAAGTTAGTCAAAGAAAACACTACTAGAAGCTACAGAAGCACTACAGCATACAGAATAGTTCACAATAGGGCATCTCTCCTCTGGAAGTTAATTGTGGAATGATTAACACCCCGAGAAATAAATGACTGGCTGATTTAGCTGGATGGGAACAGCTCTGAGAGAATCACCACTGAAGTGTAAACACAAAATAAAAATGCTTCCAAAGGCATCTCTGCACACTGTTGAGTTGTGAGTCCCACTGAAAAACACCGACACACTTAAACATATAAGAACAAAACTGTATACACTGCATTTTTCCATCATAAAAGCTTACGTTTTTAACAGAAGAGCCTAATTGAGAAAATGTTAAGATATCGCCAGTGATGTCCTTTTTCACCGTTTCATAATAGACTGAGTTTTAACATTTTAAGGTCCCATGTATTAAGAATCAATTTTCTTGTGTTTTGTGGTCGTCATAAAGTTGGAGGTGTAAAGTGAAAGCTGTTATAATAAAAGTATATTTATTTCTAAATTTTAATATAGCCTAATTCCCAATAAAGCCATTCTCATTTTCATATTTTCTGTTGTCAGACAAGTCACAAGTGTGAAATAATGACAAAAATTCAGTCCGTTAACGCTACATGTTAACTAGCAGGCACTTCAGAGCCATTTCCGAGCTGCTGCTCCGCACTGCTACACTTCTGATATTGTCACTGCAAATTTGTCTGATGTAAAAGAGTAAAAAAAACGACAGTAGTGTTGTCAATTCAGCTGTATTTCCGTGTAAAGTCTGTTGGAGATTCCTGGCCTCACACGCTCATTTATGTCTGGATCTGCAGCTCGGTTGACTGTTTGTTCTGCACTGTCAATCACGGATGCAGAGAGAGTTTTCTTCCTGAAGGGGGTTTGGACAGGATTTAAAGCTACAGACACATAAATAGCCTGTTTAGAACCAGGGGTGATACAGACATGGAAAAATAAACCATCTTTGCCTCATTTTGGGCTGAAAATTTGAAAGACCCATTCTGTGGAGATGTGAGACTTTCATTAATTGGCAAAAAAGAAAAGAAGGTACAATACAGGACCTACACTGCATGAGCAAAATCATCACATGAAAGGTCATCCAGTGCAGACTTAACGGTAAAAAAACACCACAGCCAGGATTTCTACTAAGTTCAACTACAACAAAGATAAAAAGAAAAAAAACATATTAAATCCTGATCAGTAATTTTGCTTGCATGGGAGAAAATGACAAAACAGAGATAATAGTTTGTTCTGTGTATTCATTCATTCGTAATGAGAAAATCATGAAAAAAAGCGCATCAGAATTTCCTAAAACCCAAAGTGGTGTATTAATTTTGCCTTTGTGGCAATTTTGCTTTAAAAATCATTTCAGCAACTTATCAAATTAACGTATACGAGTCAAACAATTGGTTAGAAACAAATAATTTTAGATCCATAATAATTATAATATTTTTACTGTGGCAAATGACTTATTGCAAAATTGGTAGTGTAAACATCAAAATCAAAAGCTGTAAAATATATCAATAGATTACATAACATAATAAATTCATAATTTAAGCAAATTTTTTTTCTCTACAAATACACAAAATAATTAAAAACAGAGACTGAAAGACAACATACCATTGCATCAGGAAGCATTGTGACTGAAAACATTACAATAACTGTTTTCTACTGTAAACCTGGAGAGATTTGTACACTACTCCTTCAGTAAACGCATGGAAACAGTGTAATCTTTAATAATAAAACAGGCAGGTTTCTGTATTGTGTCTGCACTGACAGAAAAAAATCACTGTAGCAGCACGATAGCTAAACTACTCATATTGGTAGTGAAATTAAAACTGTTGGTATACATATTGCATGAAGTTAAGGCAGAAATTATTTATTAGTAGAATTCAGTACAGCTGTTAGTTATTCCATTCTGTGCAATCCAGCCCAGACCATCAGTAACCACCTAACCTCTGTAAGGAATATGGCAGGTTAGTGGAGTCTATGTGTAATTATAATATCAGCAATTATGGGAGGTTATAAAAAAATAAAGGCACCACTGGTTTTGATTCATTTCGATTCTTCTTCAGCTGATTGGCTCAGAGGTGTCTGTGCAGTGAAGACCACAGCTGTTATAAACCATCCTCCTCCGTGGAAAAAAATTCTGCTGCCTAGCAACAATCAAGAGCACGTACAGGAGGTGACAGTATGCAGCGCTCCACTATGATGGAGCAATAGATGAGACACTCAGATGGGAGGAGAAGTATTATTTACAGCCAAGGAAGCGGACATTTTCTCCTGTTTCTATATACATTTATTTACACATATTTTACAGACTAATATACATCACCAGAGGGAACTTCATAAAACACACAGCAATGTCATACCTTTGCACTTTAGGGTACTTCATCTCTGAAATGACGTTGGTGGCTTCTGTTTGGCTTTGTTTCAGATCAGAAGGCCACATGTTGTCCACCCAGTCCACTTGATCCACCTGTGAGGGTAATTAAAAATCAATCCCAGTGTCGTTAGTCATCCCTCTTAGGATAAGGTGCTAAATGTGTGACCTCTATCAAACCTTTCATTAAATATCATTGCAACTGGTGATGTCAAATTACCACTGTGGGCCGCTTGATGAGGTTCTCCAGCTTAGTGTGGCTGAACTCTAAGCTGATGACATTGAACAGTTTGTCCCGTTCTTCCTCCGGCGTCTCGTAATAACGGACAAACTGCGCCATGCTCATCTCAGTGCCTTTCTGAGTGCTCACGTCCATAACGTCCACAGACCGGCGACTGCCTGCAACAAACAACCCAGGCCACAAGGTGAAATTAATCTGCAATTTTTTCTACTATAATTAATATGTGACGCAAGTGGTATGTAAATTAGCATATAGTTTGTCAGATTTATACGCAGAAAAGGTAGGATATGACAGATTTTAGCTTGGAAAAACTGTAGTTATATGCATGTTACTCAAATAAATGTACATCATATTTATTAATATATATGTTATTCACAATGTTCCCCACTAGATGGAGCAACTACACCCTGAACATGTTCTGCCTTCATGTCTTTCATGCTTCACACAATTATGCTTCAGTGCATTCGAAAACAACTACAAAATCATCTCATCAGATTTTTAACATTATTGTAATAAAAGAGCAGACAATAAGTGGAAACATATATAGTTTTTAATAGAGAATACCCCAACAACATGAGAAAGTGGATATGGACACACCCACAATACCATAACAATCCATCACACGTATCAAAATATTATATTAGAGTTGGACAAAGAAAGACAAGCATCAATAGACAGATCATTAGACATGTATATTTAATGCTAAAATGAAAATTATGGTAACAATAAGACATTAAATTTACACAATTTACACATCTTTTGATGTCCATGTGAATGTTTTGACAACAAAAGTAGTTTTAATGCTTAATCCTCCTTTTACTAGATAATTATTTACAAAGAAAACTACTTTTTTCAATTTATAAGCACGTTCTCTGACGTTATGACAATTCTGGTTGAGAGTACATGTTTTGTTTTTAGTTATTACCCTAACAACACTAAAGGATCACTCATAGTTAAAGTGGTTTCTTTACAGAAATGCAACAGATAAAACTATATGACACTTATTTGGACACTTGAAATCATTTTTTGAGAAGGTAGGTTCAATCAGTGTGGTACTTCTCCCTCTCCCAGCACCATTATTGCAGAGATTTGTTCTCATTATAATTTTGAAATTCCCAAAACTCATCACCTCAGTTGTTACTTCAACATCTCTAACTCTCTGAATTAGCAACTAGGATTCTTTGAGATGTAGATGTGTTTTAGATGTTGCTTGTATTTAGGACAAGTTTAACAACTCTGTAAATGTAAGTGTGTGTGACCGTGTTTGTAGCATTCCACTTACCAACTAATCCTTTAATTTCACTGACTGTAAATTCTGGATCCGGCATTCTGTGTAAATGTAGAAGAGAAGTACATGTCATTCAGTTAATATATTACATGTGTTGCTAAATTGTGGGATCAATCAACAGCATGAGCACAGTCAAAGAGTATTATGAAAGACTGTAAATGACTCCTCACCTGATCCCTAGTTCGTCTTTCTCTTTAAAAATGAGTGGGATCCTGAGGGCCTCCCTTTGCACATATTCATAGGTGAAGTCTGCAAGATCAGTGTGTTTTAGTTCAAAGCATTCACATTCAAAAGCATGCAAGTGCGTTTGTTTTCTTGCAAAACGATATAATCAGTGCAACAATAAACAACCGAGCATGACTGTGATTTGTGTTGCTTTACCTTTACCCTCCATTGAGTGGACAAAGTCTGCGCTGTAGCTGTCACTGACGAGCTTCTCCTCCACGCTGAAACCTCTGATGTTTGCAATTTCCTCCACATCAGACAAGTCCTCGTTTTCGTCGTACATCCTCCGGCAGATGGAGCGCTGCCATTAAGAAGCAGATGATTTACATGACAAAACTGGAACACGCGTGGAAAGCAAACTCTTTTCTGCCACAAAGGCCCCCTTCTCTCCACACACACCCACAGCCAGAGTAATAATTTCATGCCTAACTTTCACACTGGGGCATATGTTGATAGTAACACTTTCTACAGTAGCAGCATGTTTTTTCTTTTAACCCGTCGTTTGGTGAAATACCCGTTAAACTGCGCTTCCACTGGGAAAACGTAGTAATGTTGCATGACAGTCTCTAATTGAAAACTGCTTGTACGATCTCACTCATCTGGATATTAATTTGTGTCGCTTTAACGCTTCCGTAAACTACTACACGCATAAAAGTAGTGATAAAACCTAAAAAATATCCATCGTTCTTCCCCGTCGCCTCAAACTTGAGCAGCTTCCCTGACTTGACAAATTCCCCCCTCAACGTTTACAAACGTTAGCTTAGCTAACTAATTAGCTCGCTGCCAGTGGAGGCGCCTCGCAAGCTAACGTTACAACGGCAGATGGTAGCTACACACCAGCCTGCGTCCGGACTCGGCGCACGTCTCCGCGGCCTGAGCCATCGTCTTCCCCCGTGAACGTTTTCCCCGGTGGATCAGGGTCGGAAAAGCATCTCGGCGGAGGCGCGGCGGAGTTAAAGAAGCAGCACTTTAGCACGCTTTACGGGTTCAAAACAAGGGAACCATGTTTTTGTGTATTACGTCACCGCCAGGAACCAAAACATTGTTGGACAACGTCACGGCATGTCAGCGCTTTCATTACACACCAGCAGCATTCATCACAGCAGGGGAGTCGCTGTTTGTTTGTGGGTCAAACTAAATTAAAAATATATAATTCTAAGTACTATTAGCACATATTTCATAACTAGCTTTTCCATATTTTTAAAAGCAGCTTTTAAATCCACTTTCATTCATTTGCAAATAAAAAAAAACACTTTTAATATGCCGGAAGTGCCTTTCGTGAAGTAGTATAATAAAGCATTTCTCTTAACATTTCTACCTACTTAGTTGCTCCCGTGTTAGCTACTACAGGGATGAGTAGTGACCGCTTTACGGGGCTTTAGTTTACTAACGGATGTTGCCCTCAAACCGCGCGGGCTTCTGGGTAATGTAAGGTGCAGCACGCTGAAGGCAGCTGGTGAAAAAATAGCTTCCGCAGTTCCGTCAGCTGGCGAGGTTAAATGCTATGTAAGTGTACACCGTTGGACTCTTATTTCTCTCTTTTCACACAGCAGTGACAACCTCGTCTGTGCGGCTTCTCCAGCGTTTTTTTTTCCTTGTGTGATATTTGGCGCAACATGAGTCTGAGCGAGCATTCACTGCAAGCACTCTCCTGGAGGAAGCTGTACCTGAGTCGAGCTAAACTGAAAGCCTCCAGCCGGACATCAGCTCTGCTCTCTGGATTTGCCATGGTAACACCGTCCCCCCCCAAACATCCTGCTGTAGATGACTGCTGCAGTCACATGACAGAGCTGACATGTGTGTAAAGTTCCTGTACTCTTCCTGTTCCCTTCTCCCCAGGTGGCCATGGTAGAAGTGCAGCTAGACAACAGCTATCCTTACCCACCTGCCCTCCTCATCGCCTTCAGTGCCTGCACCACTGTGCTCGTGGCTGTTCACCTGTTCGCTCTGATGGTCAGCACCTGCATTCTGCCCAACATAGAGGCCGTCAGCAACGTCCACAATCTCAACTCTGTGAAGGAGTCTCCGCACGAGAGGATGCACCGGCACATTGAACTGGCCTGGGCTTTTTCTACTGTTATTGGTACTTTGCTCTTCCTCGCTGAAGTGGTTCTACTCTGCTGGGTCAAATTTTTGCCTGTGAAGCCCAAAACATCCAATAGTACTACAGTTTCATCTGGTGTGGCTGCTGCCATTACCTCCACCTCCATTATGGTGCCCTTTGGTTTAGTCTTCATCGTCTTCGCTGTACATTTCTATCGCTCCTTGGTCAGCCACAAGACAGACAGACAGTTTCAGGAGCTGGAGGAGCTTTCTAACCTCACCAGGCTCCAAAACGAGCTCGACAACAGAGGGGAATCTTCCATTCTTCAGTCGCCAAGCTCACATTTCCCATAAATGTGTACAGCGGATACACATTTGTGGTTTAACTTTGACTCCGAGGGGATTTGTCCAAGGAAGAAGCCACATTATTGGCTTCTAATTTTTTACAGGAATGAAGATATTCCTCACTCTTTGTTCTGAAATTACTTTTGCGAGGAACTGTATTTTTAGAAGACAAATTTGTTTCAACTGAACTCACAAATCTGCCATAATGCATGTAGCTTGACATCATGAAGTCTTAACTGTGATAGTTGCTTGATTTACGTCTACATACATCTGGGACATCTGAAGAGTAACTTGGCATCCTGTCTGTTGCCTGCTGCTTTTATTTACCAGTTTATCAGTGAATACTCGCATTTGCTTATGTATATTACTTTGTTGTGTTTTGTGAACCACACGTATGTAACTTTTTGCTCCATATTTACATGACCTATTGTACTGTTCACCATTTGCATTCAGAATGCATTCTGCGCTGACTGACTAATCACTCGCCTAAACTACAGTATTATTAGCGTATATTTGCTGACATCTGTAGCAGAGGCTGTGATGTTAAAATAAACCTTTTTTTACCAACTGACTTTCAAAGTTTAAAAAGTGTAGAAAATGATTTGAAGGGACTATTTGAAAACTAATTTCTAATGTTAGGATATGCAAGTTAAATGCAACTCACTGAAAGAGAGTTTCTGCATAAATACACACCATTTTTCATCAACAATCATCCTCATGCTGTACAAAGGCATTATACTGAAGTTTCTTTAGAATCTAAATCATTACACTTCTTGTATCAGCACAGTTTGACCTCTGTGGAGTACCTGTTGATATTTAGCTCTAGTGTTCCTCCGTGTTTCATTTTGTAAAGCCTGAGCACTCCACTTGTCTCCTGAATTAGCATGTCATGTTTATTCACATTTAACCAGTGTTTTGTTCTGATCAATTTAGAGAAACTGATCTGAGTAAATTGTCAATGCTGAACAAGGTAGGAGTCCAGGTGCGTGTGAAGAAAAACACCTAATGGTGTGCCTACAATAACTGAATCCACAGGCTTTGATTGTGTGCTTACACTGGTATCAAAGTGGTTTAATCTAATTAATTCAGTTCTAGACATGTAATTGGGTATTTTTCTTCATGTGCAGAGTTTAAATTATCAAATATTTGCTCTGTTAAATACAAATTAAATTTCAGCACTAGAAACACAGGAGCTCGTTTGCTCCTCTGAAACAAATAATCTGACTTAAAATATTAACAATGAATGAAACATTCTGAATACCATTATGCGCTTTCCTTTTATTTGTTCCTTATCAGTGAGCATGTGCTGGAGTGGAAACTTGCTTCTTGTTGTTTATCAGTACTGATCAAGGTAAGCTGATTTGGCTTCCCTTAAAACCAACTCCATGTCCACCAGATGTAGCTTGGAAAAAGAAGACAGGTACATGTTTTAATCCACAATATTGCATCGGAAAGAGGATTTGTTGTCAGTGCTTATTTGACTGTGTTATGTAAGTGGTGCGAAAATCAAGTAATTTAATAAGATGCATGGCTGTTAAAGTCTGTGGCAGTGTTTTACCTTTGGGATTGGATACTTTGCCGGGGCTGGTGCTTCATCCCTCCCAAAATCAGTCAAGGTCCCACATTTTGCTACTCCAGCCACCCAAAAACCTACATAAAGCTGGCCTTTGTCAGAATAGTAGAACTTTCCATTGCCGTTCTTCTTGCCATCTTGCCAGGTGCCTTCATACCAGTTACCATTTGCTAGAACACAAGATGAAAGTCAGATTTTACAGTTCCATACTATGTAAGGGTTTCCAAACCATAACTTATTTTTGACTGAAATGTATGTAAACCAAATTTCTCTTACAAAATCGAATGATGCCATGTCCGTGATTCTTATCCTTCATCCACTCTCCCTCATAGATGTTTCCGTTTTCATAGTACATTCTTCCCCAGCCGCTGCGTTGGTCCTCACTCCACTCTCCCTCATAAAGAGAAGAGTTGTTGTAAAAGTATGTTCCATACCCCTGAAAAAAATAGAAACATATCACAGATGCAACACACACCTGGCACAGTGTGCATGTAAAACATGTCAAAAACATACGTGCTTCTTTCCATTCCTCCATCCACCACAGTACTTTCTTGCGTAAGCCTTTGATTCTGGAAGCAGAACACTGTAGGTACCATGTCCATCACGTTTTCCAAATTTCCACTCTCCATTATAAATGGCACCAGATTTCTTCCAAACTTGAGTTCCTTTGCCTTGGAAAAAAAAATACATTTTATCTATAATGTAACAAATGTATGTAATGATTAATGGCCAGGCATTCACAGACATTTCAGTAGTTAAGTGGAAGCTGTAACCGAGTATCTCACCATGCTTCTTGTTGTTCTGCCACTCCCCAGTGTACTCGTTGCCACTGACTGAGTAAACTGTGTGCCGCAGTCCACATTTCTGAGACTTAATATCTAACAATGTTGAGACTGGAAGGCTTTTTTTAGATGTTTTAATATATGGCATGGCTGGAGGTAGCTTGATGTAAACACTATAAAAAATAAAAAGAAATATGTTTGACCTATGAAGCTGTAAAAGGTAGTTTATTTCCACCCACATTTCCATCCATAAGTCAGTTTATTTATATAGCACAGTTAAACACAACAAAATGTTGAAGCACTGCACAACATCAGCCATAAAAACATGAAAACTAATTAAAAACAAACAAATCAGTTACACCCTTATATCACAAAACCATTCAAACTAATTAAAAACAAATCAATCAAAACCATAAATCAAACAAGCCATAACAACAAATGTAATCACCATCATTGTATGAAAAATCACAGGGTAAGTCATTTGGACTTTGCATCCAGATTAAACTTTTAATTGGTTTTAAACTGTCAAAGCAAACAAGAAAATTTTTAATTAGGTTTTGAAAATCAAAGTGGGGATGCAGTTTCAAGGTTCAGGAAACCTATTAGATCGATGAACTGCTATGATATTCTGATCTTATGATCTTAGCAAACTACATGGGACATAAAAATGCAACAGGTCTGGCAAAAAAAAAAAAATACTAGTCATCAAAGTTATACTATACAGAAGGAGAAAGGGTCTACATTGACTTTAGTTCAGTGCAGGAGATCAAATTTAAAGAAGCAAATTATATATATTACAAACATATATTTACTTCATCAAAATATATAAAATCTGACTAAAACATCACTTTTTTAGCCATGTGTATTATGAGAGCATGTCTATTTATTGCGTTTACGTTTGCAAGTTAGCTACAAGGCCATTTAAGCTAGCTAATTAAGTTTTCTAGGTTACTTACTGTAAACGGTAAAAAACTGAACATCAAATATTCATTCAAAGCAAAGTACTTTCACCTCAGCGATGTGTCCAAGCGGATGACTTACTTAAACTCAGTCCGCTTGAAAACCCAAGCCGAGCAGACCCGGAGGAAATTAGGAAAACACGTTAGAGAGCTAGCAAGTTTACATTGTACTTGTTGTATCCTAGCAACAGCAATGTGTACTGTGATTGGTGCCTCATACATTTAATTTAGAGGTTGATATAAAACAAAATAAATATATTTGGGCGTCCTTTCTAATACCTGAGTCATTTTATTTATTTGTAATACGTTTTTGTTTACTTGTAGCAGGTTCAACCCCGGTTCATGTGACGTTCGTGTTAACGGCGGTTTACGGTGTGCGCATGCTCCGTGCAGCACAGTTTAAAAAGCGCCTGAGTGACCGGAGCAGCCTGCGAGAGGAGAGACTCGGTGGAGGCTGAAGCCGTGTGGAAGCGTCCTCTTCTACCCATCAGCTACTGGACCACAATGTCCAAACCGAAGTTTCAGACGGAGTGGGAGGAAATTGACGAGGAATATCAACAATTACAGGTGACAGCACTGAGTCTAATAGTATCCGCGGCGGCTTTGCAGGCAGTAGCGTGTCAGTAGCGGATGGCACTGACAGCAGATACTGTAGAGGCTACGGTAGTTTGTCTGGCTCTTTCCTGTTCGCCATTCATTCTCTGCTCAGCCGTAAACGCAGCAATAAGCAAGTAGTGACACTGTTGGTAACGATATTTAGGGAATGTGAGATGTTTCCTGGGGGTTTTATCCTCTTTCAGTCCACTGTAACATGCGCGTCTAGCCGCTAACGTTAGCAGCAGGGTGCGTGTCTTTTTGCTGCTATTGTGTTTTGCGGCTAATGAGCAGCTACAGTACCTTAGCTAACCCCTCAGTGCAATATGGTGCGATTGATCAATGTTGAGCAACTGCTGTCAAAGTTAGGCAAAGGTCGGAAAGGTGCTTTTTGTCCACGTTTCTTTTCCTGCATGTAACATTTAGCAGCCACTGAACACATCGTCATCCATCATTAAGTTGTCAAGCTAGCTCAGGTTAGCTCTAGTTAGCTAACTTGAAACAACATACGGGAGAGAGTGTTTCTCACTGCGATTATGCATGAGGCGTTTTATATTGTGTGATTATGCAGCTGGTATTAGACAGCTGGAACTGTGATGCCATCAAAATGTAAAATCTAGAGCTGCTCCACAGGGAAGGATGAGGATGATGATGTGATCGTCATCTGCCCAGGGATTTTCCTAAATGACGCTTACATCTGAGCTTCTACATTTACCTCCTGATTTTAATTCTTTGTGGCATACCAGGTTTAAATCATATGTTTGGGGTTTGTGGGTTTACAGAGACTCGAACATGTGTACAGAAAACTATCATGTGATATACTGTATACACTGGAAACACAGTGGTTGGTGTGTCTAGCTTTTCAATTTCCTTTTTCAGCTCAGAAGCTCTTTCAGGATGTTACCAATTTTGATTAATTGCACAAGAACACAATGGATTAGTAATCCACCAGGAACTGATTTCATAACCCCATCACACTCTGTCTCTGTTCTCTGTCTAGTACAGGACAGGAATGACCAGTTAGTATGTAATGTGTACTCTGTGTAGGTTTAAGCCACGCTCCTGAAAAAGCCTTTTTTCAAGCAGGTCTACACTTTAGATGACAAGACACATACAGTCTTTGTTCAGGTCTTCTTCCGTTCTCTGCTTAAATCAATTTTCTATCATGCATGTCTTAAAGAAAGCTGACCTTTTCCCGTGTTCCTAGTGTTGCACCACATGACCCCATCAGGGCCTGTTTAGATTGTAGATGTGGGTTTCTAGGAAATAAACCGCTGTCCTGGGTGTGCAAATCCTCCCCTCGGTAACAAGTCCCTAACCTCAGACCACAGGATTATCTGCTGATTCCAAGGACCCACAGACTCAGTCCAGTTTTATAAACCAGAGATGTGCAGCTGAAAGCTACCAGCAAAAGTGCACATAAGTGCAATATTTATTTCACTACATAATGTGATGTCATGGCCTGTTTGTGTTTAGACAGAAGGGTCAAACAAGATTTCACGCCATGGAGCATTTCCATCTCTGGTGAAAAGAGACTCTGTTTGCCAAGAGCTTTCCACTGTTGTCCATTGAGAATTTTTTTTTTTTTTAGCTTGGCAAAGGTTTGGGTGAGACGGGGATGTATTTTCACTCTTTCAAAGAAGTGTTTCAAGGACAATGTGGAAAAATTCAGTTTAAGCTCGTTTATTGATTGGTTGCAAACACCTATTAGCAGTGCTTTGTAAGTGTATTTTAACATGTTTGTGATATAAGAAACAGAAGATGTCGTTCATTGCACATTTCAGACAAGCAGCAGATGTTTCTACTCAGTCTCTAACCCCACATTTGTTTGCGTTATCCGCAGGAAACTCACAAAATATACAGACAGAAATTAGAGGAGCTCACCAATCTTCAGACAACATGCAGCAGCGCCATCAGTAAACAAAGAAAAGGCCTAAAAGACCTCAGACACAGCTTGTCCAAGTAAGTACAGTGTGCCGTTATTAAGAATGATATTTAGCAGGAATGACAAATAGCAAATAAAATTCTACAGCTGAATGTGACTTTTAATGTGTTTCCTGTACATTCAAAGGAAGCAGTCGTATAGTTTTCATTTTGTTTTGGTTAAATGCGTGACAGTCTGTAGACTTGTAGTTATTTGCAGTATATCTGATGAATTCCTCTTTCTTGATTATTTCACTCATGAATTCTCCATCTGTTCTTTTCAGGTGTGCACAAACATGTGAAGAGAAAGAGTTGAAACTAATAACAGACATCAAGACACAAATCAAAGATAAAGAAAATGTTTTCTTTGATATGGAAGCATATTTGCCAAAGAAGAATGGGTAAGCTACTTTTTCATGACTTAAGCTCAATATTCAACACTTTGTGACCTGGCTAAGCATGGAAAACACACTACATCATGGGAGCTCTAAAGGCCACCCTATATTTCATCAGTATAAATAGAAAAAACTACATTTAAAGTTTGTTTATTTACTTATTATGTTAACAGGCTGTACTTGAATTTGGTCCTGGGCAACGTGAACGTAACGCTTCTCAGTAACCAGGCAAAGTATGTAAAGCATTTTGTCTTAAGTTCTCCTTGAAACGTAGCTTTTCTGCATGTTGTCACTCTCTCATCTTCTTCTTTTCTCTGTTTATTCACAGATTTGCCTACAAAGACGAGTATGAGAAATTCAAGCTTTATATGACAATAATCCTGATGTTTGGAGCAATAACCTGCCTCTTCTTTCTCAACTGTCGGTGAGATGACATTTCTCCCTGAAGGTTTATTGTTGGTGGGGCTTATTAAATGGTGACTCATTGTTTTTGGCATGTTTTTTTGACTTTGTTTAGAGTCACTGATGAAATCTTCAATTTTCTGCTGGTGTGGTACTACTGCACACTGACTATAAGGGAAAGCATCCTCATGAGCAACGGCTCCAGGTTTGTTGTGGCCATATTCCTCATTAACATAGAACTTATGATTTTTCTGTAATGGGAATTTTAGTTTTGTAAATGTTTTTCTTCATGTCTTCCCCTGTTCTTCATGTGTTTTTCAGGATCAAAGGTTGGTGGGTGTCTCACCATTATGTGTCCACCTTTCTGTCAGGTGTTATGCTTACCTGGTGAGATATTGTCTTTGATTTTATGGCGTTATATTGATTCAGCGTCATATTGGAGCTTTTTCAGAAACAAGAGCAACTGCTAAGCCACTTAAAAACGACATTATCAGAACCAGAATCAGAAATATCTTAATGTTCCCCGAGGAGAAATTTCTTATGTTGTTGTTGCTCTCATTCAAGCCTTAGAAATATCAGAATCAGAAAAAGCTTTATTGCCAATTGAGCGCATACACAAGGATTTTTACTTGGTAACTGAAACTTACAGTACTCACAAAAGGTTAGTTAGATAATAAATACTATATATAGATATAAAAATAGCTTCAGCCATATTACAGGTGACTGATGAACAGGATGAAACATTACAAGTGAATAAATGAAGTGAATAAATAAACGTGGAATTCACTTAAAGATAGAATGTATTACAAAAACAGTGGCATTATATTTACATAATGCAATAAAATAAATTACAATATTGCACATGAATTGGATGGGTTTGATGTAAACATAAAATATAAACAGTACAATATATATGTAAGAATAAGTAGGAAAATCTGTCCTATAAACATAAGTAGAAAAAGTATAAACATAAAATGTAAAGTTAGCATTTTCTAAGAAAACTACATGGAAACATACAGTGTAATAAATAGTGTTTTTTTTTATGCACAGAGGTAATAAATAGTGTGTTACTGCATAGAGATATGTAGTTATTGCACAGTATTGAGTGATTTTGATTAATCTTGTGTGTTTCCACAGGCCAGAGGGACCTATGTATCAGATGTTCAGGAGCCAGTTCCTTGCTTTCTCCATCTATCAAAGTAAGAGCTATGAGTCAATTTACTCAACAAAATGTGTTACTGCATTCTTCTGTATGTTGATTTTATTTAGAATTTAGTTAACCAGGTTAGTTCCATTGAGATCAGAGATCTCTTTTACAAGGGAGACCTGACCAAGAGGGCAGCAGTATAGCCACATTAAAAAAAACAGTAAACAACAGATAAAATTAACAGCATTAAAACTTGCACACAGACAAGGTAGACTGTAATGATTTCACCAGAACTTTAAACTCATTCAGTGTAACAAGGGATTGAAGTTGATTTTGAGATTGTAGTTTATTCCAAGCATTAGGTGTAGAAAACCTAAATGTATGTATGTAGACGCTCTGAGGTTTATGAAGGCAGTAGCAGATGTTTGTTCTGCTTGCATCAGGACTGCACAAGTATAGTAATACTGCTCTTATGGATCTGGGATGCTGTTTCTGCCATCAAGGTTTATATGGTGATCATATAGTAAAAGCAATAATAGAATTTAACAGGTCAAAGATAAGCACAGTTCATAGTATATTTGTGTAGGTACATAGAGCCTATATTGAATACCCTTTAACTGCCTCTTGATGAGAAACTGTGGTGAATTATTGGGAGATTGAGTGATGAACCGTTTTAATGTGATATCTATAGACAATGACCATTAAAAAGATTGTATTCAACATTACAAAAGTAACTTTGTGCAAAAAAAATATGTAAAAATGCGTCGTAAAAGAGCATTCCCTATTTCAGTGACAGAAGTATTGCACAAATATTGACCAAACTGTCAAAAATGAATACCCATATTCTTCCTCGTCTGACCCACAGAAAACCTACCCAGGAATTAGTCTGATTCTTAGACCCTGTGAGCATTTACAACCCTATCTCCCTTCCAAATCTGGACCAGATACAGCACCTAACCTTTGTTCTTTTAGGTAGTATGTCTGCTGGGACCATTTCTCAGTTAAAATAAGTCCTCAAAAAGCAGAAGTAACTTCTTCCTTTGACTTATTGTGCAGCAGTTTAAACAAGCAACACCATTCCTGTTTTATTGTAACCACCATTTCATAGTTTTCTTTGGCGCTTTTCAGACACTCTACCATGACAATCTGTCTAGTCAGTAAATGGTGACAAAAATTTGTATTATCATCAGTTACAGACAAAAACTGTAGAATATAGAGAGGAATTGTTCATACAGCTGTCTTTGTTAAAAAAAAAAACAAAACAGGATAACAACTTTCAAAATCAACTTCTTACACAAAGAAATATGAAAATACTACAAATATTTTTATTTAAAAAAAAAAAATAAGAACCAGATGAGTTCCTGGATACAGAGCTGCAATTTGCAAGTGATGATTATTACTTAATAATATTTACTAAATAGCACTATTTAGAGCAATCATTATTAATGTGCAAGAGTCCATGGAAACATATTGAAATGTCCAAAACCCAGATTTGAGAAACTACAAACATAGACTTCTTGGCTTTTTTAAATTTCTAAAATGATTAATCAATCATTAAAAAAATCCTTGCACATAAATTTCCTATCAGCTAATTCATTTATCATTATAATTTGAATCAGAATCTTTTATATGTTGCCTTTTGGTATGAAAGAGGAGATAAAACAAAAATGACACTTATTAAAAAATGGAATCTGATGCCAACATAAAGCTAAAATATCCACACAGTGAGAGTCTGCGGCTCAATTAATGAGGAAATAATACAAAAACAGACAGCATTAGTAATAATATGGTGATCTGTTTATATTGAAACACGCTCTCCTCATTTTTTTCCCTCGAATGTTCCCGAGGCAGACGTGCTGCGACACTGTGTTATGATAGCACACTGATCCCAGAGCAGGTCAAGGCTGGCAGCACCTGCAACGCAAAATTTGTTGCCTAACCGTGAGATGTCCTTTTCAATCACTCTGCGTCAATGAAGTTGGCACAAAAGTTGATCAAACAAAGTGCAAGCATGTTAAGGTTAAGAAGAAGTAAATATCTAGAAGGATGAAACAGCCGAACACTAGATGACCTCCAACTAATAAAGGATAGTTTAATCATGAATCTCCTTTTACTTGTGCTGTTGAAGGTTGTGAGATGTCAGATGTGTCATCTCTACCCTTGTGAAAATGATTGTGTGTATAATAGAGCAGTTTTTCTCAGCAGAAAAGAGAAGAGAAATCTTTATCACACATTAGTGGTAACAGTCACTGCTTAGTACATGTAGACTCATCATGTGTCAGCAAGGTGATGAGGTCTCTGGTCGGGGTTTTCGGTTAAAGGTCAGATGTTTAAGTAGACAGATGTTCACTTAAATTAAAAAAAAATACAGAAAAATTTGTAAAAGTCTGCTAGCAAGAATCTGTTCTGTATATACACTGCTATATACATACACTAATACTGTCATTTTTTTATAAAAGATGAAAATAACAGTAACTATCTGTAAAATAATGATATTTTAACTGATACAAAACAATAAAACTCTGAATTTAAAAAAACTAATTACTATTTGTGAAAATACAGATCTGTTGATGTGGACATTGTTTACAGTTTGGGACTTTTTTTTTTACTTTTTTGTGTGATTTTACTAGTTATTATCTGAAACAAAACAGGGAGAATTAGTAAAACATGTTTTTGTTTCTTTTTTTAACGACAATTCAATGCATTTTCAGTATACAGAATTTTCTGACAAATAGTAAATGTCTGCAAAATAATTATATTTTTAGCTAATTTAAATGCTGTAAAAAAAAGTTTAAGTTTATGATCACACACTATTTTTTTATTTATTTTTTATTTATTTATTTTATTATTTTATTTAGATTATTTTTTGTATTTTTTTTAAAGTGTTAACGTGCAAATAATTACTTCCCCTGTAATTTTACTACTTTATTATCTGTAATGTACAAAACAGGGAAAATCTGTGAAACAATGGTTTTTTAAAAAATTTATTTATTTTTTTTAAACAATTTTTCTATGCATTCTCAATGTACATAATTTTCTTACAAATAACAGTAAATATCTGCAAAATAATTATATTTTTAGCTAATTTAAATGCTGTAAAAAAAACTGTAATTTTATGATCACACACTATTTTTTAAAAATTTATTTTTATATTTATTTATTTTATTATTTTATTTAGATTATTTTTTATATATATTTTTTAAAAGTGTTAATGTGCAAATAATTACCTCCCCTGTAATTTTACTACTTTATTATCTGTAATTTAACACAACAGGGAAAATCTGTGAAGCAGTGTTTTTTTTTTTTTATTTGTTTTGGGTTTTTTAAAACAATTTTTCTATGCATTCTCAATGTACAGAATTTTCTTACAAATAACAGTAAATATCTGCAAAGTAATTATATTTTTAGCTAATTTAAGTGCTGTAAAAAAAACTAATTTTATGATCACACGCTATTTTTTTTAAAATTTATTTTTATATTTATTTGTTTATTTTATTATTTTGTTTAGATTATTTTTTATATATTTTTTTAAAGTGTTAATGTGCAAATAATTACCTCCCCTGTAATTTTTACAACTTTATTATCTGTAATTTAATGGTTTTTTTTTTTTGGGGGGGGGGGGTGTTTAAACAATTTTTCTATGCATTCTCATGTACAGAATTTTCTTACAAATGACAGTAAATATCTGCAAAATAATTCTATTTTTAGCTAATTTAAATGCTGTCAAAAAAAGTGTAATTTTATGATCACACACTATTTTTTAAAATTTATTTTTATATTTGTTTATTCATTTAATTCATTATTTTATTTAGATTTTTTTTTAAGTGTTAATGTGCAAATAATTACCTCCCTTGTGATTTCACTACTTTACTACTATTATCTGTAATTTAACGACACAGGGAAAATCTGTAAAACAATGGGGTTTTTTTAAATTTTTTATTTTTTTTTAAAACAATTTTTCTATGTATTCTCAATGTACAGAATTTTCTTACAAATAACAGTAAATATCTGCAAAATAATTATATTTTTAGCTAATTTAAATGCTGTAAAAAATGTCATTTTATGATCACACTATTTTTTTTAAATTTATTTTTATATTTATTTAATCATTTATTTCATTATTTTATTTAGATTTTTTTATTTTATTTAAAGTGTTAACATGCAAATAATTACCTCCCCCGGAATTTTTCTCTACTTTATTGTCTGTAATTTAACACAACAGGGAAAATCTGTGAAACAATGTTTTTTTTTTATTTATTTTGGGTTTTTTAAATCCATTTTTCTATGCATTCTCAATGTACAGCATTTTCTTACAAAAAACAGTAAATATCTGCAAAGTAATTATATTTTTAGCTAATTTAAATGCTCTAAAAAGAGTGTAATTTTTTCGATCACACCCTATTTTTTTTTTAAATTTATTTTTACATTTATTTATTTTATTATTTTATTTAGATTTTTTTTTTAAAGTGTTAATGTGCAAATAATTACCTCCCTTGTGATTTCACTACTTTATTATCTGTAATTTAACGACACAGGGAAAATCTGTAAAACAATGGGGTTTTTAAAAATGTTTTTTTTTTTTTAAAAACAATTTTTCTATGTATTCCCAATGTACAGAATTTTCTTACAAATAACAGTAAATATCTGCAAAATAATTATATTTTTAGCTAATTTAAATGCTGTAAAAAATGTCATTTTATGATCACACTATTTTTTAAAATTTATTTTTATATTTATTTAATCATTTATTTCATTATTTTATTTAGATTTTTTTATTTTATTTAAAGTGTTAACATGCAAATAATTACCTCCCCCGGAATTTTTCTCTACTTTATTGTCTGTAATTTAACACAACAGGGAAAATCTGTGAAACAATGTTTTTTTTTAAATTTATTTTGGGTTTTTTAAATCCATTTTTCTATGCATTCTCAATGTACAGCATTTTCTTACAAATAACAGTAAATATCTGCAAAATAATTATATTTTTAGCTAATTTAAATGCTGTGAAAAAGTGTAATTTTATGATCACACTATTTTTTAAAATTTATTTTTATATTTATTTAATCATTTAATTCATTATTTTATTTAGATTTTTTAAAAAAAATTTTAAAGTGTTAACATGCAAATAATTACCTCCCCTGTAATTTTACTACTTTATTGTCTTTAATTTAACACAACAGGGAAAATCTGTGAAACAAGGTTTTTTTTTTAATTTATTTGGGTTTTTTTAAGTCATTTTTTCTATGCATTCTCAATGTACAGCATTTTCTTACAAATAACAGTAAATATCTGCAAAATAATTATATTTTTAGCTAATTGAAATGCTGTAAAAAAGTGTAATTTTATGCTCACACACTATTTTTTTTTAAATTTATTTTTATATTTATTTATTCATTTATTTCATTATTTTCTTTAGATTTTTTATTTTTAAAGTGTTAACGTGCAAATAATTACCTCCCCTGTAATTTTACTACTTTATTATCTGTAATTTAACAAGACAGGGAAAATCTGTAAAGCAATGGTTATTTTTTTTGTTTAGGGTTTTTTTAAACAACTTTTCTATAATTATAAATAAAAGCTAAAGCTAAAAATAATTATATTTTTAGCTGATTTAAATGCCGTAAAAAAAAAAAATTGCCTCATTTTACGATCACACACTGTTTTTTAAAGTGCAAATATTTACCTCCCGTTTTTTATTTTCTGTTTTCAGAAAAAAAAAAACGGGAAATCTGAAAAACAAAAATTAGTTAAAACCAGTTAATATTCTTTATTTTTTTTATACAGTGTAACAAATTCAACTGAGACAATGCAAAACTCACATATTTTTTGTTGTATTTCATTTTATGGATTGTAACTGGTGATGAGTAGATGTCAGTCCTCCATAAACAGAATTAGTTTTTGCTACATATAATTGGACACTCTTTTATCTTTCAGACATTTCCTGTCTGCAGAACTGAGGCTAATTGAGTCTAGCTGATCTGTTCATCGTCTTACAGCATTGACTGTGACGTGCTGCAATGCCTTTTAATCTTTGCGATCACTTTGTCCTGCAGGCTTTGTTCAGTTCCTGCAGTATTACTACCAGAGCGGCTGCTTATACAGGCTGCGAGCTTTGGGAGAGAGAAATCAGCTGGACCTCACAGTGGGTGAGTTGTATGCTATTTTTGGTGGCAGTCATTTCGATCGTTTGAACTCTTGAGCCATCTGTAACGCCATGCCTGGAAGAAAAAAAATGGGGTAAAGGTGAAAGATGAGGACAGCTGTTAGCATCAGCACACTGGGGAGCAGATGTCGAAGTGATTTGACCTCAGAGAATTTGCTTCTTAAACTACTTCTAATGTCAAATTGTTGTTGAGTTGCAGCACATCAATCACTTGTGTAGTTTTGTGTGTCATGTCGGGTGAAGGTTACAGCTCTTGTGTGTCTGTGCAGAGGGATTTCAGTCCTGGATGTGGAGAGGACTCACATTTCTGTTGCCTTTTCTCTTTTTCGGCCACGTAAGTCGAACTTTTCTTGTGTTTTCTGCTCATGTTTAACATCAGATTGCGGCTTTATCACCGTATTCCGGTATTTTAAATATGAGAACGTTGCACAAAATCGTGTAAGCTTGTGAGCTCACATTAAATTTTGCATCAGCATTTGTTATTTTTGGGAGAAAGATGTGGATCAAAGGCATATTTGCTTGTGCCACCAGAGTGTGCAGCAGCATTGTGAAAGATAACGCCTCCCCTTCCCTCACAGTTTTGGCAGCTGTACAACTCAGTGACCCTATTTCGCTTGGCAGGACACGAGGACTGTAAGGAGTGGCAGGTAAGGATCAAATTGGCAGATCCATCACTTAAGCTGAGTTAAAAATGTTTCGGTCTTAGAAGAAAGCAAGGAGCTCCTTTGAAAATCATTTGTGCATTTACTCATCTTTATGGAAGCAGCGTCCTTGTAAATTCACATTCAGGGCCGTATTCAGACATAGAAGTTGGTCAATAAATATAAAATATGGAGTTTCTGACCTCTAATAACACTATGGGTTAGTTTTTCAATAGTGAGTGGTGAAAACTAGAAGACTGCGTGCTATTAAACTTCTACTAAAAACAGTTTTTCAAAGGAAGTGCATTCATGTTTTACATAATACATCTTGATGACTAACACCATTATCCATTTTCTACCGATATGAACTGGGTGCTACTTCCACTCTGAAGCGAGTGCTGGTTCAGAGTTTATTCAAAAATGCCATGTGGTGTTTGGTTATAGGCGGCCATGTTGATTTTAGGCCTGAAAACAGCAAAAATGTCAACTATGATACATGTCAACTATGTTACAAAAAGTCCCACAGTTACATATTGACCCAATACATAATGGTATAATATGCATGAAATCTGCCACAAAATAATCAGGGTAAGATGTGGAGCAAACGTCTGAACGTGTCTGGGTATGTTCTCTTTAAAACATGACCTAATGATAACCTAATGTCCTCTGTAGAGAGTGATCTAGGAGTGAAATATGATAACCTGACGTCATGATCTGACCAATAGATTTAGGAAAGTATAATGGTGTCAAAAGTGTCACGCCTGTCATATGGAAAAATGAACAACTCTCACAGCATAAAATCCAATGCACAGCTCAGTATCTGTTTTTTTTTTCTTGGGGTGTTATCACTGCCAAGAACTACTCCTGGATTTTTGTCAGCAATAAATCCTACTGCCTCCGAATGCTGACTTTCTCTTTGTGTTTTTTTTTTTTGAAGATCTTGAACATTTGACCACAGTCAAGTCTTAGACTCCGGCCCATGATTTGTGACTTGGATTCCACTTCATCACTTGCAAATTGAAAAGTCTAGTCAAAAGATGGGAGGGACATTATTTAGAATCATGTAGCAAATGTGCAGCTGCCATGACTCGTACTGAAACACCCATTTTCCCATTTTTTTCCAGGTATTCATGCTGGCACTGACGTTTCTCGTCCTCTTCCTGGGAAATTTTCTCACCACGTTGAAAGTCGTCCACCAAAAAATTCAGAAAAACCAGGAAAAGGTGCAAAAAAGTGACTGAGAACAACCTCAGCGAGACGCATCGGACCCTTCAAACGGCCAGTAACCTTGAAGCAACGCGCACAACCGCTCCACGGACTGACCACGGTACGATCAGGCCGAGAGAACACGACGCTGAAACCACCGTTCCTCTCAGGCTTCGATGGCAGCAGCAGCGTCCAGCCAAAGCGTGCGGCAAACATGCTATTACTTTCTAATGACTCGATGTTGATGTTGCTGCTCAGTCGGGCTCGACACAAAGTGGTGTTGACCCGACACACAAACCGTTCGTCTCTTTATCCTGTATATAAAATGCGAGTGGAAGGAATGTGTTTTGTTTGGGTGTTTGTCGGTACGTGAATCTATCAGAGAGCCTTTGTTCAAATCATATGCAACTTACAAAGAGGGCAGGTAGCATCGGTTAACGGAACAGGAAGTAGTTTGCCTTTGAAGACCAAACGTCTGTCATGCTTCATACTTCTGTGAAGTAGTTACAGTCAAACTGTCTCTGGCTCCAGCAAAATTGAACACATTCAGCTTCATTTTCCTGAACTTTCATCATGTAGTTCTCAACTCACTGCTAGCCGTTATTTTTACTAGACTTTTGGTCTCTGAAATGACAAATGGTAGGTCAACAATTTTTAAAAATGTAAAATTGATGTTCGACTTTCCCCCAAATGAACTTCCCCCTGGTTGTGCTCTTTTTCTGTGGCGAGTCAGAGGCAGCTCTGTTTCTTATATTTGCAACTACAAGTGAATGCAACGCTGTTTCCCCCCTTCAGGCAGTGGTTACAAAAGCCATAACCGTTTTGTATGCTCTTATGCGTTTGTCCGGTTAAGTCACAAGAAGAAAAAAACGGAAAAAAACTTGTACTGTCTCCACAAATCACTGAGGATTAAAGCGGCTTATTGTGTGAATTCATGCCTAGAAGTTACATTTTGTGTTCTCATTACCAAAATATACTAACAAAACGTAACATATATACATAGATTTATCACGGTCTAAATCTTGCAGGCGTGGGAAGGTGATTTATATTCAGTTTACCACTTGAAGTCCATGTGCAGGTTTTGGATTTTTCTTTACTGAGCTGGCAGTTACCAATTTGTTATGTGACATTGCAGATATGTATTCTGATCAAATGCTGCTATTGGCACTGGTACTGTAAATCTATTATATATATATAAAAAAAAAAAAGATGTGCTGGATTATTTTTCTAATTCCGATCAACATATACCATTAAATATTTGTATTAATGAATTTATGGTCACATGTTTCACTCTGGTTCACAACAAACTTGTCTCTAATGCCTTATTCTGACTTCATAGAAAAAACTTTTATTTTGAAAACGGTAACATTACATTCATGTCATTTCTTCAGTGCAATCATGCTTCTAAAGAGAATCACTGGTATTTCTGTATCACTTTTGTTAAAGGGAAGACTGAATCGTGTTGAGTTGTCAACCAAAATGTTACATTTGATGCAGGAGCTGCCAGAATGCAACAAGATTTCCTCATTTTTATGATGTAGCTGCTCATTTCTAAACTGTAACGGGTGCCTGAGTGTGATCAGTAACACAAGACAGTTGACAGTTTCTCAAACTGTGTACATTGTTGTAAAAAAAAAAAAAAAAAAAAGAAATACTAATGATACACCTGAATAATAAAAACAACATGTCAGTGGGTCTTGCACGCTGACACAGAAGGTAATTGTGTTTATTTCAGTGCTGAAAATTCACTTTATTGTGCCACAGCTAATATACTCTGCAGCCAATAAACACATTCTGGTTTTGTGCCACTAGTGGGCGCTGTTGGTAAAGCTAAGAGCTCAGCTTCAGGCTGACAGAGCCCCAAGACGACTTGTTTCCCTGGTTTATGTTCTGCTGGAGATGAAGAAGAGACACTAAAGGCAAAAAACAGACTTCATTCACTGGATTAATTTTTCTTTCAGACAATACATGTTTAGATGTTTATTTTACTGCACTTTGACTATTAAATAGCTTTACAAATTTAATGAGATAATGCCTTATTTGTATATTTAAACAAAAATTCTGAGAGATTATTACCAAAAATAGTCTAAATCTAAGTTATCAACTATATATATATATATATATATATATATAGTTGATAACTATGTATGTATATATATATGTATATATGTATATATATATGTATATATATATATATATATATATATATATATATATATATATATATATATATATATATATATACTACCAGTCAAAAGTTTCCAGATGTGTTCTTTTACAGTTTCGATGTCTTATAGCTGGTTTGTTAGTATGTTTTCAGTTGAGAAGATTAGTTTGTTATTTTTTTTGGATCACTGTTTTTTTTGTTTTTTTTTTTTTTTTACTAACAATATCATATGATATTTCTATACAAAATTCTGGATTTTTGTCCTGTATAAGCAACGCTGAAAGCAGTCTCCCTTGCTTCTTTGACTATCTCTTTACCCTTTGCTTCTCTCGTCTCCAGCCTCATCCCGTCTTCAGTAGTAATCTACAATGTATAAAATAATTAAATTTAATTCACATTACCGCATTTTTACAGAAATATATTTAACTTCATTTCCATAATCAAACATAGAATTTTAGAAAATTTGTATCACAAAAAAACCCACTGTCTTAATGTAAGTTATTAACTGGGAAAGTTTCATATTGAATAAAGTATTGGTTAAAATTTAACAGTATTCGCCTGCAGTGTCTCACCTGCAGCTACAGTGCCGCTACATTGTGAATTCCAACACCTAATTTTGACTTGAAATTTGGTTTCTGCCAGCAGATTGAAACCAGATCTGACAATTTAAATAATATTGCAAAAATCCATGGTAATCCATTACAATACAACAACTCACTGTTCAAATTCCTGCAATAAATATAGGTTCTAGTAAGGCAATTTGGTGTCATTACAAACAGTACAAAGTTTTCTCAGAAGCTATAAAAAACACACAAAAAAATTGCATTCAAGAGTGAAACACATTGCCAGAGGATGTTACAAATTGTGCGCCACTTTAGAAAATCTCCAAGTTGCAACTTGCAAAATTGTCTTTCCTGTTGCGTCACTCTTCTTGTAACAGTAAAAGAAGCTGATGAGCTCAGCGAGGTTCAGACTTCCAGGGAATGATAAAGATTCTCTGAGCAACTTGTCACACAGCTGCCTCCACATCTGTGTCTGGTATCTGAACGTCCAGCCACTGTGAATATGAAAAATGAAGACTAACTGGCACTGTTTACAGAAGAGCAGGGTCTCTTCCTTTATCTTCACAAAACAACGCATTTCTTCTTCCTCTTGTAGTTCCTTTGTTTACGTCTGAAGGCCAGAGCCTTTTTGGTCGCCTCTCTGAATATGTCTTCCACGTTCTCCTGATATTTCGCCGAACACTCGAGGTACAGCTCTGCATTCATCTGCTGCCGTGTCTCCTCACCCTGCATCCAACACCAAGAAGAACACTAAATGGGTCAATATAGAATTGCAGGACTTTCTGTAACATAGTTGACAGGTATCATAATTGACATTTTTGTTGTTTTCAGGCCTAAAATCAACATGGCCGCCTATAACCAAACACCATACGGCATTTTTATAGAAAGATTCTTCTAAATATTATATATACAACTGAGTAAAACTGAATTTTTGAAAGTTATTTATAAAGATATTATAGTAAACCTGTTGACATGCCATAAATCCACACATGACTCACACACTACTTTATATTAAATAACTCAGAAAGCCTTGGAGTCTGGCCAGTCTTTTCTTCAGGAGGAAATGACATCATGTGGAGCAGGTCATGTGATCTGGAATTAACACACTTCCTTGAGAGGTGTTTTTGTAATGGGGAACTTAGTTAAAAATGATTTCTTGGACAAAGATACAATTTGTTATTTTCCATATAAAATTTGATATATTGGCAAAAAAGAAATATCTGTCATGATTATCTCAACTTAATAAAAAGAACACAATCAAAACAGTTTTTGAATCAGCTCATTTTATTATTGTTTAGATAACTAGAAGGTGGTTATTAAATTGGGACGGTTATTTAGTTGACATTTTAGTGATATCCAGTCATTTTTTATTAATAAGTGATTGTTTCCATAATAAATAATTATGGGATTTGTAAAGACATGATCATAATGAACATAATACATATGTATGCAAGATATATCCCATCAACTTCAAAAGTCCCTCAATTATATATTGACACAAATCACTGCAGTGGCACTGACAACTAAAAAAAAGCATTTGGAAGGGATTTGTTCTTGTCAACACAGGTAGATGTGGTTGTATGCTCTGGTTAAGGTGTTTCCTCTTGCATATTTCAGTTTACATCCTGTAGCCTCGGCTGAAAGGCCTGTTTTCACTGCACACTTCTCCTTTCCTTACCTGTGTGTAGGTGATGGGAGCCAGATCCATGGCCTTCAGCTTCCTTGCACACTCTTTGTCCTTCCTGAGGTCGGTCTTGCAGCCTATCAGGATGACCGGTACGTCCTGACAGAAGTGCTTCACCTCTGGGTACCACTGCAGAAACACAATAAGGATCCAGGAGTCTGATTCACTGCATTTAACATCAGACTTTTCGGGGCTGCAGGACTGAATTATCTGATTTCCCTGCAGAGCGGCTGCACCAGGATCAATGTCCACATGAGGGCTTACTCACCTGCATGAGTCAATCATAGCTAAGAGAATGCAGCCAGCACAAACACACACAGTCTATCAATCATTTACAAAGAGCAAACCTGAAACTCCAGTTCAACATTTTTGTCTCTTTGTACCTGAATGTGTAACTTGGCACTGTTGCAATGATTACCTTTATCATGACATTCTCGAAGCTGGTGGGGTTTGTAACATCAAAGCAGACTAAAATCAGATTGGCCTCTTGGTATGAGAGCGGCCTCAGTCTGTCATAGTCCTCCTGTCCTAGAAGAAAAAAAGGCGTGAATATGTGTTAGCGGATGAATGCATGCACGCACAAATACCAAATAATGTGTGTGAAAGAGCAGCGGGACTCAACAAAAGCGGTTGTGTTTGCAGCCTGAACATAAAGATATAACGTATGTGACAAAGTTTGGTCTGATACACGAAAACCACATCCTGGCTTCAGCTTCCTCCTCCGCTGATGTAAGGCGCCCTGCTGCAATTACACAAAAGATAAGCTGCCGGCACAGACTGTCGTGGCTTTTTCGAGAAATGAAAAGGCTTTGAAAATTCATAGGAACATTTGATGCGCCACAGAGACACAGCAGTTTGTGTCACTTTTCAGTCAAACTGGTTTGTTTTCTTTCAATCCACATTAGTGCTGCATCGTTTTCTACACAAAAACTCTCAGGTATATATGTGGAAGTTAACTAATAGAGCTAAAACAGGACATCTGATAGCGTCTGATCAGAGAATTGCACTAGTGTTTACTGTAAGAAAACATTAGGGTTCATAGACAAACATAGAAATACAGTAACTCTGCTTTTTGAAATCTTACTGAACATATAAATTCATATAAATGTGCCCTTTATATTTACTAATATATTAGTCAGTTCCTGAAACATGATGCTGATGATGCTCTGACATAAACACCGACCTTTACTGCTTCCCCTCGTGTCTTTCAGTGTCACAACAACGAGATAAAGGCTGAATCCACACGGCGGGAGGCTGCCTGAACTTGTAATCTTAAGAGATGTAAAACTATAAGGTTGTTTCCACTCCTCTGAGTCGGTATGTGTGATGTTTATCTGCAGTGTTTCTACTGTACTCCACTCAGGGGACAGTGTGTGGCCCTCAAACTCAGCAGGCTCAGAACCCCAATGTCTTTCCACATAATGTGAAATGTAGTGTAGAGCTGAATCATAAATATGGAGCTGATCACTGATTTTTTGTCTTACCAGCTGTGTCATACAGGTTGAGCTTGATTTCTTTTCCTCCAATAGAGACAGTGGCGACGTATTTTTCGAACACTGATGGTGCATATTTCTGTTGTTGACACACACACACACACACACACACACACACACACAAAATCCCACTTTATAATACAAAATATATGTCTGTGTATTTAGTTACATGGTTTTACAAACATTTGGATTGAAAAAAATGGCTGGATACATTTAAATTTCAACAATATCAGTGTTTTTATTAGAATCTCTCACAGTTATTCCCAGAAATTGTATCTGTACTGATAAACAAATGCACAATTTCAAAAGATGTGGTACATGAAACGACACAGGAGCTCTTCTTACCTCTGGAAAATCACCTTTGGCATATACCATCACCAGAGATGTTTTCCCGCAGCCTCCATCTCCCACAATCACAATTTTAAGTTCTTGTTCCCTTTTCGTGGTACCATTACCGGTGGTGGTGGCACCGTTTTGTGTCATTTCTCCTCCAAACAGTCACACAGGTGCCAGGCAGGGCAGGGCTGAAGATGTTACCTCCGGTTTTAAACTAAATACATGGCAAACCCTGATGAATGTACATTTGGAAGGGCTGAGATGATTCACAGGCGGTGAGAAGAGAGAGGAACAGGCGAGCTTCATGTTTTACCAGGTAGCTGCTCACCGCTTCCTGTTCCTGTCACAGTGAAGCTGCCTCCAGTTGACCCTCCACACTCCTCTGCTGTCCTGTCGTCAGTCTGTTCACTCGGAGCTGCAGCTGATGTGAAGCTGCTGAGTCTGGCTGCTTCTGCTTCCTCTATTGCATGTGTTTCATTTTCTGGGTGGGTACTCAATCTGAAGTACTTCCTCCACTGACCGTGTGCTTGTGAGTGTGAGAAGGAGAGAGATTACACTTAAAATGTTCAGTTTAATGCTGAACTAGCCTGAGCAGGTTTTTCGGTAAACACCGGCACTGGCAGATTTCTAGATTCTTATCTGTGATGTTATGAATGTGCATCCTGGAGATGCTGTGATCAGAGTGAATGGGGGTGGCTCCACCCACTGTGTGCATGCAAACTGGTTTCCGTATAAACTTTTACTGGCAAAAGGTCAACTCCTGCTGTGCTGCAAATACACTGAGTCTGTATGCATTTTTAAAAGGTAACCACCCTTTTTCACCATCAGTTTGTGATGTTTGGCTCATTCAGTGAATAGTGTTTGTTTAAATGCTGTAGAAATCCTGAGTTTGTCATTGAGAAAATGCCTTCAGGAAGCATAAAACCAGTTTAAATGTCGAATCTTTTACACAACTGAGAAACAAGCAAAGTCTTTGACCATGTGTGTTTCAGATTAAATAGTATATTAGTTGAAATGAAAGTGTTTTCTGTTCATACAGTTATTTTTGAATCCTCAGCAAGACATCACTTGTTTGTAATGCTGGAAAATCACAGATTAATCATCGGGACAAACTACTCTCCCTCGTGTCTCAAGACGTAATGTACAGAGTTAGAACTACATAAGCAAAACAAAAGAGATAAGGACTCAGATGTTTAGTTCATCTCTTTACTAGCATGTGATGAGAAGCTATTCTACAACATGAGGAATATCTTATCGGTGTTTCAGTAAAAATAACCGTCTAATCACGAGTGGATGTGACAAATTAGGGTTAAACGCTGAGCCAGAAGTGGTATCTGTTAGTGATCAAAGACAAAATGCACAGTAGGTGTTAAGTCCAGCCGTGTTGCCTTCGAGTATCAACTAGATATTATGTCTGTGTATTTTTATAGACATCGTATATGCAGTAAAAGATGTGGGGATATGGTTCAGCCACGTCTGTGATTGCTGATAATCACAACCAGGTCGGCTGCAGTGGGTGTCAGGAGAGAGCAGATCACAGGGAAAGAGTGTGTGAATGACTTGAACACACAAAAATGTTGGATTTAGGATCCAGTCTGGAACATTTTCAAACACAACTCAAACTGAGGTAGGCTTCAAAGCTAAATTTTAAGGTTAAATTACACTAAAGGGAAAGAATGCAGTTAGTTTGTGGGTAGGAGTGCAGGAAATTTGAGCAAGCTGTCCCTTTAAGAGGAAAAGCTGACACCCTTCGCCTATTTTTGAAAAAGAACACATTTAATCATTTTTAAGTATGAATACACACACATATTTATAATAGTACCTAAAAGGAAATCTCATCCATATTGTAAACTGTGGCTAAAAAAAAAAAAAAAAAATCACCCTGCAGTCTGAATGATGTGTATATTTTGGGTTTTATATATATACAGTGTATCTGTCACGACAGCTCAAATACTGTTTGAAATCTGGGCCTAAAAATCATTTAAAGTTAAAAAAAAATTACAAATGTACAACAACCTGCTTTAGCTTCCACAACAACAAACCATAAGCATTAGTGTATAGTCTATTTATTTAAGCACATCACAAACACAGACAGGTGACAATATTGTCAAGTTAAGGAGGCTAAATTACAAACCATACTGTGGAATATTAACTCACTACACATGCAAATCTTCAAGAGCTAGAAAGAAGAAAATCCAGTGTTGTAAATAGATACAGTACCATGTGCATGACAAAAATCCTTGAAAAATCGTGATAAGTAATCAAAAAAAGACACACAGAGCTCCGAGGATGCCTGATTTGATTCAGTGAACAATCCGTCAGAACAAAAGACAAAGAAAGAAAAGCTCTCACAGCAGTGTGCCTGTCTGCTTGCTTATTCTGACTCCACAGCAATCAGCCATTCACGGAGGAAGAGGTTCTGTCATGTGCACCATATGCCTCTACAAAAGGCTACGGTGTGGTGTAGCACAAGCCATGAAAAATGCCTACATAATAAATCATTTTAGAAAGTGCTTGTTTGACTTACAAGAAGAAACCTGGCATCCTAACTCATGGATAAAGTAGCCTAGAAAGGATATTAAATTGTCCTGTAGGTGTACAAAATATCCACACGCACACAGCCCCCTTTTTTTCATCAATTAATAAACAAAGAACAATTTTCAAAATGTTTTTTCCGCCGTGCAGATAGAGAGACAGCTGTCCTGTAGAAGAAAGAGAGGCCAATCCCCGGTGTGGAATATTCCAGTCTGTCAGCGGCAAGGCTGAGTAGCGCAACCCACCGGGGAGGGATTTTTTTTTTCTTTTCTTTATTAACAAAGGCCTATCCTATCAATAACCTCAGTGGCGGATTTCAACGCAAAACACCCCTACCTAATGTCACATATTCACCGTCTTTATGATTTTGTCGCCATCGCATTGGGGGTTGGAGTGTAGAGAGCGAAGCTTTAGAGAGGGGAAGGGTGTCGACAGACTCGTGACCTGAATGCGCGCATTTGGCAGCCCGAGGGTAGGAGTGGAGAGCAAGAAAAACAGGCCTCTGACACACACACACGCCGCGATTTTGAAGGCGCAAACACGCACAAACACACTAAAAAAAGGCGTGCGTAAAAAGGCGCTAAAGATGCACCCGGGGACCCACTTTTACGCACGAGAACAAAGACCCTCCCCGCTTGTATTTTTAACTCCTTCGCCGCAAAAATAGACAGGCTGGCATCGTGTTTGTTTGCACTCTTATTTACAGCGGCTTGAAACAGTCGGTATTGGTGATCCGTCTGGTTTTTTGCCTTTTACGCGCGGAAGCCCGACGCAGCGCTCGAGTTATTTTCACCCAGACACAGAACAACAGGGCTGCTGCGGAGGATTCCTGTTGACCTTATATGGCAGTGTGGGGGTGCTGCTCTCATGGCAACCGTCCAGAGCTCTCGGATTACTGCCGTTGCCAGGGCGAGTCAGCCCAGCAACGCGACAGCCTGAATACGCCGCGTCCTATTAAAGTTTCCTTCCTTTAACACGCAGTGTCGACTGATTTTTTGTCTTCTTGTAAAACACGCACCATTTCGAGAAAAATCACCCATGTGACGCTGTGCTTTGTCTTCGTGCTGATTCACTCAGAAACGCCGAGAAACGTCCTCGGTTTAAAAAAAAAAAAAAAAAAAAAAAAAGCCGGCGCTCTCCCCGAGCCTCACCCAGTTATGGCGCAGCAACATTTCACAGCACACTGCTCTCCTTTGTCTGTAAAGAAGCCATTTTGAGAGAGAGAACAGCAGAGAAACCATTGCACAAGCGCAGCTTACATACCACCAAAAACAGGTCTGTCTGGAGAAAGGGAAGCAGTGAAAAACACAAGATTTCTTCCCCATAAGATCTCTTTTAAAACGTGGATTTACATGTTTTGAATACTAACTGTAAGTTTCCAATATCAATTAAACGATGTGGGTTACAGTTATTTTTATATATTTTAAAACAAAAGTCAATATAGTTAAGCTGAATCGTTTTTATGAATTAAATAATATTTAAGTATTATTCGTGTTGTCTGTCCTGTAGGAGAATACGTACGTGGATATAAATGGAGAAATTAAGTGAAATAGCTCAAAATCCATTACCTTTCCAAACAACATTTTCCTTGTAGCTTTTTATATGATGTTGCTCAGCTAGAAATGTCGACATGGCAGACGTTTCTAATCGACTGCAATCCTGTCTTCAAGGAGAGAGAAGAGATGGTTTGCATATTGCCCACACAGATGATGCTTGAAGATGCATATTCGCTGGCTGAGAGGCAAAAGCTACCACTGATCAAAAAAAGTTTTCAAAAGAGCTCTATCTGTCGTGCTAATGGATTCCTTCCTTTTCAGGAGACGCTCTCCCAACCCCTTATTAATGCCAATAATAGAGGATCCGAAGATGGAGCTGAAAACATTCCTCCTGCCCCTGCGTTTAGGCCTGTTAACTGCATTTCACCCAAGCGCTGAGGTAAATATTTTTTTCACCATGAAGAGTTTTCCCTCCATCTGTTTCCTCTTTAAGTTTGACCTGTCTGTGTTTAAACCGTTTTTAAAAAACTAACATTTAAAAAAAAAAGAAAGAAGAAAAAGAAGGAAGAGAAAGATTTTTTAAGAAAGGCTACCTGATTGGACTTCTTTAGATATTTAAATATGCCCTTGAAGCAAGGTCAAGCCAACGTTTACACTTTTTTGGAGCGTTTGGCTCTTAAATGGCAGCACACACCTAATCATGCTTGAAGTTGTCTCCACAGTTGCAGTGTAAGGTACAACACAAGCCTTCAGGGTGTTTAGCGTTGCTGTTGTGAGAGGAAAAGTGTTTAAAGTCATTAATCAAAGCAAAGGAAGTTATCAGTCAACAGTCAAAAATGCAAGAAGCACAATAAAGTAATTTGCAAAAAGGCCATTAGTTATCCATGGCCTGCTTTCTGTCATTTCAGCAGCTTAATAAAACTATATATTTATGTCAGCATGCCATTTTTGAACAAATTCTATGTGATCACATTAATAAAGCTGAGTACAGAAATTGACAGAAAAATACTTATTTTTAATAACAGTAGCTGCATGCCTCACTTTTACATTGCTAAATTATAAAACACTGTTAAATTATTATAAAAGAGTTGAACTTACTCATTGCTACTCATATCCTACAAGGCCATAAGTGCAATGCCAACAATCTGCCATTACACATTTTGTCACTGTGTTCCCCCCCT
Organism: Amphiprion ocellaris; assembly: GCF_022539595.1. Taxonomy (NCBI): domain Eukaryota; kingdom Metazoa; phylum Chordata; class Actinopteri; family Pomacentridae; genus Amphiprion; species Amphiprion ocellaris. The sequence continues at coordinate 7,428,321 of NC_072782.1, forward strand.
CCTCAATTTCTATCATTTTAAACATCTCCAAAACCATAAAGCTGTTTATTCACAACATTTTGGTTTCTTTGTTTTACTTAATAAGAAATATAAACACTATTATATGGGTGTGCCATGACCTAGTTAAGACAAAGATGGATTCCCAGGCAGAGTAAAAAAAAAGGCTCAAAATGTCACAGGGTATTACATCCAGTACATTCTCTTCCTTCTTCTCAATCCTTTAAAAGGAGGAATCATAGTTTTATCATAGTCCGTGAGAGATGAGGAAATCAAGTGTAAGATCCCTTTTGGAACAAAGGAAACCCATATAGGCCATTGAGTCCCTGTTTTAAGGAAAATGGCTGCCGAGAGCGCTCAGCCCCCTCTCTCTGCTCTCTGTTGAAGGACTCCTGAGCCGTGCCTCTAATAGCAGACAGCTCCTCTGCCGCTGCGCTCTGATTGGCCCGCCGAGCTGCCGCTGTTAACCAGCCAATTGCCCGAGCACTGCGAAAACACCAGGCAATGTCAAACAAAACCCAGTTTTTTCGACAATTTTTTAAAAAAATATTTTTTAAAAAATGTTGAACACCACGCAGCTTCGAAAAAACCCACTGTTGTTTAATACTTGTGAAAAAATAGTTTTTTTTTTTTTTTTAAATGGAGGCGCTACCTAACAGCTCGGCACTACTTTCTCGGTCGGGATTAGCAAGAGAACGAAACAAACCGCCGCATTCCACAACAGTTATGAACATTAGCTTAGCCGCCAAACTAGTAATTTCTCCTGCCAAACGGTTGCTAGCCGTTTGTTTGCTTAGTTTAGAAAAATATACATGTACATTCCAGAATTGGAACCACAAGCCTACACCACATGAAACCGTCCGACCGAATCAGTTTTATTAGCCCCTTTTAGTGGCAGTTAAGAAGATATTGCCCCCTGTGTCTATCTTGTGTTTGCCAGTTGGGTAAATGCAAGCGGCAGATTCCGTGTAAAATGATTTAGAGGTTTACCGGCACTAAACCGCCACCACACCCGGAATAATCACATATACGAATATTAGCGTTGCTATTTGTGATTTTCTTTTAATTTTTCGATTTTTATAAGTCAAGCGCGTCGTTAAACGAGCGCTGGAAATAGAAGTGAGTTTGTGTCGAAAGTGCGGCTAGCTTCGGAGGTGGGCAAGCCTAGCGGTGTATTGTGGGAGAGACAGCAGCTACAGACCAGAGGCACACAATATGTGTTGGCTCTCGCCGAAAAGGAGGCAGTATTCTTCAAGCTAAATCATGTAATGTAAGCGGCGAAAGGAAAGCGATTTCGTCTTTTCATCAATTGAAAAAAACAAACACTCGATCGGACGAACCATGTCCAAGCCAGGCGAGAAGAACAGATTGAACGAAGACCATGGCAGAAAGCAGAGTTCAAGTAAGCTTGTTCTTTTTTCCTCTTTCTCCAGCCCTCCTAATGCCTGTTTTCCGTACGCTAGATCCCATTTTTACGCTCTCACTTGGGTTCCCCCCGCCACCGGAGCCATGCATCTGCACCGTTTGGCTGTTGAAAAAGTGCTGGGGGGCTGGTGAAGGGGGGGACCGTGTTCACAGCGCTGCCTCCCCGATAACGTTAGCTCTCCTCTCCCTGTCGCTGCCCGTCGTTTCAGGTTTGGCGAACGGCATGGACAGTCATCCCGTCTGCGGCTCGGCGGAGAAGCGGAGTCACCACTGGAGAAGTTACAAGTTGATAATCGACCCGGCGCTCAAGAAGGGATCCCACAAACTGTACCGCTACGATGGACAGACTTTCAGCATGCCCGTAAGTGCCTCCTCCGGAGCGCCTACAATAGTAACCGAGTAGCCGACCTCCATGATAGGTTCCAATGTGGCCGAGTGGACGGACACGTTCAGCATCCACAACACCGTGTCGGAGGTGGTTTTTCTCCATAAACAACACCTCCGGTTCGAGCAGGACGACTTTGCAACAAGTTAGTGGCGTGTGAAGTTGTGAATGGGATGGTAACAGCTTTGTGTCCCCCTCTTCTTTCCCACAGAACCCCGGGATCCCGCCGGTGGACATCGTTCGAGACCCGAGGATCGGTCGACTTTGGACTAAGTACAAAGAGACGGACCTCCCGGTGCCCAAGTTTAAGGTACAAACAGTGGATCAGGATGGCGGCTCTGTCCTAGTGGAGAAGGGGTGCTGTCAAAAGTTGCAGACACACCCCCTCTCAGTCATCTCTGGGATGTGGAGGATTGTCGGAGGACCGTTTAGACCAGACTTCAACCATCTGCTGTCATGCTTTGCATTTCTGGACTTTCATTCAGTTGCACTTGTTCGCTGCAACTCCTGCAGCGCTGTTCCTCTTATCTGAGCTGTCAGAAATGACCCCACATGGTGCAACATTAACCCGAGCAGCACTTAACGTTAACTCTTTGTCATTCCTCTCCCAGATCGACGAGTGCTACATCGGCCCGGTGCCTCCAAAGGAGGTGACATTCGCCCGACTCAACGACAACATCAGGGAAGGATTTCTTACCGACATGTGCAAAAAATTCGGAGAGATCGAGGAGGTGGAGATTCTGTACAATCCGAAGAACAAAAAGCACCTGGGAATAGCTAAAGTTGTTTTCGAGAACGTGAAAGCCGCCAAAGTGGCCGTGCAGTCGCTGCACAACACGTCTGTTATGGGAAACATCATCCACGTGGAGCTGGACCCGAAAGGTAAACACTGATTCAGTCATTCGAGGTAAAACGACGCGCAGCCTGTATTTCTGCACACTCAGTCCTGCGAGCAGATGCAGGGGCACGAAAATTACTAAATAGTGAAACGTTGCCTTGTTTTGGATTTTTAGGATGACAGCAGTCACGTGTCCAAATTTACGTGCGTTGCCTGGTAACGAGGGATAATTGAATTTCATTGAATGTAAGCCTGTTCCCACAAGCCCAGAGCTGAGGGTGCTGTGTACTCCCACTGTGCATAATTTCAGACCTGCAAACAAACACAAACCAATCTGCCAGAGCCCTCTGCACTTCAGATCTGCTTCTGAGTCACGTTTCTAATAAAAATAATATGAATTGGACTTGTGTTTGCAGAAAGTTACACTGCAGGTTGTTATTGACTGGCACCAAACAGCAACTTTATTACCTTCTAGGTTAATGCAAATAATTAACTATTTTGCTGGCAATATTTTTGCATCTGTGCTAATTACAGAAAAAATGGCTGCTTTCTCTGCTATTGTTTTGGAATTATTTCCACAAGTTTCTTGTTGTAAAGTGTTGATGTCTTTGTTTATTATATGCAATCCATATATTAAGGCATGTTTTGGTTACACAAGTAAATCAATAGTTCACAATTAATGTATTGTCAAGCACAATTAATGCATAATAGTAATTTCTGAGGCTCCTTCTGTTGACATTACTGCAAATTGCCACTTTACAAATGTTTAGTTTCAGGATTCAGCTACTGTTAGTCAAATCATGCCAGAGTGCTTTTAATAAAGCGCTTGCATTAAGCTCACTTTATAAACTTGGCAGCAGACCCAGACATGTTTATTGTTCTGCAGGTGAGAATCGCCTCAGGTACTTCCAGCTCCTGATGAATGGCAGCTACACTCCGCGGACCCTTCCTGTCGGTGGAGAGGAAGCCAGAGAAGTTTCCCCTCGGAGCCTGGCAGAAGCCTTGCTGGTAAAAATTCCTTTAACAATCCGCAACATTTTTTGTGCTTCTTATTTTTTCTTAACTACTCCTTTAACTGCGCCAAAAGAAGTTAATTAGCAGTTTAATATGATGAAAGTTGTGGTTTGTGCAAGGACATTCCTGAGGAGGAGTTGCCTGTTATTGTGTAGATGTTGTGGTGTTACTTTGTAGAAGTTTCCCATCTAATCTGTGCCAGTGTAGCAGGTTGTAGATTAGAGTAGTAGTGCCTAGATACTCTTTGTTAGTAGTTGTTTTATTTAAGCTCTTAAATGTAGCTTTAGTCATCTGAGGAACATCATGCAATTATTTATGATGACTGATTTGATAAACAGTTGCAATCTAAAGATATTCTCAGCAACATTTGCCCATTATTTAATCTGTTTCAGGCTTCTTGATTCATTGCAGTCTTCTTTATGTCTTTGCAGGCCTGCGAGCCCATCCGCAGGTTGTCAGAGAGCGGTGTGGCTGCAGTGGGAGCGACGTTGCCACCCAGCAGCTCCAGCACTCCCCTCACCCTGGAGACGGGCTACTCTAGCCTAAGGCAGGACACACCTCAGTCCCAGGGAACCCCTCATACGCCGCGCCAGGCAGGTACGCCCTTCTCCCAAGACTCCAACTACTCGAGTCGGCAGTCCACGCCCGCGTACCAGTCCGGCCGTCCCGAGAGCTCCGGAGGTTACAAATCTCGCAGACACGAGAGTAAGTTCCAGGACGCGTACAACCGCAGACCGGAGAGGCCTCAGTACCGCAGCAACATGTATCGAAGTACGTCGGAGCAGGCTGCTTTCAAACAGCACCAGCTCACGCCACCCGAGCCTCCACCTTCCACCACCTCCTTCACCTACACGGCGCCTCCCCCTGCTACGCCCAACTTCAAGTCGGCCTTCTCGCCCTACCAGGCCCCTTTGCCCCCCGCCTTCCCCCCGTCAGAGCCAGCGTTCCATCACCCAGCCCAAAGGGAGGGTGAGTACCTCCGACCTCCACAGCCGCCTCTAGCGGCCGCCACCGACTTTTTACCGGTCAAGGAGAGACCAGAGACTCCTCCGATCCCAGAACCCCCGCCCGAGCCCATGCCCCATCCGACCACCCCTCCTCCTCAGACGCCAGAGCACTGCCCCTCACCCGGCTCCCCCGTGCTGGATTCAGAGCGCAATAGCCTGGATTCCCGCATCGAGATGCTCCTCAAGGAGAAAAGGACAAAACTGCTGCCGTTCCTGGAGGAGCAGAACTCGGACACTGAGGTGCATATGGAGGGAAGCCCCATTTCCTCCTCCTCCTCTCAGCTCTCCCCAATCCCCCCTTACACGAGCGGCTCCCAAGGTGGCCAGCAAAATTCCCGTCCCTCGAGCACAGGCTTGGAGGATATCAGCCCGACCCCACTGCCAGACTCGGAAGATGAAGAGCCAATTCCTGGAACTGCCTCGTTGATCAAGAGAATCAGCTCTCCTGTCCACGACAAGATGAGCAACAGTGACCTCAAAGACGGACCTTTTCGAGGCCACACTCCCACTGATAAAATGGACACGGTAAGACAGAATCCTCTCTGATATTTCCCTGCATGTTTTTCTGCTTCAGGTTTTATCACATTTCACGAGAAACAAGTGTCAGATGCTGCTACAAACGCTCTCATTAATAGTGTGGATTAAGCTGATAGTAGCACAGCGCTGATGTTTACACACAGCTGTGAATGACAGTTATATAGAGGGCACAGGAAGTCGGGTCTAGTTTCAGTGTGAGGTGGTAGTAGTAAATCTTCGCTTTTGTTTCATTCTTTTTGTTCTGCCTCGAAAAGGAAATTCCGGTTTCACAGAAAAACGTGTGTGAAGGTATCATGCCAAAAGGCTCCTTCTGCTACTAACAAGTAACGACAACCTGCTAACAAGTCACTACCTCCAAAGAAGTACATTTAATCACCCAGTAGTCTCCTAATATGAACATAAAAGTGCAGAATTCCTTTTTAGTGCAGGTTTAAATAAGTTTTGAATGAAAGGTTTTTGATGCATAACTTGCAGCTTCACAAATGCCTTCACATTCGTACGGACCTGATCTCTTTTTTTGAAGTCACAGTATTGCCATCTGGCCTGTGATGTCGTATTGCTAAACTTTGCACTCTGCTCTGAAGGGAGAAACTAGAGCCACGCTGCTGTTGGGGAATTGAACACTCGTTTCCTCTTTCTAACACTCGTTGCACGCGCTCAAACGAAGGAAAACACGGCTTGGCTGTTGGCCCCATTCAACACCGCACTTCCTGGTTCTGCTGAGCCTGACAGTCAGGATTGGCCGCAGCGTCTCCGCTCTCATATTTCAAGTTATCACAAAGCAAACAGTGCAAACAGGTCATTTGGGTAACAGCAAGCCACTCCCATGCTGAGTTCACTCCGCTGGGTTTCACGTCTGCAGCAGTTGTGGCTAAAGATTCTCTTATAATATTAAACAACAGGGAAAACAAATCAACCCTGATGTGTTTAAAATCTTGCATTGAGTTTTTTTTCCTGTTAGAGATACACAGTTTGATGCCTGAACAAACAGCTCAGTGTGGAAACATGCTGACCAAAGACACAGGTCATTTGTGTTTGACTGTGCTAAACTTTGAACTCAGATCACTGCGAGAATCACTTGTTGCTCTTATTTGCAAGAACTAGCCAGACATCAGAGCTCCGTACTGTTTGGTACCGACTGAAATATGTCCACAGCACATCAATCAATGATTATCAAAAACCACAAGTTTACATTAGATGCCTATCCAGATTTGTAATCTTATTTCCTGATTGAAATAAATCAAATTACCGTCACTGTTCAGCTGTTTTATTCAGGCGCAGTTGCTTATAGCATTTAGAACTCCAGCTTCTTTTTGTTACATTTTTAGAAAGTATTTTATAGATGTACTTACATACTAATATTTCTCACAGTAATCCACCACAACAAAGCATTCATTCGCTATCATTATCAGACATTTCATCAGAGCTATTGTAATATGGACATATGGCCCTGTCATGTCAATTCATGTTAACTTTTAAGGGCCAGATTTGACAAAACAATCTTAAACCAAAGTCCACTAGCCTTTTCCGAGCTTTTGACCTCATCTCAGGGTCCTCATAAGTAAATGCCGTTTCCTCAGTTGTCATGGAGATGAAAAGGGCAGGTGATGGTACAGGTTTTTCATAATCTTGTATAGTCCTGACAGGATGTCCCCTTTTCACACAGGGTCATCAGTCGTCGGGAGAAGACATGGAAATCTCCGACGATGAGATGCCTGGGACTCCCATCACCGGCAGCGACTGTGGCAAGGGCATTGTCGTCAACTCGGCAGTGTCCCCCATGCACACCATGACCATCCACGCCGCCGGCTACCACCCTCTGCAGCACCAAGCCGGCTTTGCCATCCCACACCACCACCTGGCCCCTCACTCCGCCGTCCCGGGACACCCTGCTCACCTGGCCGCTCACCCCGGAGTGCCTCCCCACATGCTGCCCCACATGGGTCCCTACCCGCACAGCATGATGCCGCTGGTGCAGATGGAGCTGATGAACTGCTTGCGGTGGGAACAGTGGAGCACGGTTCCCATGTCCTTCCAGATGCAGCAGCAGATGTTGAGTCGCATGGCTCAGACCAGAGGACCCTATCCTTATCCACATTTTATGGACAGCGGGGCCACCGGGCCCTTCGGGGGACCTTATGCGCCCCTTTCCATGGGTGCTACACCTGCGAGCAGCACCGGAGCACCCGGTCAGCAATGGCAGCATCCCAGTTTACCAAAGTTCAACCCCACTGTTCCTCCTCCTGGATATGAGACTAAAAAAGAGGATCCCCACAAGGCCACTGTTGATGGCGTGCTGCTGGTTATTGTGAAGGAACTGAAGGCCATCATGAAGAGGGACCTCAACCGAAAGATGGTGGAGGTGGTGGCTTTTAGGGCTTTCGATGACTGGTGGGATAAGAAAGAACGTTCTGCAAAGGTAAGTCACTGATTTCACCTAATGCATCTACAGAAGCAAAAAGAGCTCATCCACACATGCACAGCGTGTTTGAGAAAGTACACTTGTGCTGACTACTTTAGAATTTTTAATTGCTGCCAGTTAAATTGGAAAAACAAATTAGGTCCATATTATATGAATTAATTATATGTAATAGAAGCCACGAATTGCAGTGACATTCATTAGGGTGGTTCAGTCTCCACTGCAGCACAAACACTCATCATAAACATCCATTCAGAGGTGGACAACATGATGCTTTCTACAGCTTATTAAAAAGAGTAATTGTGTGTAGCTGTAGCTGATTTGCCTCTCTGTTGTCCAGCGTGATTACACAGCCAAGAGTCTGGCATTAATAGTAGATATCAGTTTGACAAGTGTCATAATTAATTGATCTGATCTCATCTTGTTGCTATGAATGCAAAGATTAGTCTTGTAATAAAGTCAATTAAACAGCTTTGATAATCAATTTTCTTATTCATTTATCAAGAAAATAAATAACATATTTACTGGTTTCAGCTGCTCAAATGTGAGGATTTGTTGCTTTTTGTGTTTGTATTTAATTAAAAATTGAATTCTTTTAGGGATTTAGCTTGTTGATCAGATAAAATTAGGCTCTTGGAACTGGCAATGGGAGTTTTTTTTCTTTGTTACCAATTTTTGTTATGAACTAACAAAGTATTAAAAATTACTTGATTGATCGTGAAAATCAGCGTTAACGGTATTTACATCTAAAGCAGCTTGTATTAAATGAAAATTGCTCCACAGACTGAATGAAAAGGAAACTTATTTTGTGTTGTTGGGTGTAATAATACTTCTCAAAGCCACATCTAGGAAGCATTAACAGTCATGTTCTTTTTTTCCCAGGCTTCTTTGACTCCAGTTAAAGGTACGGAGGGGAAAGAAGAGGAAAGACCCAAACCCAAAGAAACGATGGGTTCAAGTCTGCTGGAGAACTGGAACAAGGGTGAAGGACTGGGTTACGAAGGAATGGGCCTGGGAATCGGTTTGCGAGGAGCCATCCGGTTACCGTCCTTCAAGGTAAGATTTGAAACTTGTCTTTTTAATAAATACAGAGAAGGTGGGAGAGTCTGAATCAGGTGCGAAGTCCGTCGGTGTTGAAATGTTCCGTGTTGTGTTCAGGTGAAGAGGAAGGACCCACCTGAGGCTGCATCAGCAGGCGACAACAAACGAGCCCGACCCTCCACTCCAGTCGATGACGAGCTAGAGGACGAAGGTGATGCTCTACTTTAAAATACAGTGCTCTATCGCCATATCGCAGTCTCACTGTATTGCAGATTTTTTTGCTATATCATGGAATTTTGCAGTAGGTGTTTTTATATACTTATTATTGTGGCAAGCTGGAGTGAAGAACAACACTGGGGAAAGGATGTCTACCTTTTATGAACTTTGCAACTAGCAGATGCTTTTATTTTGATATACAGAGAGAACATGTGGCAAGAAGTCATCAAACACACTTCACACTCATGGTCCTGACAACATAACACTTAACCAAACTAACTAGGCTGACTAAAACACAAAAACACAACAAAACACAAACACTAGTAACATTGGAACACCAACATAAACCACAGTAATGACATTTGAACCCCCAACACTTTGAACTCCCATGGTGAATTACAGTTCAGTCACAGCGACCAGCTCTGTAATCGCTACATTATTTTAGTTATTTTTGCGGTAAAATAAGCATTTTCTAGCCTAAAAATTTGAAACAATCCAAAATATATATAAAAAATATTAATTAAAACATACTAAAAGAATGTTTATTGTTGCTCTGCGGTGTTGTGCGGTGTGTGGGGAGGGTTTGTAAAGCCTTAAAATATATATTTAATATATAAATAATAATATAATATGTAAATAATAAATATGGTCGCTACTTTGCAGATTTTCGTCTATCGCGGGGGTATGTGGAACGTTATCCCCACGATAGATGAGGGACCACTGTACAGGCTAAATATTACTACACGTGCAGTTTTTTCTTGAACGCTAATTTATCTCGTGGTTAATTCCTGTCAGACCGGGATCGTGACCCAGCTGAGCTCCCCTCAGATGACTCCAAATTGGACGGTGACGGCACCTCAGCGAAGCGACGACACTCACGACCGCTTGAGCTGGACAGCGAAGGAGAGGAGGAGCTGGACACCTCAGGGAAGGAGGAGGAGTCGCTGTCGGACAGGGAGGAGGAGCCTGATGAAACGGTGGCAGCAGACAGGCTGTCGTCAGGCAAGGTAGGCCTAAAATATAGCCAGTGATTCGCACAGAGTATTTGGGTGTGTTGAATGCTTTTTAATACATCATCCTCACTTAGGAGAGCGGTGATGAGGAGGGCGATGATGAAGACGAGGGAGGGTCATCCAGCGACAGCGCTTCCTCGGATTCATCTGATGATGGTACATGAAGTATCTGATAGAAACAGCCGATCGGTTACTCTTGTGAAGTTTGTTTGCTGTAGTTTCTCATTTCTTCGCCTCATTTCTTGCAGAAGCCGAGAGTTCGTCTTCCTCCAAAGCCAGCTCGGACTCCTCATCAGAAAGCGAGGACTCCTCTGAGTACGAGTTGAGCTCGGAAGAGGACGAGGACGACAAGGAGGCCGCCACAGAAAATGCAGAGCACGATGGCAAGGAGGCCGAGAGCTCCTCGTCATCTTCATCGTCCTCGTCATCGTCTTCTGATGAGGAGGCTGGGGAGGTGGAGACCAAGCCTCCGAGTCCTCCTGCAGCACCAGTCCCAGAGGTTAAAGAGGAGCAGAAAGGCAGAGAGGAGCTGAGCAGCAAACCTAAACGCAGACCTCCTAGTCCTAAAGAGGAGCCAGCAGAGGACGTGAAGCCGCCGTCACCAAAAAGCATCCCAGGTGAGTCTGCTCCCAATTTGGCAGTGCAATGTGTAATTTCACCAAAACCCATTTATCACTTTGAAATACTGCTGGCACATCTTAAAGGAAAGAAATATCTTTTCTCATGTTTAGTTAAAGACAAAGTTGTGGACGGCACCGTTCCCGTGGTGAAGTCGGAACCTCAGGAGCATGTAGCGAATCTTCGGCCGTCTACTCCCACCGGCGCCCTGCTCGACAGCGACCAGGAGACAAAAGCCAAAGGTAAAGCAGAGCCTGAAGAAGTAGCCTGCACCCCCGGTCGATTAGCCCCATCCCAGGTAGATCCAAACGCACCCATCCCCAAGTCAATGCACCTCCCTCTCCCTCCTCACCCGGCAGTAGAAGGACGTTCCCTCCTCCATCCACCCCCTGGTCCTCTGCCTGACTTCCCTCAGCGGCCCAGGCTCCCCACGGATGAGGACATCCCCCGTACACCGGGCAGGGACCTGATGGAGCGCGCCCGGAGTCTGGGTAAGTCGCAGAGCACCGACACAGTGCCCATCACCCCTGGTGGAGACGCCCCGCTGACGGGCAGCAGTCTGTTGCTCAGCTCCCCTCACATCCCCGGTAGTCCTTTCTCCTACCCCGCACAGTCCCCGGTCCTTAGTGCTGGAGTCCCTCGTACTCCAGGAAGAGACTTAACATTCACCCCCGTCTTCCCCGACCCCTCAGCACTGACACTCAATAGAAAAATATCCTCTGAGAGTTTGGACGATAGACCAGTTTTTAAGGAGCCGCCCATCAGCGCTCTGCCTAACCAGGCGCTGTCAGCTGGCACAGAGCGCTCAGCCAGCGTCCCTGAAGATCTACCTTCTGGTCTCCCTGTAGACGTCCTGGTGCCGTCAGACACCACACCATCCAAGAGGAAACCTGGACGACCCAAAGGCAAAAAGACCCCAGCTGTGTCTGTGACCGACGAGTCTTTGGAGCTCTCATCTGAGTCCACGCCGCTGCCTCATGAAACGCATATCGAAGATCTGTCTGTGCAAACGATCTCTGCCAAATCCCCCAAACACCCGAGCCTGGACTTCCGGGAAGGAGAGGGGGAGCCTCAGACGACGGTACTGCCTGCAGAAGAAGGCTTCCTCTCTTATGAAGAGGAGGCACCTGTGACAGCCAAGCCAGCTCGGAGGGCACGGCGAGGCTGGGAGGAGCTGCTCCTGGGCAGCCTGTCGCCCGTCACCACGCCTCCCCGGCCGTACTTCACCCCACGCTCCGAGTTCGAGGAGATGACCATCCTGTACGACATCTGGAACGAAGGCATCGATGACGAGGACATCCGGCTACTGCAGATCACTTATGACAAGATGCTGCAGCAGGACAACGGCAACGACTGGCTCAACGACACGCTCTGGGTCAATCATCCTCATATCCTTTACTGCTGAACATCCACTGATTTACACCACATGTTATCAGTAATAATTGGTTTAAAGTGCTCCAGAAAATGTAGAGAGAATGGGAGAAACTTTTTCAGAGATCTTTCCAGTCCAACACTATTAAGAAGCATGTTGTTTACCTTTTTAAAAGGAGTGTGATGCTCTGTGTAACAAATAGCAGCCCCCTCTGCTGGTGAAAGAGAGGAACTGTTTGCCTGGTGTTGTCTGTAAAGCTTCAGGATAATATGGGTTTCAAGGCATTTTTAGTTTCTTCCTTGACTTCCCTGCACATACCAACGTCCCTGGAGTGAAGAAAAAGAGGCGAGACGATGGCATGAGGGACCACATGACCGGCTGTGCACGAAGCGAAGGATACTACAAGATCGACAAGAAGGACAAGATCAAGTACCTCCAGAGCACACGGCTGCAGTCAGAGGAGCCGCCGGTCGACACTCAGGTAGGCAGCAGGTTACAGTCTGTGATGACTGAGGTACTTGTGTTGTACGTGTCTAACTGTGTGTCGTGTCTGCAGGGTATGAGCATTCCTGCACAGTTCCACGCCTCTACCAGAGCTGGCTCGGAGCGACGGTCGGAGCAGCGACGTCTGCAGTTCTCTTTTGCATGTGACAGCGACCTGCTGAAGTTCAACCAGCTGAAGGTAAATCAAATCCAACAGCTGGAGAGTCGGGCTCAGCAACCCACTTCATTTTTGTCATTCTTACAAGTCTATCTGTACTGAATGAAGGCAGATGGTTTCACCTTTCGAATCTGTTTTTGTCACTAAATGTGTCACTGTGTTTGCAATTCATCCAAAACATTTAATGCCCAGCTGGAAAATTTCTACCAGTGGATGATTATCAACGATCCTGGGATACTTAGTGACACTTTCTGATTTTTGTCCCTCTTCAGTTCCGTAAGAAGAAGATCAGATTCTGCAAATCTCACATCCACGACTGGGGTCTGTTTGCGATGGAGCCCATTGCTGCTGATGAAATGGTGATCGAGTATGTCGGACAAAACATCAGACAGGTGAGACTCACTCAGGTTTTTGTATTTGTATTTAAACAGCTTAGCAAATTTACAAATAATTTGTGCATTTACGTGACGCTCAGGACTGAGAGATGTATAGCACATTTTCAGTATGAGGATGACATTTTTTGGAATTTTATGTGTTAAGAATTACAGTGGTTCCTCACCATATCAGGATTCACTTTTTGCAGTCTCACTGTGTTGCAGATTTTTAAATTGCATTTGGTATTGTGGATTTTTTTTGCTATATTGCAAGATTTTGAGGTTTATAGGTATTTTTATATATTATTGTGGCAAGCAGTTTTGAAGAATATTGCTGGAGAAAGGATATCTGCCTTTTATGCATTCTGCAACGCTTTTATTTTGACACCTACAGAGTAGCACTGTAGTAAAAGTGACAGGAAGTCATCAAACTCACTACACTTCACGCTCACAGTCAAAACAACATGACACTTAACCAAACTAACTAGGCTGACTAAACCACAAAAACACAATAAAACACAAACACTAATAACACTGTAGCACTAACATAAATCAAAATAATGACATTTAAACCGGCAACACTCCGAACTCCCATAGTGCATTTCAGCACAACACTTCAGTCATAGCAACCGGCTCTGCGATCACATCATTATTTTTTCGGTAAAATAAGCATTTTCTAGCCTAAAAAATTGAAAATGATATAAAAAAAATATAAAATAAGAATTATAACATATTAAAAGAATATTTAATCAAAATAAAGTGCGTAGCGTACAGCGCTGGGAGCTGATTGGCTCAGCGACCCTAGCATCTGTCTCCAGTGTGTAGCAGCATTCAGTGTCTGGCCTTGTTCATTTCACATAGACATCTGATCGCTGCGCATAATGTTGCTCTGCGGTGTTGTGTGGTGTGTGGGGAGGATTTATACAGCCTTTAAAATATATAAATGATAAAATAAATATGGTCGCTACTTTGCGGATTTTTGTCGAGGGACCACTTTATTCCCTTGTGGTTTTAAGAAGAGTTACATGTTTGTAGACTCCCAAGAGTGTCAAATATGCTAAATATGTAATTAACTGCATCTGTACGGGCTTACAGCAGCCTGCCAAACTGAAATATAACTCAAACTGACAAGTGGTCAGGTTTGTAGTCACAAATGTCTATAATACAGACGTCTGTCAATGCTGCAGACCAAACAAAAATCTGTCAAGTGTGACGTAAACATTTTAACCGGTTGACAATAAGCAGGTCCATCACTGTATGTTTTTACATGTATGAGTGCAGCATTTATTTTCTCCACACTCTTCTGTTCCTCTGATCACCTCTGCTTTGACTCACCGGTGTTTCTATAGCTTGTGGCTGAGTCACTGCAGTCGAGTGTTTTATTCTAGCCTCATGATGTTTTGTGTACAAGCCGAGCACTGAGCACATCGGTGACATTTGTTCATCCTGGTTTAGCTGAGTCAAAAGATAATTGCAAAGTCTGTCTTTTTGGATGTTGTATGTCATTTTTGCACTGTGTGTGTGTCCTGGTAGAGGTGTTTACTTTCACTCGCTAACTGGCTGTTTCCTGCTGTCGCACAACACAACAGCTGATATGTCAGGAGTGAAAAGTGTTGATGCTGATGCCACGTCTGTGTAAAGTCATGTCAAGTGTCAGGTTTGGTTTAGGGAGGAGTTCGTAGATTATTAACCCATAACCCCCAGAATTTCTGAAAACCAGTCAGTAATAAAGCCACTACTAGCTGCTCCTACTAGCTATTTACTCTGTCCAGAAACACTCTCAGCCTTTTGGTGCAATTTTCTTGTAGGAGAGAGACGTTTTTTCTTCATTATCATTTGTTATCGTCAGAATAAAATCACCTCCAAGAGATCAGACTGACAACACTTTACAGCAGGGGTGTCAAACATGCGGCCTGCGGGCCCAAACCGGCCCTCCAGAGGGTCCAATCCGGCCCGTGGAGCGACTTTGTAAAGTGTAAAAATTACAGAAAAGACATTAAATACAAATTTGTAAAACTATAAATTAAAAATCATTTCTGGAGCATGACAAATTGTTTTGATCATAAACTAAAACACTAGATTGCTCATTGTTCTTTTGTCATTGTGTGTCTCATTTTTGTAATATTTTGTCTTTGTTTTTGTTGGGTTTTTGTCTAACTTTTGTCATTTGTCTCATGTTTCTGTCGTTTTGTTTCTGGTTTTTGTTCTTTTGTGTTTCCTTTTGTCTCGCTTGTGTTTTTTGTCTGTTTTTTGTTGCTTTGTTTCTCGCTTTTGTCATTTTTTTGTCTTGTTTTTGTTGTTTGTCTCATTTTTTTGTCGCTTTCTAACTTTTTTGTCAAATTTTTTCTCTCTTTGTTTTGTTTCATGTTGTTTGTCACATTTTTTATTTTGTTTCTTGTTTTTGTCGTTTTGTGTTTCCTTTTTGTCATGCTGTTTTTTTGGCTGTTGTGTTTCACGCTTTTGTCATTTTTTATCTGATTTTTGTTGTTTGTCTCATTTTTTTGTCGCTTTGTAACTTTTTTGTCAAATTGTCTCTTTTGTTTCGTGTCATTCATCTCATTTTTGTCATTTTGTGTCTCATGTTAGTAATATTTAGTGTTGTTTTTGTTGTTTTTTGCCTTTTTTTGTCTTGCTTGTGTTTTTTGTCTTATATTTGTCATTTTGTGTTTTGCTTTATTCGTTATTTCTCATTTTTGTCGTTTTGTGTTTTTTGTGTCTCATTTGTGTTGTAAGTCTATTTTTTTGTCATTTTGTTTCTCGCTTTTGTCATTTTTTGTCTCATTTTTGTCATTTGTCCATTTTTTGTCGCTTTCTAGCTTTTTTGTCTAATTTTTTTGTCTTTTTTTGTTTTGTTTCATGTCGTTTGTCTCATTTTTTGTTACTTTGTTTCTCGCTTTTGTCGTTTTGTGTCTTGTTTTTGTAATATTTTGTCTTGCTTTTGTTATTTTTTGTCTTTTTTTTGTCTGACTTTTGGCATTTTGATCATAAAACAAAATACTATATTGTTCCGTTCCAGATACCTGTGACTAAATGTTTTGTGTTTTTCTAGACACTCTGTGATCTGGAAGCTGTAATGTGTAAATGATAAACTGAGGCTGAATGTGGCCCCTGAACTAAGATGAGTTTGACACCCCTGCTTTACAGACTCTTTCCCCTTTAGAGAGAATGAGATACAACCAAACTACGATGTCCACATATTGCTCAGATTGCCAGAAAAGGTTGCAAACAGACCTGCTGGCTTATTTTGCTTTTAAGGAACAAAGCTGTTGACGTCCGATCATCTTCAGGTATCTAACAAGTGTCCATCTTGACTCGCAGGTGATCGCGGACATGCGGGAGAAGCGCTACGAGGAGGAGGGCATCGGCAGCAGCTACATGTTCCGCGTCGACCACGACACCATCATAGATGCAACAAAGTGTGGCAACTTTGCCCGTTTCATCAACCACAGCTGCAACGTAAGACAGCGTTAATGTAAAGCAGAATCATTTGCAAGCTTTAAAGAAAATATGCTCTTATTTTGCCCGTTTCTCTCTTTCCTTGCAGCCTAACTGTTATGCAAAAGTCATCACAGTGGAGTCTCAGAAGAAGATCGTGATCTACTCCAGGCAGCCGATCAACGTCAACGAGGAGATCACGTACGACTACAAGTTCCCCATCGAGGACGAGAAGATCCCCTGTTTGTGTGGGGCAGAGAACTGTAGGGGAACGCTCAATTAAGTCGAGGTCAGAAGAAGAACCCACAAACTTTTCTTTTAAGTCGCTCGGACACCATGTTTAAACCCTGGACGAGGAGGAACTGAAGAAGGAAGGTTTTTGGTTTTTTTTAATCTCGGAGGGAGGAGCAGAATCTGGCAAGTCACCTGGATGAGAGTTCAGCTGCCTGCACTGAGCTCTTCTCATATTTAAACTCTAGATTGTTTACGATTTATGGTGCTCTTAAAATAAAAAAAACACATAATTTTTCTTTATGTGTACACACTTGACTTGCTGGTTGCAGCGTTTCCTCCTCCTGGCAGTATTTCAGCATGGTTCCCTCCACATCCAGTCCTGGTTTCTACAACTTTTTTTTCCCTCTTTCATTCGTCTCATAAGCTTTACCTACGACCACACGTGGTACATAAAAACACAGACTCACATGTTCAGCTGCTTACTAACACTGTTGAAGACGCACAAGCCCCACCAGGTGAACGCCTCTCCGTGGGAAGAAGACGTGATCGGCGCCCCGAGCGGACGGCGATCGGTGGCGTTTCCATCCAGCAGCAGGTGGGGAGCTTGAAACTCCGTTTTCTCGCCACTACCTCGACTGCGCCCTACTTTTTCTTGCAAAATAAATCAAACTGATGGGAAAACGAAAATCACAAATGGTTCAATTCTGCCACAAAATCTGGAAAAATTCAAACCCCTCACCAGCCAATAATAGATCGTGCTGCTTCCTGTCAGTTTATGCAAAAAAAAAAAAAAAAAAGTGAAAATTTGTATTAATGATATTCCAGTGTTTTCCACTTTTTGTTTAGGTAGTTCTCCTCTCACTCGTTTCTCCGAAGACACTATATTTGTGTGTTTGTTTGCGTGAATGTGTGTCGGGCCGCAGTATTTATCATCATGTCTTGATGGTGTGTGAGAATGTGAGTGCACTGCCCCCTGTAGGCCGCGGCCAAGAAGGCCAACCAATCATGCAGAGAAAAAAAAATAGTCACTTCTTCGACTGAAAATACGAGTTAATCTTAAGTTTTCAGCTAATTATGTCTCATTTGAAGTGCCATATGAATGTGTAACTGTATTTTTTTTGTCATGAAGAGGCCGACAACGGATAGAAAAGTCAGAGATTTGTTCACATGCATGTGCAAAAAGAGTTGCTGCCTAGTTTGGGCGTTTGATGATGATCATGTTTTGGCTTCTCCCTTTCGTCCCTGGGATGACTGTCTTGTGTTTGTGCGCTCATAGACCTCTTTTGAACTACAGCCCAGTGTTAAACGAAGAGTTTCTAAGACCCAGCCGGCCTCCTCACAGCCGCGAGGGTCGTTCTTTCTTTATAAACTCGTAAAGATTAAAAAAAAGGAAAAAGAAATATGAAAAAAAACATATGAATGCACTTGAGGCTTGCACTTCTGCATTATACCCTCTCATCCAATCATTTTCCCTTCTAAGACCAAGTCAATCGTTGTTTTTCATTCATTTTGGATTGATAATGGAGATTTTTCACCAGTCATGTTCATATTGTATATGATTACTTGTACAGAAGATCTACAGTTCCTTTTTTTTATCTTCACAAGGGTAACACTTTTAAGATTTCTTTCTTTTTTTTAAACAAAAAGACTGAGTATTTAAAAAAAATATTTTCAGGGATCTGTAAAAGGAATCTGATGGTTTAAAAGGTTGTTTATTTAAAGAAAAAAAGACCCACTGTGTACAGGAAAAGTCTCCGCCTCCCTTTTTGAAAGATTGTTTCTTGTAGAAACGTCTTCATTTTTCTGCCCGTTTGCTTTGTAATCCTAAAAATGTGTAAATACTGTAACTGTGAATACTATATAAATATATATATATATTTTTGTTCCCTGGGATTTGCTACGTGATCACAGCTCCGACATCTATGTATCATAATGAGGTGAGCGATGAGCTGGTAGCAGGAAATTCAGCTTGTGTCAAGCTTTGTTTTTGTTTTTTTTATTATTAATATTTTCTGTTGTAAATTCTATGAAAAGTTGTTTGCGGTGTGGAGAAAAAAAGAGGTGCAGAATCGACACGGGGAGAGGACTGAAGCGTCAGCCTGGTTCTCGTGTCTATTTATTATACAACAAATGTATGAAAAAGGAAAAAAAATGGAAATAAAGCAGTTTTGCATACATCCATAAACGTTGGTTGTTTTTGAATCGCAGATGAAATGAACTGAGTGACGATTGTCTGAGCGCCCGGTCGCACTGATGCAGAATTTTCTTGAATGAAAACAGCAGCTGACCAGACAATGACTCCGTGTCAGGCTGCTTTGATTGACGAGGTCATGTGATCCGCTGTCCTCTAACAAACACTCACAGCACAAACAAGTGCAGCTTTTAATGAAATCAAAAGGCAGAGAGAACACAAAAAGATAAATTAACCCTCATGTTGTCCTGTGGGTCAAAATTGAAATTGAAAGTTTGAAAATGTGAAAAAAAAAAAAAATTTCACAGTGAGACTTCTGATGTCCACATTTTTAACATTTTTAGGAAATCTTAAACTTTTTTTGGTGGAAAAAAATGTTAAAAATGTTTTTTTTAAGAACATTCACATAAAAATCAACCAAAATCCAGCGAAATTCACTGGATTTTGGTTGATTTTTATGTGAATGTTCTTAAAGAAAATATTACAAGTTTTACTGATATATATGTAATCACTTTAGATATTTTTAGGATTTTTTTTTTTTTGAAGATTTTTACTCATTTTTTTGAAAATACAAGAATTTTCTTGCCAAATTTGAGAATTTTTTTTAAAATAAAACTTTTAAGGGAAACTTTTAAGGAATTATTCAAATTTTCTTCCTGAAGGTTTTGCAAACTTTCAGAAATTTGGGGATTTTTTTTGCTGAATTTTTGGATTTTTTTCAGACAAGGAAACAGTATTTTTTGGTGCCTGTAAATGAAGATAACAGGAGGGTTAATACACACACAGTTATTACAGTTTATTAGGAAAACTTCCCTCTAGTACCGCAGTAAATCCTCCCATCTTCGATGTTATAATGTTCAGCTTTTTGTTCAATCTTGTAATCATTTAGGTCAGTTATACAAAGAGATGTTTCTGTTATTCAACAGTGGTTCTCAAAGTGGGGATCATGAGCAGGGGTCAACAGATTAAAAGTCTATTCAATTACTACATCTGATATTTTGCTTTCAGATGATAATCAGCATATTTTTTTTAAAATATAAACAATTCCCCCCAAAATTAATTGATTTAAAAATGTCCTACTTTGACTATGATGAAGCCACCACTCTATGAGGAATGGTATCATTTTAGCCACCCTGATCACAGAGGACCCCTCTCACCCCCTCCATCACTCCTTCCAGTTACTTCCATCAGGCAGACGTTACATTCTAAACTCTTAAATAATGTTATTCTAAATAATAACACCAAGATTTGAATTTTTGCTGCAAATATATACTGCCTGGCCAAAAAAAGTCTCCACCTGGATTTAACTAAGTAAATAGGTAAGAGCCGTCCATTGGATAACTACTGCAGTGATGAATATGTTTCAGCTACTTCTTTAACCCAAACTGATGCAGTGAGGAGCTTCTCATTTCTTAAACAACCATGTTGGAAGATATATCCTGCGGTCATGGAAAGGATATTAATCTGTCTCAGAAGGGTCAAATTATTGGCCTGCATCAAGCAAAGAAAACGACTAAGGAGATTTCTGAAACTACTAAAATCTGATGAGTCCAGATTTACCCTGTTCCAAAGTGATGGGGGCATCAGGGTAAGAAGAGAAGGAGATGAAGTGATGCATTCATCATGTCTAGTTCCTACAAGCCTGTGGGGGTTAGGGTTATGATCTGGGGTTGGTCAAGTTCAGCAACGTCATGTTCCCAAAGAATGAGGTCAGCTGACTACCTGAATATACTGAATGACCAGGTCTTTCCATCATCCATGGGGCTCACATTGTGAATGAGTGGATCACGGAGCATGAGATGGATTGACCTCCACAGAGTCCAGCCCCCCGCCCCATTGAGAATCTTTGGGATGTTCTGGAGAACACTTTGCACAGCAGTCCGACTCTCCCATCATCAGTATAAGGTCTTGGTAGAAAATTAATGTATCTCTGGACAGAACTAAATGCCATGACATTACAGAAGCTTATCGAAACGATGTCACAGCGAATGTGTGCCGTAATCATAGGTAAAGGCAGTCCAACAAAATATTAGAGTGTGAATTTTTTTTGGCCGGGCAGTGTATATTGGTTCCAAATATCTCTAACTGGCTTCCTTGATTAATAATAATCGGTAACAGCCCTATGAGAGCCTATCCCAGCTGACCCTGGACAGGTTGCCAGTGTAGTATCTGACCTGAGACGTGTTAATTACTGCATGTTCTGGAATGTGTAGATACTTTATTGC
Organism: Amphiprion ocellaris; assembly: GCF_022539595.1. Taxonomy (NCBI): domain Eukaryota; kingdom Metazoa; phylum Chordata; class Actinopteri; family Pomacentridae; genus Amphiprion; species Amphiprion ocellaris. The sequence continues at coordinate 7,449,323 of NC_072782.1, forward strand.
TGAGAGGGGCTCTTATGCCAGGCCTTGAACATTAGACTTCTGTTTTATTAGAAGGGTTCTGTCACCAATGGAAGAACATAGATTGAGGTTTTACAGGTAACCATAAAACATATATAAGTGAACTCAGAATGTTATTTTACAAGGTCCATATTGGCTGAATCCTTCCAGGCAGTCTCTGCCTGATCGATGCTGGTCTTCTTTATAATAAACTTACTATGAAGCAAGTCTGTGTCAGCGGGCATTTCTTCTTCACCTACACATCATCAATGTCTGAGAAACTACAGCAGTCTATCACAGGGCTACATAAAATGAAAAACAAGCACTCTCATATTCACAGTCATTAATTAACCTCAGCATCAGGAGTACTTGGAAAAACCCACACATGCACATTGAAAACATGCAAACTCCATGCAGAAAGATTCATGGCCCAGGCCAGGACGCAAACCGGGGATCTTCTAGCCTGAAGGCGGCAGTGCTAACCACCGAACCACTGTGCAGCCCTTCACAAACATTCATCAGCAAATAATAAGTCAAGATGCCAGTGTGAAGAAGTCATAGGCTGACTTGACCTTTTCTGAATAAAGGTTAGAAAAGGCATTTCAGGTCTATGAGTGACTTTATTTCAAAGTTGTGTCGACTGTGTTTGTTACATCATGAAAGTGTCACTGTTGGAATTTAACAGGTCAGAACTTCAAGTCAAATCAAGCCTATGGAGAGTCAAGTATCAGGGTCAATAGTCAAGTACACCCCGAGGGTCAAATAGAGTCCATCCATCACCTCCTCCCCCTGGTCAGAGCTGTTATTAATCAGGGAATTCAGCAGTGAAAGTCTGCAGCTTGACATCACCTTCGCTCAACCCTGGACTCACATTCACACAGTCCCCAGAGAGGGAGAAAAGGCTTACAGTGTGGTCCGTGTGTGTGTGTGTGTGTGTGTGTGTGTGTGTGTGTGTGTGTGTGTGTGTGTGTGTGTGTGTGTGTGTGTGTGTGTGTGTGCGTGTGTACACGCTGCCCCAAGGCCGTGACAGGAGGAGGATGGTGTGACCACAAGCAGAGAGGCTGGGCTGGGAGAGGGAGCTGTAGACAGCATGGGAACCTAATTCACACTCATGTCCATCTGCTTAAGGATGAAGCACACACCAACACTAGAGCACGCGCCTCCACACCGACTGATCTGATTGGTCACACGTTATCACTCCAACTGTGCTGTCTTGTTTTGTTGGTCATCTTTCCAGTTCCTTTCATAACCTTCTTTATATTTGCACCAAGTCATGAGTGGCTTTTCTTCATCCAGCAGTCCTTTTTTACATGGTGGTCACAGTTACTGATGTTGGTATGGGTCAACAAATAAAGTCCATGGGATATATCTGGCATACATTTTTATCAAAAGTAAAAAAAAAACCTAATGTTTTTCTATGTTCATTATTATCATGTCTTTACAAATTCCATAATTATTTATGATGGAAATAATCACTTATTAATAAAAAAATGACTGGATATCATTAAAATGTCAACTAAATAACCGTCCCAATTTAAAAACAACCACCTTCTAATTAGCTAAACAATAATAAAATGAGCTTATTTGAAAATTGTTTGTGTTCCTTTTATTAAGCGGAGATAATCATGACAGATATTTAATAGATATGTAAAGGTTAACTTAGTTGAAAGTGATTTCTCGGATGCATATACAGTTAGAGTTAACTATATCATTATTTTCCATATAAAATTTGATATATGTCCAAAAAAGAAAAATCTGTCATGATTATCTCAACTTAATAAAAAGAACACAATCAAAACAATTTTTGAATAAGCTCATTTTATTATTGTTTAGCTAATTAGAAGGTAGTTGTTATTAAATTCAGACAGGTATTTAGTTGGCATTTTAGTCACAACTAAGATAAGTGATTGCTTGGTCCGTGTATATTTTGGCAATCGGGTTTTCCGTTCTGAAACGGGTATTGAAAAACAAAAAACGAGTGGTTATTTGATTTTCGTTTTAAAATAGAAAAAATACATTTGAAATACAAGTCGTTTTTCCTTTTCATGATCAAAAAGGGATACACGAAATTTTAAAAATGCTTTGATTTTCATTTTAGATTTATAATAACAACAACAACAAAAAAATCAGTAAGAGACAGAAACGAGAATATGTCCGTTTTTTCATTTTCTGAGACCGGAAGTGGTCATCAGCAAGTGTGGAGCCAAACGACAACAAGATTCTCAGAGGGTGGAGCCAGAGAGCAGTGATTGGTCAGACTGACTGAGAGCCAGAGAGCAGTGATTGGTCAGACCATAGACAATATAGAAGACAGCGCGCTAGCGGATCTAGTCTGCTGTATGTATCTATGGTGGGCATGTCTGGTAGCATCTCTGGCTGTTTTTGACCTTGTTTTTGGAGTAAAACACGGTAAGAAGATAAATACTTCTAACCAGTAGCGTTGTTTTGTTGTACGTTAAGTCAGCGACTTGTGAAGAGTTGTGTTTTGTCATGTTTCAGCAGTTGGTCGGGACGCGTTAGCTAGCTAAGCGGCTAAGTTAGCTAGCGGGCTAATTAGCACAGGTGGCTAACTTACTGCTGAACACCTGTGTTAGTTGCTGCCGCAGCTGTCCTCATTATTAGGATGGACTTCTCAACCTGTATTTCTCTGCTGTGTATATTAGCTTTTAAAAAAGTTATTTTACTTTAAGGTTAACTGAAACCCGTTCAGCTGCACTGAAGTTTAACATTCAGCTGGTTTGAATTAAACCACGCTTAACTTAACATTGCACAGCATTACCTCTCTGAATCTCCATAATTTCATTAAATTCCTTCTCTCTTCTACTGCTCAAGTTCAATCCAGTATATAAAGTGACATTAATAGTGAGCAAACTAACAACCAGCCATTGTATTTATTTATTATTGTATGTATTTGTAGTAAAACATGAGTTGAAACATCCTACTTTTGGATGTAGAACTGCACAAGCCGTTCATTTTCAGTCACCTGACGAGTTAAACTCCCCTTTTTATGTGAGGTTGAAGAAGAAAGTCTGAGTTAACAAAGAAAGTTGTTTATAATTTGCGATACCTGTTATCTCTGACTGAGGCTTTAGTTTTTGTAGAGCTGATTTACACGTAGAAACTTTGTTCAGGAAGATTTCTCAGTAGCTCAGAGGACAGGCTGCTTTTTACACAACCTTGTAAGAGAATGTTTGTCAACGCTTTCAGCAGAATTTAGAAACACAACACTTCCTAAACAGATATTTTGAGGCTGTGAGGTTGAACGTTTGAGAGTATATCAGTGTGTTTGTTTGTGGTCTTTCTGTTTCTAGGTGGAAGCTGAATTAGTGAGGATGACTCCTGCTCCTGTCATCTCTAAGGTCCTCACACATCTTTACCTGCACATGAGGAAAATCACTCCTGTAGAATGCAGGTATGTTTGTCATTATTATAAAAAGATGTTGCCTGGTGACCTGTCAGAAACCCATTATACAGAGTCAGCCAAAATAATGTTTACACACATCAGAAAAAGAAAAACTTGCATAAATATTTCAATATCAAATTTATTCAGACATCACAAGATTAATAAAAGTTATCTTTGGCCTCTACAATTACAAGAGGTGCTCAAAGTAGTGGCCACTGGCTTCCAGACATTTCTGTTGTGTTGTAGACGTCACTTGTTGATGCACCATTCATGAGGGTAAAGCCATCTGTTGGGAAAACATCGTACAACAGGACAGTTATCGTGATTTGATCAAACTTAGAAAGAGGTATCTATATGTGTAGAAGTACTTATAAAATGAAATATTTATAAAAGTTTTTCTTTTCCTGATGTGTGTACATTATTTTGGCTGACTCTGTGAACTTAATGAGAACAAAACTGTCATTTAATTGTTGCTTTGAAAGCTTCTTTAGTGAAAACCAGCTGGTGTTCTGCTTTGAAACAAACTGCTGTTGAGGTCTGTGTTTTTAGGTTTAACCCCACAGTTTCTGAATGAACTGATAGTTGTTGGTTTTTTTCCTGATCAATGTGGACGTTATAATTGATGGTAACATTTACTGATCATATAATCAGCATGACAATATAACAGTATAACATTCTGACCACCTGACTAATACTGTGTTGGTCCCTTTATGCTGCTAAAACTCCTCTGACCCAGTGGTTCATCAGAACCTCTGGGGATGTCCTGTGGATCCTGTGGATCCTGTGGGTTGCAGGGTGGATCCTACCTAGACCAGGCTGATCCTGGACCATCCCACAGATGCTCCATCAGATCTGGATGTGGGGAGTGTGGAACCCAGGTGAACAGCTTAGCTCTGTCGTGTTCCTCGGACCACTCCTGAGCAGTTTTAATTTGTCATGCTGAGGGAGGCAGCTGGCATCAAGGACTGCTGTTGCCATGGAGACTAGGGGGTTGTTTGTCCTGCAGTGTTTAGGTGGTGGTACATGTCAAACATCCACATGAACGTCAAGGTTTCCCAGCAGAACATTGCATTAGAACAAGATGATGGATGTTGTTCTCTTCAGCTGTCAGTGGTCAGAATGTTGTGGCTGATTGGTGGATCTGTCTGCCTTTACTCTGACATCCAGAGTTATACAAAAGTGTAGTATGTGTGCAGTGCAGAAGAGATTTACTTTATTGTATGCTGTTTTAGTGGTCCCATCAGAGAAAATCATATCCATATACAGATTTTTATTAATTCCAGGGCTGGTTCAGTAAAGATTATAATAATAACTACATCAGATAATTCTTGGTCACAGTTGGAATTTTGCAGACTGAGAGATGGTTGAGAAGGTTTGCAGTTCTTGTTTTAGCAAAATATGTTATAATAGAAGATCTTTATTGTCATTGTACATGAAATTATCTGCAAACCAGCAAAGTGCATCAGTCTGAGGCATCTAAAAATAAATAAGTAAAGAAAAATGCTTCTAAAGCCAATAATAAACAGAATATTTTGAGGGAATATTCTAAAAAGGAAAGAAAAGCTCCATTCTCACTCCTCTCAGGATAAACTGTCATTAAAATTGACTTTAAATTTAGCTTCAACACGAGATAAAAACATTTACTTTCATTGCTGATGTCAAGTTTTAATAAAGTTCATGCTACTTTTATAAAATGATGAAAGTGAATAAATTGTATTTGTGTGATCTGTGTTTGATTTCTGTCTTTTCTCCTGTCATCCAGATGTTCAGAGGGAGATGATGCCACATCTGGTCCAGCTGATGGAAGGTCTTGAAGTTCTCTGACTGGCCTCGACTGAAGATGGTCGTCTCACTGGATTTAAGGTTCAGATGCTCAGTAACAAACTCCACCAATGAGCCAACAGGGAAGCTTTAGGTTTATTAAATGTTGCTATGAAGGTATCGCTGTTTTTCTTTGTGAATGCAATGTGCTCCAACTGAAACTTGAATTAGAACTTAGAAGTAAATCCTTCCATCTGAAAGGATTTAGTTGCATTAATAACCTCATAACATTCTAATTTTTATTCCAGTCTTGGTTGGAAATAGAATCTCTGTATTGATTCAGGTAAAAATTGAACTTCACAAATAAATCTAGTTTGAGTCCTAATCTCTGCCTGTGTGTTTGCTTCTTTACACTGCTGTTAACAGTTTAGGCTGTTAGATTGTTCCAGATAAGACAAGTACAAGATTCTTCAGAGCCGTTCTACCACGAGCCTGACAGGAAGAACTCCAACAGCTACTGAATGTTCCTGTGGTCCCCTCAAGGCTACAGGAGGAGCCCTATGAGGACGAGCCGGTCCACCTGATGGTGGCCAGTCGCTGCGGATCAAAGCCAACACCGACTACGTGGACTTCTACTGGACCACATGGAGGCCTTCAAACCGGACCAACAAGTTCACCGACTCCCCGACTCGTGGGTCTGAGGACGCCGCCGAGCCTCGGTCCAGCCGGCCTCCTGTCTGTGGGTGTTTGAGTGCTGAGAGGTTTGTGGATGCATGTGAACGTTCTGTGTTGAAACAGCAGCTTTGGACTCAGTAACGCCAGGAAAAACCAAGAGCTCCTTTATTTGTGACTTCCACTAAAAAAAACTGATGAAAATAAGTTTGCCAGGATTCTGACTGATAACAGATTATTAAATAATGAAAATAATCATTTAAATATTCCTTTAAACAATCCTTTTAGGTCTACATTTCCTTTACACTGACTTCTTGGTATATGTACAAGTATTTTGAGTGGAATATACCAATAAGCCCAATGTTCAAGGGTTCTTCTGGGAATATACCATTAAACCAACCTTTTAGGTAAATGTTCCAGGATGTTGGGTAGAATATACCATCAGATCAACCTTTTAGGTCTACATTGGAAGATTTTAGAGCAGAATATTACTCCAAACCTCCTTTAGGTCTACATTTAAGGTGGAATACTCCTTTACACCAAGACTTTTTGGTCTACATTGAAGGATTTTAGGTGGAATATTCCTTTGAACGAACTTTTTAAGTTTATGTTCAAGGATGTTGGGTGGAATATACCATCAGACCAACCTCCAAGGTCTACAGTAGTGAATTTTAGGTGGAATATACCATTAAACTCACCTTTTAGGTCTACATTGGAGGATTTTAGGTGGAATTTTCTTCCAAACCATCTTTTAGTCTACATTTAAGGATGTTTAGGATGGTATATTCTTCTGAACCAACTTCTCAGGTCTACATTTCAGGTGGAATATTCCTCCATACTAACTTTTTTGGTCTACATTGAAGGATTTTTCTAAACCACCCTTTTGGGTCTATATTTGCGGATTTAGGTGGAATATTCCTTTTAACCAGCCCCTCAGGTCTCTGAGGATTTTGGATGGAATACTCGGTTAAACCAACATTTTAGGTGCATGTCCAAGGATTTTTGGTGGAATGTTCCTTTAAGGTGGATGTTTGAGGACCTTGTAGGTGGAATACTTCCTGAAACCAACCTTTTAGGTAACATTCAAAGATTTAAGGTGGAATATTCCTTTAAACCAAGCTAAATTTCATGTTTTGATCATTATCAAGTGAGAAACCTCAATCCAGACTCCTCATAATGACGTTTGAGATTTATGCTGCTGTTATTTGTTTAGTCCAGACTAAATGACAGAAATCCACAACTGTAATTTTATTTCAGGACTCGGCTATTAAATGTCAAAACAATCCCTGTGACTCTAAAAACTCAACAGCTTTACAAACTCTAACATTAAACTCTCCACAAGGATCCAAAATAAGTTGGACTTCTACATGAGAGCTTTAATTATTCTTCATCTACTTCCTGAAAAGTTTGGTCAATTAAAAAAGACAAAAACTATTATGACTTTTTTTTTTTCCACATTTTGGACGACATACTAAACTATGACGTGTTTGTCACATTTTGGACCACATACTAAACTATGACGTTTTTGTGTCAGGCTGGCTGCTGCCAGGCCCAGACAGTGCCCCTCCCTCTCTCTCCGCCTTTCTTTTTCCTTCTCAGGTTGGTGCTGCGACAGGTGTTCCTGATCTGTGATCATCATCAGCTGGTGCAGAAGCAGCTGGGGAGCTGCCAATCAAGCCCTCCTTCACTACAATATAAGCAGACGCCACTCACCTCTCAGCGCCGGATCGTGACACAGCCAGTAACCACATACTGCTTGTTACTCTAGCCTCAGTATATTTTTGAGACTCTTTAGTAATCCTGTTTGTCCTCCTTCGTTCCAGTTTGGGTCAAACTGCTTCGTTTCCTCTGTGTTCCGCCACCAGCTCCGAGCCTGGATTCTCTCACCTGAGCCGTTTACCTCACACCTGGCGTCCATCTTCAGAACCTGCCGCTGCCTCCTACCATTCTCCATCTGGACTTCAAGCAAGCAGCCAAGAACCACCTGCCAGATATGCTAGATCCCAGTCCGAGCATCTCGCTTTCGTTTCTTTGTGAGTTACAGTTTAGTGTAGTTTATTCTTCCTATTGTAATAGTTTAGTACATTTGTAGAATCTGCAGTTTCAGTAATTTTTCCGAGCTTAACATGATTAGCTTCGCTTTGAGTTTTGTGTTGGTTCTGTTATTATAGGATTTAGAGTTTGAACTTTCTTGCCTGGGTGTTACCCACTGTGAGTTAGTGCCAGTTTGTTCGTCTTCCTTGCCTCTAGTGGTCACTAGTGGTTTCCTGAGCTTTATGATTCGTTTCTGCCTCGAGCGTTACCTGTTGTAGTTCCTAGTCTTGTGACTTGTAGTTCTTCTGTTCTAGACTGAGCAAATAAACCTTTTACTTGCATTTTGAATCCGTCTGTTCCTTTTCCTGCACCTGAGCCACCTTGAATTCTTAACATTTTGTCATATGTTGGACAACATACTAAACTATGTTTTTGTCAGGTTTTGGACGACATACTAAACTGTGACGTTTTTGTGGTATTTTGGACGACATACTAAACTATGTTTTGTGACATTTTGAATGACTTACTAAACTATGAAGTTTTTGCCACATTTTGGACGACATGCTAAACTATGAAGTTTTTGTCACATTTTGGACGACATGCTAAAGTATGACATTTTCGTCACATTTTGGACGACATACTAAACTGTAGTTTTTGTCACATTTTGGACAACTATAATGTTTTTTTTGTGGCCCTGTTTTTTTATTTTATTTAATAGGTAAATAGAGATGAAGACAGTAAAGCAGGGAAGACCTGCAGTAAAACACCATGAGCTGGAATCAAACCTGAGTCTCTGACACTGTCCTGTTTATAAGTTGCCCTCTCAACCAGTTGAGCTACCTGAGCACCTTTGGTCCAGCTGTTGAATGACATACTAAACTATGATGTTATTGTCACATTTTGGACCACATACTAAACTATGACATTTTTTTCAGATTTTGGACGACACACTAAACTATGACGTTTTTTTCCCACATTTTGGACGACATACTAAACAATGACGTGTTTTTCCATATTTTGGACGACAGACTAAACTATGACGTTTTTGTGACATTTTGGACACCATACTAAACTATGACGTTTTGGTCACATTTTGGACGACATACTAAACTATGATGTTTTTGTCACATTTTGGACGACATACTAAACTACGACGTTTTAGTAACATTTTGGACGACAAACTATGACGTGTTTTTCCATATTTTGGACGACATACTAAACTATGACGTTTTTGTGACATTTTGGACGACATACTAAACTATGACATTTTTGTCACAATCGACATAGTATACTATGACGTTTTTTTTGCGCCAAAATTCATGATGATTTTTTTTTCAAAGAAAACCTTACTGGAGTGTTTTTCACGGCCTCCTTTACACTATTTCATCATATGGCATGTTTTTACAACATGTTGAAAAATTGCATTTTTTTTTCGACATACTATACTATGGCGTTTTTTTTGCACCAAAATTCATGATGATTTTCTTTTCAAAGAAAACCTTTCTGGAGTGTTTTTCACGGCCTCCTTTACACAATTTCATCATACTGCACGTTTTTACATGTTGAAAAATCGCATTTTTTTTCGACAGTATACTGTGGCGTTTTTTTTGCGCCAAAATTCATGATGATTTTTTTTTTCAAAGAAAACCTTTCTGGAATGTTTTTCATGGACTCCTTTACACTATTTCATCATATGGCACGTTTTTACAACATGTTGAAAAATTGCATTTTTTTTTCGACATAGTATACTATGACGTTTTTTTTGCGCCAAAATTCATGATGATTTTCTTTTCAAAGAAAACCTTTCTGGAGTGTTTTTCACGCCCTCCTTTACACTATTTCATCATATGGCATGTTTTTACATGTTGAAAAATCGCATTTTTTTTCGACATAGTATACTGTGGCGTTTTTTTTTTGAGCCAAAATTCATGATGATTTTTTTTTCAAAGAAAACCTTTCTGGAATGTTTTTCATGGACTCCTTTACACTATTTCATCATATGGCACGTTTTTACAACATGTTGAAAAATTGCATTTTTTTTTCGACATACTATACTATGGCGTTTTTTTTGTGCCAAAATTCATGATGATTCTTTTTTCAAAGAAAACGTTGCCATAGTGTTTTTCACGGCCTCCTTTACATTATTTCATCATATGGCACGTTTTTACAACAACAACATTTACAACATTTTTGTCACATTTTGGACGACACACTAAACTGTGACGTTTTTGTCACATTTTGGACGACATACTAAACTGTTTTTCTTTCTACTTCCTGAAAAGTTTGATTAAAAAAAAAGACAATAACTGTCATTTTCAGCTGAACTAAAGACAGACTTTGTGATTTTTCTGCTCACATGTTGTGTTGCTTTAAACTTAGTCCTTCTAATAAATAGCCGCCTAACCCCCTGGAAACCAGCGTTTGTCCTGTTTTTGTGTTGCTCCTCAGTGACCCTAGACAGCCGGGTCGTAATGTTTTTTGAGCAACACATCATACTATGACGTTTTTAGAATGATGGTTCTACTATGGAACCAGTTTGACATGTTCAGGTGTTCTTTGTGTGAAAACTCAGAGATTTCAGGGATCAGAAGGTGGTTTTCAACTTTCTTTGTTAACTTTCTGCTTCAACTTTAAACTAAATTTCCTTCACTAAGCCAGCCCTCTGGACTTCCAGGAAGCTGTGTTCCTATTGGCTGTCCAGGTGGCTGCTTGGTGTTATCAGGAACACCTGAGGAGCTCAGTGTCTTCCTGCTTTATGTGGCTGCAGACAAACATTTCCTCTGCTTCTCTTCACCACTAACTGGGTTTGGCTCCATTGCTTTAGTTTGTTGTTTAGGCGTTGGCTTGCAGCTTCCAGCAGAAAAATCGTCTTTAATGTGTTTCTTGGTGTGTTTTAGGGCTTTGTACTGGATAGTTGTCTTGGTAAATGTGGTTCTTTAGCCACAGTTAGCACATGGTGCAATTTGTGCAGTGATTAGTGGATTTGGTACAGCTGAGTTGTGTCTTTATCTTGGCTGTAGTGAGTCTTTAGAGGTTTTTGGTCAGACACATTCTGTATTCTTGTTTGTGAAGCAACGTTGGTTGTCCAGAAGGTAAGAGTTCCTGTCCTGATTCTCTGTTCTCAGAGGTTCTCTGGTAGGCTGCAGGAGACTTTAGTGTTTGGGTTGTGCTAGTTTGGTTTATGTTAGGTTTCATTTGGACGACTATCTTGAGGCCCCTCCATGTGGTTTAGTGAGGTTTTCTGGAACAGTTCTACAAAGCCACCTGCAGCAGAAGAGACTTTGAGAGTTTTTAGGAAGTTCTGGAGAGCAGACTTTAGAGCAGCAGAAACATTTGTCAGCAGTTTGAGCAGGAGAAGGTGAGCTTCAGAGTAGAAATGAGATGGAAACCTTCTTGACCCGTGTGGTGAGGTCCTGTACCAAGAGTTTGAGCAGGTTGTGAAGAGTCTGTAGTTCTTTGGTCTGAAAGCACAAGAAGAGTTGACTCATTAAAGGAGAAAACAGGAGATAATGTTGGTTCGTCTGTCACTCTGCAGTTTCCTTAGACTGAATATCAAGTTTATATTTTAAATGATTTACCATGTGATCCCAAGAAGACTTCAATAAACTCCCTCCATCCCCTGGACACAACTGATTTTATTACCATGTTTATTTATTTTATTTTTTTTTTTTTGTAAATTTTTGAGTTTCAATCATAGTTTTAGCATAAATTTTCCTCTTTGCTTGTTTTGTCATCTGTGTAAAAGGTGCTAAACAAATAAAGTTGAATTGATAAACTGAATAATTGACTAACTCGTGATTGTGACAACAGAAGTATTTTCATTGTGATTTAAGGGTTTATTTCATTTTTAAGGTTGGGGTTAAAATCTTGACAGAAAAAGTAGATTAAAGAAACAAACTACATGACAAAAAGCAATTAAATCAAAGGAAAAAAGCATTTAATACAATAAAACTTTAACAAAATGTTTTTGTTAAAAAATATTTTTTTAAATGTTTAATATTAATCTTGTTTAAAAAGCATTTTTAAAAAAATGTTTAATATAATTCTTGTTTAAAAAGTATTTTTTAAATGTTTAATATTATTCTTGTTTGAAAAGTATTTTTAAATGTTTAATATTATTCTTGTTTAAAAATTATTTTTTTAAATGTTTAATTATCTAAAATATTTTCTCTGTAATTTTTAATAATTGTATTTCAAAAATTTTGTTTAATTTCATACTTACATGTTTTGTATCATGTTTAATAATCTGATTCCTTATTTTGGCAGTTTAATGTCATTTAATGGAATCAGATTATTAAACGCGATACAAAACATGTAAGTATGAAATTATTTAATGTTTAATTTCATTAAACTGCCAAAATATGGAAACAAGAATAATATTAAACATTTAAAATTTAAATTAAATTAAAAAAATACAAAACATTAAATTAGATTATTAAACCTTGAAAAAGACAAAACATTTAATTAAAAAATTCAATGTTTAATTACAAAATTACATCTTAAAGACAATAAAACTTTAAATAGGAATTAAGCAGAAAATACAATGAAGCATTTAAAAAGAAAATTAAACATTAAAAAGTGGTAAAACATTTAAAAAGAAAAACATTAAAGATTTAATCGAAACATTAAATATTAGGAAAGAAAAAAAAAATTCAAACAAGTCGATAAAACATTTGAAAAAACAATTAAACGTTAAAAAAACAAAACATTTCGAAATCAAATCAGACATTAGAAAAGAATAAAATGTGAGAAAAGAGCAAAACTAAACGTTTAAGAAGAATCAAACTAAAGACGAAACATTTGAAAAGACACCAGTTAAACTTTAGAAGATCAAATTAAACAGAAGAGACAATAAAAGGATCAAAATGAGCAAAAACAGATAAAGGTTTTAAAGCGTTTACTAGTCTGAAATGAAAACATCAAGTTGTTTCTTCAAACATTTCCTCTTTCTATGTTCTTGGTTTGATTGTGGACAGATTTACTAAGAACTCATTTCAGAAAACTGCTTTCCAGATAAAGTCTACTAGTAGTTGTAGGCATTGATCAAACTAATGTCTTCTGATCTCCACAAACTTTACTGTTCATTGAAGAGAATCAAAGTTTGTTGAGGATTTCTAAAAAACCCATAGGTGAAGGTCTGAGAAGAACTCAGATGGATGATCTAAATGTGAAATCAAGACTCATGGTCACAAGTTTTAAGGCTTCTGTTAACCAGAAAGTTCAAACTAACAGAGAAGTACTGAGAAACTTTGAAAACTTCAGTCCTCAGACTGTCTAAAGGTTCAAACTAACAGAGAACTACTCAGGAACTTCGAAGATATCAGTCCTTGGACTGTCTGAAAGTTAAATCTAACAGAGATCCACTGTGGGACTTCGAAAATTTCAGCCCTCAGACTGTGTGAAAGCTCAGGTCCTGAGGACTCGGGAGGTGTGGAGGCTTGGAAAGTCTCGAAACTGAGGGTTCAACCCTCCAGCACAAAGGCTGAAGCCCATCCTCCTGAGAAAAACGGTCGAGTCGAGACTCGAGTTAAAAAAAAAAACTTGAAACGACAAAAAATAGATGATAAATGCGCAAAAAAAAGAAGAATTGGTATCTGAGCGAATAGCTCAGGGAGATAAGAGGAGAGACTACAGAGTGGAAGGTCGCAGGTTCAAGACCCGCCAGTGGCAATTTTCTTTCTTTGTCTTTGTCAGAATTTTGATGAAAATTTAAGAAGTGTCTGGTCTTGAACCTGCAACCTGCAGCTCCATAGGCAAATCCTTAACTCACTGAGCTACAGATCAGATAAAAAGAAATAAATTCGTCGTCCCTTTGGCATCGTAGTTGCTGATGTCACCACATGGGTGGAGCCAAGGCGGAGTCTGGGTGGAGTCAGGGCGGAGAGTAGGCGGTGAGGTGGGTGGCGGCCTCCCCCCCTCTACTCCCCCACCTCCCACCACCACCCACCACACCTTCCCCCACCCGACGAGTTCTTCGAGTCTCCACGAGTTCTTCGAGTCTCCACGGGTTTTCCCGAGTTTCTGGAGTTTCCACCAGGTCAGAGGCAGAACAAGTTGTCATGAAGAGGTGTTGAAGTCGGCCAGGATGGACTGACTTTTTACAGCGACTAGAAGGAAGACGACTAGAAGAGCAGGTCTTTAACCACCATCCAGAAAATCCATGGAGTTGGTCTACTTTTATCAATCTCCATCCAGATCTTCAACTTGATATCTTTACTTGGAGATTTTTAGCACCACAAACCTTTAGTATCACACTTTATTATCATTTATTAGGACTTTCATGGAATCCACCAGCAGATTTAGTTTTTGTTGAGAAAGTTTATTCTTGTCGTCTTGGATTAGTCAAGAGGTTTAAATTTCTGACTTTGTCATATTTTCAATATGACAAAAAAAAAGTTAAAATAAAGCATCTTGAGACAATTTGACCTGTAATTGGCGTTATATAAATAAAATTGAATTAAAATTGTATGTATCTTGTAATGTTGGAGTAATTCAGCCATATATGTTGGAAAACACATTTTCTTTGTCCATTAATCTGTTGATTGTTTTCTTGAGTAATTCATTTCCTGTTTTGGCTTATAAAATGTCAAACCCAAATATATTCAGTTTACTGTCATAAAAAACAAAAAGATTTACATCATGATGCAGGAATCAGGCAATTTTTCACTTTTTATCTTAGTTTAGTCAGAAAGATAGTTGATAATGTGTGAATTGTTGCAGCTTGTGAGCCGTAAAAGGTTTTAATCTTTGGGGCCGAGTGTCAAAAAACATTTAGAAACCAACATCAACAAAACACTCAAAGAGTTGAACATCATTAAAAGGAAATCCAAATTTTGCATGACAATGTCTAACTAAAGGACATTTATTTCCAACGTTAATGTGTGATATTCATCCTCTGGAGCTTTCTCTTCACATCGTCTTCCACCTGGACTGGTTTGGTCGGGAGCATGTGCAACAAACATTTGAAAAACTGCACTTTAACATCAATGAATGACACTGAAGTTTAATCTCTACATAAATGAGACTGAGTCTGAATGTGCTGCTCTGTCATTAACTCCTCAGTTTTGGGAAAGTTCAAACAAAAGAGGACAGTTCAGATAAGACTTGAGAATGAGCTTATTTTGAACAAACATCTCAGACTTTCTGAGCTTCAGCACCTCTAGCAAGATAATTTAACAACAAGCAACTCAAGAGATCCAGAAGCTGGAGAGAGTTAGCTTTAGCTGAACCAAAGAACATGTGGGACGCGAACCTAGCAAACATTTCAGACTTTTCTCTGTAAATTCTGAGAAATAATTTACTATTTAATGACAGAGCTACACATCTTAACTCAATCTCATTAAAACAGACTCTAATTTAGTGTCATCCATCCATATTAAAGTGCAGTTACCCAAAATGTTTGTTGCATGAGCTCCAACAAAACCTGTCCAGGTAGAAGGCCACTTTGACAAACAGGAAGTAGATGATTCCAAGCAGATTTATAGAAGGGGGAACCGGGCTGTACTAAGTGTGGTCGAGTACAGAGGGGTGTTTTGTGGGTTTTTAAGGTTGATAATGATTATTAGTGAGACATTTGGAGTAGATATTCATTTGCAGTAAATGAAAGTATTTAATATCTTGGAGTTAAACTTGGAAGAACACAAACTCTAAAAGAAAACTTTGTTGATACGTTTTTGTTTTGTTTACAGATGTTAACTTAAAGGAGTTTTATTCGTGACGTATAACCAATCAAATCACTCCAGAAGACACAGCGACCACAGGTAGATCAAGTTTCAGAGCCAAAGTAGCAGCATTTTTAAATTGATTTATTACCGTAAATCAGTAAAAAATAAAATACTGATAATCAGTACATCAGTCAGCCCACAATTACCACAATTCTACAATGTATGTCTCTTTCCTTTGACTTGTTGTTTGTACAATATACGATGATGGCGTTTTTTCATACTATGATGTTTTCTAAGAGACATACTGTTTGTTCTGGCTCTGGGTCACTGCACTCCTCCTCTGTTGTTTTCTGGATTGTACTCAGCTGCATGCCTTCGTCCACCAGGCCTCCGTTGACTCGTCCCGCCTGCCGTCTCTGGAGCTGAAGCTGGATTGGAACAGACCAAAGTACAGTCCAATCACGATGCCAGCTGCCTCTCAAAAGGCTCCTTCATCTGGCTCCTTCTGAAGGGAAGCTGAGCTGGCCCTGCAGAACTTTGGAGATGTGTTCCAGTGGTTGGTGGATCTGTGGGGAGATAGAGAGGGACCTTTGAATTGTTCAGAAAGGAAAACAGGAAACCCATTGGTAGTTTTAGTTTAGGGTGCTACTGTGGTGTGTTTTTGGGTTTTAAGAGGTGAACAGGAAGAGTTTTTTTTCCCTATTGATTATCTTTTACTCTGTTCCTGGTTGGAATGTCCATCAATGTCAACGTGAAGTTCATTTTTAGTTTTGTTTATTTTTATTTTACTAACACCCATTTGCTTTTAACCCCCTCACATGTTGTGTTGTTGTATACTTACGCTTTCAAATAAATACTCGTCTAACCCTCTGGAAACCAGCGTTTGGACTGTTTTGGTGTTGCTCCTCACCTACTTCAGACAGCCGAGACAAAACAAAGTTTTGTGGACTAAAGGCTATACTGTGATGTTTTTAGAGCAACATGCTGTACTATGATGTTTTTAGAGCCTTAACCTTACTGTTTTAATCACATTTAGGTTTTCTAAATGTTACATTAATGTGAACCAGCATCTCCATGAACAGTTTTATTCACTAAATGCACCACATTACAGTAACACGACACACTTCAGCTGTTTACATTAAACTCAACACAAACATCGTTAGCTTAATGTTACGTTAGCTTTAATCAGGCTACGACTGAGCAGCTAGCTCGGTTAGCATGGCTAATATTAAAACTAATATTTACCGGATGCTAACATTCTTCTCTAGTCAACACACAGAAATAAACTCCACCAACATCTGGAGTGCATGGCACACATTACATCTGACACTAAAGCTGCATATAAAGTGCATTAAAAGCGGCACCGACACGAAAATAAACATTTACTTACCAAACTATCAGAGTCCTTTCAGTGTCTGCTGGTAGAATCAGCCGAAGGCAGAAAACTGGTTAAAACAAGCCAACGGGTAGGAAATCTGTCTGTGGAAAACGTTGTGCTGCTCGACCGATAAATAAACCAACAGTTATTATATCAGAATTAATCCAAATGAGGAGAGCAGAGTCTCTGCTGCTATCTCCATAGGACCTGTCAATCTTTCCAGGCTGGACTGTCAATCAAGTAACCCCGCCCCCTGGCTTCGCAAAACTTTAACGTTCTATAAAAAAATCAATATTGATTTATTTTAAGATCAGCCACCGGATCTCTCATTTTGACCATGAAAACTAACGAATAAAAAAAAATAAATTATATACAGTCTATGCACTGTACTCTGTTTGGCTCCACACTTGCTGATGACCACTTCCGGTCTTAGAAAATGAAAAACGGACTTTTTTTCATTTCTGTCTCTTACTGATTTTACTTTTTTGTTATTCTAAATATAAAATGAAAATCAAAGCATTTTTAAAATTTCGTATATCCCTTTTTGATCATGAAAAGAAAAACCGCCTTGTATTTCAATTTTGATTTTTAGATTTTAAAACGAAAATCAAATAACCACTCGTTTTTTGTTTTTCAATACCCGTTTCAGAAAGGAAAATCCAATTGCCAGATAAATACACGGACCTTGTTTCCATAATAAATAATTATGGAATTTGTAAAGACATGATCATAATGAACATAAAAAAACATGATTTTTTTTTTTTTACTTTAATAAAAATGCAAGCAAGACATATCCCATGGACTTCAAAAGTCCCTCAATTATATACGAACCCAGACACATTCCATAGCTCTAAAGTTACAAAAGTTCTCGTATTCATAGGTCATTTTATAACTATGTTAATGCAGTCAGGTTGATAGGTATCACTTAGTTTTTTTTCTGTGATCAAGGGTGTGTTCATGTTTGTTGCTTTGACTTTCTACTCCGGGGTACTTTGGAAAAAAAGAAGATGATCATACAGAGCACAGTGTGAACATCAATCGACATCCATTCAACACCTGTGTGCTCAACACTGACCACACCTAGACCACAGATTTACCAATCCCTGAAGCCTTTTTGAATAATTGCCTCATCAAACAGGACACAATCAGTTCAGAGACAGAAATCTCATCAACTGCTTTTCAAAAACAACAACAGCAAATGTGACAGAATAATGTTCTTTATTGTTAGAATACACGAAACATTAGAAGAGATTCAGTTAATAGAAAAGTGTGAAGTTTTACACTGATGAAAGTCTCAAGCCCACAGTTGACAGACATGTTTGTTTTTTCAACAGGTGTTTTTTACTCGGTGTACATGAATCCTTCCTTCTGTCTGTGCGCAACATTACTCAAAAACGGACGAACGGACTTGGATTAAATTTTCAGTGAAGGTCAGAAATGACACAAGGACCAACTGATTAGATTTTGGCAGTGATGCGGCTTATAGTCGGGATCCACAGATTTGTTAAAGATTTCCCATTGAGATAGCTTCACGGCGTCACTGTAACTATGATGCTGGTGATCACATGATTGAGATCCTACTCCAAATCCACCACTCCTGATTTATCAAATGATACAAGGAACAATTAGCTAAACTGTGGGCATGTTTCTGAGCCCCACCAATTCCCGCTGCCCGCTACATATTTATGTCAGGTGATTCAGTATCCGTACATAACATACACATGCATAACACACGCTTGTATTCAGCACAAGGTCAGGGAATGAACAGTCTTGGCAGAGTACTGCGCTCTCTGACTGCCTTTCTTGTTTGTTTTTTTTAGCCTTGCCTATTTGCATACTTGAAGCCATCCTTCACATGCTCCTGCTTGTTGCTGGTGGATCCTCGCAAACATACAAATTTAATGCAGGGAGAAGCACTGACACACATGAAAAAGTTTGCATGTTGGACGTAGGCGAGGAGGAACTTAGTTAATGAAATTTGTGTTCTTCAGTGACCTTTTGTCACTGCAGTCATTTGAGCTTGTCGTGGAGGGAAAAGCAGGTGTTACTAATGGAATCAAGCATTAAATGTAAAATAATATAACTTTGGAACAGGTAAATCTGATTGGATTTCAGCAGTTAATATTAATAACATTTATCATCAATGTCAGAACAATAAGCTCCTGTGCTGGTTTAGATCCTTGAGATTACTGCTCACTAACTCTACTAAATCCATTAAAACGTGTCTTTGCAATTAAACACCTTTTATTTCTTAGCCATGCTAAGAGAATTACTCAATGGACAGCACTATCAGCAGAGATTTCTAAACAAATGCATGAAATTCATGGTCCTCAGATGATGAATCCCATTAACTTTTCCTCTAACACCACTGTGAGATTGACATTTTTGTATTTCATTTCAATCACTCTGATCCATTGTGATTCTTGTGGCTCCATCATCAGGTCAAAATGTTTGTCTAATACTTTATATAGTCACTAAATACTCGGTAAAACTAATAATATTCCTATTAGCTTCACCTGCTGGCTGTGGTATCCTGGTTTTGACTACATTTATCTTCTGTTTTTCACTGTTAAATTTCAATATTTGTGACGTTACGGACAATCCCTAACCAAATCTAGCAAAATTGTATTTTAAAAACACTGCACATCTGTTAGAAATGTAGTTCTCAAGAACCAGCTACTAGTGCTAAAGGTCTACAGTTACTAAATGAAACTGTTAGTAATGAACTAATGGTGTTAAAGAATCCTGCAGATACATGAAACATTACAGAACAGTTACAGTACTCTTCTTCACAGCTTGTTTCTTCATATTTATTCTTTGCTGGAGCATATGTGTGAAAACTCTGATGTTCAAATAAGACACTGACAGAACTTAAATGCTGTTTTGGGGCTAAAATGAACATTTTTCTGTTTCTTTTGGTGTTGTACTATTTAATGATTTGGACGTCACACGACGAGTGCTAAAGCCCAGAAATAAAGCTTCCCAGCAAAATTATTTGAAGCACCGACGTGGCTGACCTGAGGGGCCGACCGGCCGTCGCTTTGAGGAGTTTGGCGTCTTTGGAGGCCGAAACGACGCGACTGAAGGTGGGATGGACGTGTCTGAAGTTGTTCTGCAGAGGCGTCACCTGCTCTGCGTCCTCCTCTGTGGAGAAGATCTGTGAGGTAAACTGAGCCAGCTGAGGATGAAAACGCAAAAGGTATTAGTAAATTAGTCAATCAAATCTTTCATCTGGAACCAGTAAGAGACCTTTCGATGCTTTGGAAATGTTATTAACTTTTAATTGACCTACTTGGGACCATGAGATGTAGATGGGGACTTCATACAGAGTCCAAACCACCACTTGAGAACATGGAGGAGTGGTGAGGCTGCCGTAATATCGGTAATACTGACTCATGTTGTGCTTCGGCAGGAGGCTCATCAGCGGAAATGGCTTGACTTTAGCTGTTTGGCCTTGGGGGAAGGATGCACAGTCAATATGAGAGCGCTGTTACAAAACCCATGAAGCAGAAGGTGGGAGTGGATTTACCTTTGTAAGCAACAGAGGAGAGCTTCTGTGATATGTGTCCAAAGTGCACATTTTCTGCATAAACAACCTGCAAAAAAGTATAAAATCAGCACAGATTTTTGGACCAAAATGCTTCAAATTGCTAAAAAATACACAACAAATAAACTGACGTCAATGAAGAATCCAAGAACAGCGAGTCCTGTTGGATCTTCTAATGCTGCGGACATGTTTGGATGGATGGACTTCATGTTGACGATGTGCATCTGGAGGTAAATGTCAACAAAACACAGAGAGATTAAGGGAAGGCTGCACTGCACCGGTCTGCTGATGAAACTGGCTTGTGACAGTGTAGCGCTGTCTACTGACCATACTGTACCTCCATTGGGTATCTGCGTTTGTCCACCGTGTGCTCGGAGCCGTTGGTGGCCGGGCCTCCCCAGTGGAAATGCAGCTGGATGGTGTGGTACACATCTGGCAGACCTCCACCGCTCACCGCCATGCCGCTGCCAACCTGCAGTATAACTACGAAAAACCACAGGTATGTCAGCTCCAACACTAAGGAGATACTAAATGAGCAAATGTGCTGTTTTCTCACCGGAGTGCCCGTCATTTTTGAGCGTCCAGTGGCCTGTTTGGATTGCATCGAAGCCCTCCAGATGTAGAGACTCCAGAGAGTCGTTTCTGGTCATGTGATGGTCCAGATCAATGGGAGAGTGATGAGATTCAAGTAAAGGGTGGCATGAGGGGAACGCGTCTCCCCAAGCGTAAGGATCTGAGGATGGGAAAGGAACCACATGAACACCAAGAATAAAGCAGAACAGAAACTCTAGGACAGTTGACTGCCAGGTATATTGAAAGTTTTAATCATATCACATGATATTCCTCAGCAGATGGAGTGTTTCGGAACTTCATGTGCAACTTTGGCTTGACACTTAAAGCTAAAAGATCATTCTTAACTTTTGTAACAATGGTATAATGAGTAAACAGCTCCACCACAGGTCTACTTAGTGACTTTCAATCATTATGAGGGTCAATATGAAGTTGCGGGACTTTTTGTAACATAGTTGACATTTTTGCTGTTTTCAGGCCAAAAATCAACATGGCTGCCTATAACCAAACACCACATGGCATTTTTACACAAAGATTCTTCTAAATATTATATATACAGTTGAGTAAGATTGAAATTGAAAGTTATTTATAAAGATATTGTAGTAAACCTGTTGACATGCCATAAATCCACACTTGACTCACACACTACTTTATATTAAATAACTCAGAAAGCCTTGGAGTCTGGCCAGTCTTTTCTTCAGGAGGAAATGACATCATGTGGAGCAGGTCATGTGATCTGGAATTAACACACTTCCTTGAGAGGTGTTTTTGTAATGGTGAACTTAGTGGAAAGTGGTTGTCAATTTGTTATTTTCCATATAAAATTTGATATGTTGGCAAAAAAGAAATATCTGTCATGATTATCTCAACTTAATAAAAAGAACACAATCAAAACAGTTTTTGAATAAGCTCATTTTACTATTGTTCAGCTAATTAGAAGGTGGTTGTTACTAAATTCTGATGGTTATTTAGTTGACATTTTAGTGATATCCAGTCATTTTTTTATCAATAAGGAACTGTTTCCATTATAGACAATTGTGGAATTTGTAAAGACATGATCATAATGAACATAAAAACTTTTTTCTTTTTTTTTACTTTTAATAAAAATGTATGCAAGATGAATCCCATGGGCTTCAAAAATCCCTCAATTATATATTGAACCATGAACCACCGTCACAACTACTGAATACAATGACGTGCAAAAGTTTGTGTAAAATGTCTATAACTGTGAATACATACATGAATAATAGATGACATGATTCCCAAAAGGCATAAAGGTTCCCATTTTAAGCAAGATTAGAGTATTGATTTGGTTTTGTACAATGTCAGAGTCAAAAATAGGAAGGAAAACCATGCAAAAGTTTACAAGAGAGCTGAGCACTTAGATAGCTTTTACTTAGATCTCAGACTTTGGTCAAGTGGTACAAATTACAAAGCTTTTAACCCTACAATCAGCAGCCGTGGGCTCCTCAAAGCATTCTTAAAATCCAAATAACTGATGCCCACAAAGCAAGAAAAGGCTACAAGAAGATAAGAAGCTCTGACTGTTAAGGACAAGAATGAATTGATCATGCTTTAGGCTTGTGTTGCAGCCAGTGGCACATTTCATTGGTAAAAGGAAGAATGGATTCATATAAAAGCTAAATATGGTAAGTACATGGCATCTACAACAGGATAATGATGCTAAATGCCTCATAATACACAGTGGAAAACCTCAAAAGGCTCAGACTGAAGGTTTTGCTGTGGCCTTCATAACTACTAAAACTAAAGATCTTTGAAAGTCTGTGGATGTAAGATGGCCAAAGAATCTCAGTGAACTTGTTGCGTTCTGCAAAAAGAATGAATAAAAATCCCCCAAACAGCAACTGAAAAACTACAAAAAGCATTTACAAAAGGTGTTACTAAGCAGACACCATGTGAGGTGCTCAAACCTCTACTTCAGGCCATGAAAAGATAGAAGTGAATAAACGTTGCTTAAAATATGAAAGAACTGTGTCGCCTTTACCGTTTAGTTGGACCTCCTGCATTATTCAAACGACAGCGTGAGAGCTTTGGAGGAGGAAACCAGTCCTTTGATGATTTGCTCACAACTCAAAGAACTATTCAGCATCTGAAGGAAGACACTGCTTCACTTTAAGGTGTCACCAAACCCCAAAAATAATGAGGAGAAGTAGAAATAAAGATGCAAACAAAACTATGAAATCCACCTGTTTCATCTGAACGTCTCTCATTGGCCAGTAAAATATTCATATAGTGTTGAAATAATGATTTACTTGCATTTTATTTAGAGACTATAGTCTGTACAGGCAGCTTTTTAATGCACCAATATGGAGATTTGGGGATATTTTGTTTTCATGACATGTCTTCTCTCAAAAAATACATTAAGCTATTTATTTTACTACACTTTATCAATTAGACATTGATGCAAAATATATTTAAAGAGTTCTCAATTGCATATTTAAACATGAGATTTTTGAAGAATTAACAAAAAATATTGTTTCATAATGTAAGTAATCAACTGAGGAAGTTTAAGTTTTAGTAGTAGTTTCCAGTAAAAAAAAAAAAAAAAAAGAATAAAAAAATGCAAGTAAAAATGTCAAAATTGTAGAATTTTACAATACAGGAAGCCAGAAATCTCCACTTCACTACTTAAACACTCCAAGCATTTCAGTTTTATTGCTGTCCATATTCAAAATTATTTTGTTTGTTTTCTTTTGGATTTTTTCAGAGGATTTTGCTGATATTCTATTCACGGCCTGTTTTATGCAACATTTTATTCCAAAAAAGTACTGAAAATTGAGTTTTTTGTACTTGTTGAGTGTGTCTTCTGATTAACAGAGGCTAAAAAATGTCAACAACATGGAAAATAATTATTTTGAAGCTGGCTTTGTCCAATATTTAGTGTTTTGTTGTAGAAATTAATGCAAATTAATTCCTTTTAAGACACCTCATTTGTATATTTATACATAAAATTCTAAAAACTCATAATACAAATAATCTAAGTCTTATTGGAAGTAATCGGCTGAGGTAAATTCATGTTAGTATTGGTTGTTTAAACATTTTACTCCATTCACCCGCTTTTATAATGAAAAAGAAACTCAAGGGTTACTCACCACAATGTGCCTCATTGTAACAGTAGTCCTCTGGAATATAAAAACAGCACAGAATTCTTCATCCTACTTATTAAAATGACATCAAACTGAGCAGAAATCATGGTTTTCTTTTTGCATATTAACGTGCGACTTCAGCCGGACCCTCACCTGAATCAGCGTACGAAACAGCAAAGGTGAGGAGAGCTGCGGTCAGAATCATGGCAGGATCCCGCAGGTGTCAGTATGTGAGGTAGACTAAGAAGAACCAGCGCCGACGTCCTCGTTTAAATAAGGAAGGGACGTGAAAGCCCAGTTTTATTTGCTCCTGGTCCTGATGGGTGAACCGTGTCATTTGCCAGTCTGGTGGTCTTTTCTGATCAACAGTCTCATTGATGCGACGACAGCTTCACCTCCTCCTCCTCCTGCTGCTGCTGCTGCCAGCATAGATGCCCACTGACTAGTAACAAGAGCCATTCATCTGATGGGAAAGCCAGAGGATGTTAGCAGGCAGAATTAGAAGTGAACAGAATGTATAGGGTTTAGTAGAAGGAGGCTGTGAAGTTCAAATTGTAAACATAAAAAAATCACAATTTACCGTAACTATTACTGCTTCTAGCCTGGTCTTTCTGGTTTTGCCCACATGGAGTTGCTTATTTTATCTGCTGTTGTCACATTAATCCATTTTGTGAATCTTTTTTTTCCACTTTCACCCTCGTGGTTTTCTCTTCAGATGATCCAGAATTACACAAAGGGGATTTCTTTCACGTATCGGATCAACACACAAGCCAAGTCTTCTTCAGCTATACAGGATGGTGCTCCTTATGTGTGTTTTTATTTTTCTTTGCGCTATTTTGTACCACTGTCTCATTCAAATCAGATGCTCAAATGGAAAGGCAGCTTCATCTAGTGAAATAAAAGAATACTAGATGAAAAAACCTGCCAAAATTACCACTTATACTGCATCAAAATGAAGGAAATGACTCTTACTAAATCCTATTCATCAGTATCACAACATTCCTGGGATACTGATGGTCTTCCTGAGTATTCTTCTTTTCTTTTTTAACTCTCATTTTGTCCTGCGGGTCAAAATTGACCCGTTTTAAAGTTTGAAAATGTGGAGAAAAAAAATTTTCACAGTGAAACTTCTGATGTCCACATTTTCTACATTTTTTGGGAAATCTTTGAATATTTTTTGGTGGAAAAAGAGAAATGTTAAAAATGTTTGTTGAGAACATTCACAAAAAAATCAACCAAAATCCAGCAAAATTCGCTGGATTTTGGTTGATTTTTATGTGAATGTTCTTAAAGAAAATATTAGAAGTTTTACTGACATATATTTTATATATATATATTTATATTTTTTTGAAAATATTTACAAGAATTTTCTTGCCAAATTTGGGGGATTTGTTTTTAAATAAAACTTTTAAGGGAAACTTTTATGGAATTATTGGAATTTTCTTCCTGAAGGTTTTGCAAATTTTCAGAAATTTGGGGATTTTTTTTGCTGAATTTTTGGATTTTTTTTCAGATGAGGAAACGATATTTTTTGGTGTCCATAAATGAGGATAACAGGAGGGTTAAAGATAATTATTATTACTATTGAGTGTTTTCCTTCTGCTACGGCACAAACATGGTTCTAAGAAACTTTCTGCACGTTTCCACTGGGTTTTTGAACATTTTGGCCAAAAGGTCAGCATCTTTGTTCAGTGTCTGATTGAGACGTTTCCAGAACTGTTCAGATTCAAGGAGGATTCTTCTTGGATTCTACTATTTTTCCCATCCTCATTAATAATGTAGAGTGAAAGGACACTCTCTAATAATAAAACAATGCCATTAATTCATTAAATCCGCTGAGAAATGACAAATTGCTGCCAGTTACAATCCTCTTCTCGGTCAATAAAAGCTCCTTTAACTCCAAGTCTATAAATGTTGTTAGATTTCTCCACTGCCTCGCAAATTCAATCACCGCCTCGACTCGAACAGCTCAGCGTTAAGTGCTACGTCTCCCCCATCCAGGAATAGATTGTGTGATTCTGTCACTACTTGGCCCGTGCAAACAAAGCCTCTTTTCTCCAGCAACAATGCTTCCCAGCTGGGTATCACTATCTCAGCTCCGCCTGCTGCCCTTATGAGTCACCGTGAGGTGCACCATATCCGCTTTCTTTAAATTATTTGAATCTTTTGATTAGCGTGGATTGGATTCACCCACAGGCTCCGTCTCACTGCCGGGGGATTTCCCTGCATCCCACCTTAAGCCTCTTTGACATTTCGGGCGCCGCAGACGGAGGAAATTTCCTTAAATGTCGTGATTGATGAGGCTGGACGTAAAGTTCAGCGTGTGTTCACAACCACTGATGCACGAGTCGTCCTTCATGGTGCATTTTATTTGGCATTTGATTAGATGTACATCTACCTCAGAAAACAAGCGCGCCTGAAAATGAAGCAGTTTTTTTTTTCTTTTTTAAATTGAAAGGATATGAAATAAAAGAAAATGAAATGTAGAATTTGTTGTATTACACACAAAACATTTCAAAACCGCCCCCCACAAAAAAGAATTAGTTCTCACGCCACCATAGAGTCGAGCACAGAAACTACAGCGTAAATGCAGCCGTTTGGGTCGAGTTTTAAATGGAGATATTAAACTATATGCAGGAGTCATTGAAGCTACTGTACAGGACACACTGTTGAGCTAAAAATGTTTCCATCGAAAGAAAACTCTCTCAGCATGCCAAAAGATTAAAAAAAAAAAAAAAAAAAAAAAAAACATGCACCAAAGGTCCAAAAAGCAGGTTGAAAAATAAAAACCAAACTTGATGGAAAAAAAAAAGAAAAAATCCAAACCAGTACACCATCTCCTAAACACACATGCACTTTACTTTTATCCACAATTTATGACAACATGATTCTGTTTGTTAGATAATCCACTGTGGATTGTCAATGCGAGAAAAAAAGAAAACAAAAATTAAAAAAGGGGGGAAATAAGCTTAAAGATAAGCACAAAAAATTATACATACATACAGTACATTCAAAAATGAGATACACAGATGTGCACGGTCGGACACATGTTTATAGCTGTTTTTCGAGGCAGATCGTAAGCGGTTTTGGATGCTGGTGGCGGTGGGTCGACGATTGTCATCATAACAGGGTTCTGACTCGTTCCAAATAGACAGTTTGTTTTATTACTGTTTTGTCTTTAAATCCCACTGAGAAACAAGAACGCTAACAGACCCATCAACACCAAAACAAGAAAAAGACTCACAGCTACAGTCGGTGACATTATCTCCCTCAGTAGCTGAAAACAACCTGCATTAAGAAAGACACAAACACTTCAGGGATGGAGGGGCAGCATCCAAATGTGACAATTTCTTTCCTTAAAGCAAAACAAAAAAATATTAAATTGAAGGATGAAACAGTTCAGTTAGCAAATACACAACTATCCTGCGAAGAGCTGATGATAAAGTAACAAGAATTTGCATGATTATGGAACAGTTACTTTAAATAAATCGAGTTTTTCAAATTTAATGACGGGATATCATCCCTAATCTTCACATATACACTTGAAAAGTCTTCATCGATTGGTAGAGAAACCCGCCTACATCTATCCCACAATTTAACAATCAAGATTACAACCTGCAGTCATAAATTATTATCAAGAAAGAACACAAATCATATTTATCAGTATCACAACATTCTTTGATGCGTAACGCCTTGTTGTCGGCATTACCTGATAAAAACTCCATAGCAGGAAACTAACCGTACCCTCTTACATGGACTAATCTCTGAACTACAAAACATCTCTCGCTGGAAATATGTGCTATAAACCTGGAAGACAGCTTCTCGTATCAGACTAATAAAAGTGAGGGGGGATAGAAGGGTTTTATGAGCAGATAGAAATGTGGATGTTATTGTAGCTTGGAGACCGACAGATCGATACGCACACGTCCGTTTTAAAGTATGATGCAAACAAAAACCGCACGAGGAACAAAAGCTGGCATCGCTGTCTGTCTGTCATTATTTGCTTTGTGCAGCGCTGACGCACAAGTATTAGACGGGCACAGACCTGAGGGAGTATTTACACCAGGGCCTCTCGACCATTCAGGCCAATTTTGAGATGTTTCAAAAAGCTTTGCTCAGTTAATGCTAAAAGTCCAAGTGCAGCTCTGAATGTAATGTTTGTCTCTTTGTACAGAAACGGTCCTCTCTGCTCCCTCAGTGTCTTAAAAAAAACAACCGTAGAAGAAAAAGCTGCAGAAGAGTCTTCAAAGAGAAAAGAGCATCAAAACAAATGGAAAAAAAAAACAGGCTGCTCTACCTCCTGATATGTCTGTACAAACTTGGTGTCCTCTCTGCAGTCAGCGTTTTCGCCAACAGTCTGCTGCATCCTCTCCCGGTGCAGAACAAACTCATGACCTTCCTCAACCAGCGGGTGATATCCGGGTGCCGTCGGCCCACAGTCCTATACCACGGTGCTGAGGGAGGAGGTGCAGTCCGCGGGCATGGCGGTGGGGGCGTGGCCATCTGTCGGCGTGTCGGGCCCCACCAGGAGCGTGCTGCTATCTATGGAGTCCTCCCTCTCCTGAGAGGACGGCGTCGAGTCTGGCACCGGACCTGAGGCGTTGGGAATATCTGCCTGGAGCCCGTCTCCCATGGCGTTCATCTGGCTCGGCACCATAGAAACCCCGCCGTGTCCTGACGGCAACAACAAAGAGAGCACAGGAAGAAGGGAGATTAACGCTCTGAGGACGAGGAGAGTCTTAAAACAACAGGAGAAAGGAAGCGTGCCTACCGAGGTCCACGTAGAGGAGGCTGTCTGGGTTGATGGAGGCTTCATACGGAGGTGGGGGGTCATCGGGGTGCTGGATGTCGGGGTATTTGTAGGCTGCGTACGGCGGAGGAGGCTCTTGGAAATGAAACGCGCCTCCTTCTCCATCATCAGACAGATGCAGAGGAGTGAGGCCGGTGCCAAAGGCATCTGGACCGTAGTCAAAGCCCGGGACTCGTCTTCCAAGGTTGAAGTGGTGCACTGAGGAAATAAAAACAGAGCGATGACCATGTGATGAGACAGAAAAAAAATTGTCAGCGCACAAGAAAGTTTGGTGAACAGCGAAGGAAGACGAGACTGTATTGAACTTGTTAGGTGGAAAGTTTTCTTTTAAAAATCTTCCTGATGGCAGCTTGGATAAAAGCATGGTTGTCTGTAAATCGTGCAACAAAGAGTTTTCTTATCACCTCAATGCAAAACATGTAGCTGTTAGCACCAGAGCTAAAGTTAGCTACAACAGTCCTGGTACGGGCAAATGGTGCAGCCATCCCATAATGGACCACTTTTCAAGACACTGAAAGTGCTTGAGTTTCCAGAAGTCTTAAAATGTTGAATATAATCGCTATAATTGCACTTTGAGTTTGCAGTAATCTGGAATGTGGTAGACAGATGAAAAACGCAGATAAATATAAATGAAACTTTAACAATTTTGTCATTTAAGTTTTTACTCCGCCAAGGAGGCGGAGTTAGCTGACGATCAGCGTTGGTTTGTCTGTCTTTTAATAATTTAATGATACATTTTTAGTTTATAAAAAAATACACTTAATTTTTATAAATAAAAATTTATACTCCTAAAAAAGAACCATTAAAATTACACCATTTATCAGATCCAGAAACAATGAAAACAGAAAGAATCTGTGGATTTTCAACTTTTTGAAGGTCCTTCAACTATTACTAACTGCTGTTATGTGTTATACAGTGAGAAAACTGAAATAAATCCACGCTTTAAATTGTCAAAATCATTTATTCCTACATGTTCCGTTTTCAAATTTTATAAATTTTAAATTATAAACACGTACATTTCTACTAATAGATTCAGTCGTCAACCAAAATGTATTTGAACTGAAAAACTTTGCTTGTTGTGTCAAATATTTGACAAAAATTCGATTAATTAACTGCGAAGTCTGTAATTATTAGATTAATTCATGTAATCGCGCCTCACCACTAATAAAAACTAATGTGCTACAGTTCTGTTAATTGCAACTAAACTTATTCACTGCGGTGTAATGGACTGTTAATGCTCACAGTTTCCTCCGATCAGCGTCTCGATGCGTTCACGTCTTCTCTGCCGGAGTCTGTGCACCATGAAGAGCAACAGAGAGAGGATGAGGAAGGACGAGATGCAGCTGACGATCAGTCGCATCCCGCTGGCCATCGAGTCAAACAAACTGTTTCCGTCTGAGGGGGAATAAAGAAAATCACAGAGTAGTTTGTTGTAAACTCATTTAGTTTCAAATGATCCGTGTGTGAGGAAGGTACATGTTTGTTTTGCTCTGCTCTGAAAGAAATTCGACAGTTTTAAAACACATGTAGCAGCGATTTCACACAACGCCTTATTGGTGCCAAGTCTGTGATACATTATTCAGAGTAGACAGCAGATGTCGGCTCTTTCTTAAATGGGACCTGGTAATTTATTTTAACATAATTTGCTAAATATCTCTTGAACATGGTGTGAAAAAGTGTGATGAGCTGCAGTAAATTAAATACTGCACAGCTGTTAGGAACTCCAAGAACATATTCTCAAAGGTTTTTGTGTTTCCACTGAATTCTCCTAAACTCTGACTGTTTGCACAGAAAAATATTGATCTGAAATGAAATACGACCGTCGTCGGTGTGAGGACGTACCTGGATCCAGGCAGGTGAACTTGCAGCACTCTTTGGGATCTTTGCGGAAGTGCTGGCAGCCCTGCGGCCGCTCGCACAACGCAGCGACGCACATCTCAGGCTCGCCGTCGTGACACGTGCAGCTCAAACACGGGTCGTCTCCCTTCGGTGTGAAGTAGTAGCCCTCGTTTACAACATTGTCTTTTATGTCAACACATGTTTGCCCTGTGGGGGGAAAGTAACCAAAATGAAGACGACTCCAAGAAAACAAACAGCTGCCTGAACATTTCTGATTCAGGATATAAAATGAGTCCGTACTCCTCTTGCACAGGAAAGGGAACTTCTTGTAACAGTTCTCAGCATGCCAGCTGTGCAGGCCTCGCTCATTCATGCTTTTGATCTGAAAGCGCTGCAGCTGGGCACAGAAGACGTTGTCCTGGGTGGGAGATGCCTCCCCGAAATCCTTCAGACCCTCAGGTGGCAAAAACACCTGCATGGAGCCTGTTGAGAAACATAGAACCAATGATTTAGACATCACAAATTACAAACTAGAAAAACACCTGTCTAGACTTTTTAAAAAGTCCGATCTTTAACACCTTTGTATGCGACTTCCCAGCGGCCCTCCAAGGAGTGGTTCTGATTGGTGATCACATACTGGTAGCCCACCCAAAACCTGAAAAAACAACATTTTAAAAAGCAATTACTACAAAAAAATTTTGCACATTCAAGTGTTGTTTCAGAGTTTATGCATTAGCCAGTACTGACCACTAGATGGCCTGCAACCAATAACAGAGCACCATCACTGCCTGACTGCAGATACAACATGCACACACATTTGACAGTGTATTTATACAATTAAAAACTACAAAATACTACTAAGTGGGTCAATATATAATTGCAGGACTTTTTGTAACATAGTTGACAGGTATCATAGTTGACATTTTTGCTGTTTTCAGGCCTAAAATCAACATGGCTGCCTATAACCAAACACCACATGGTATTTATACAGAAAGATTCTTCTAAATATTATATATACAATTGAGTAAAATTGAAATTGAAAGTTATTTATAAAGATATTGAAGTAAACCTGTTGACATGCCATAAATCCACACTTGACTCACACACTACTTTATATTAAATAACTCAGAAAGCCTTGGAGTCTGGCCAGTCTTTTCTTCAGGAGGAAATGACATCATATGCAGCAGGTCATGTGATCTGGAATTAACACACTTCCTTGAGAAGTGTTTTGTAATGGGTAACTTAGTGGAAAGTGATTTCTCAGACACAGATACAATTAGTTATTTTCCATACAAAATTTGATATACTGGCAAAAAAGAAGCATCTGCCATGATTATCTCAACTTAATGAAAAGAACACAATCAAAACAGTTTTGAACAAGCTCATTATATTATTGTTTAGCTGATTAGGAGGTGGTTATTATTACATTTATTTATTTAGTTGACATTTTAGTGATATCCAGTCCTGTTTTATTATTAAGTGATTGTTTCCATAATAAATAATTATGGAATTTGTAAAGACATGATCGTAATGAGCATATAAAACATAGGTTTTTTTTACTTTTAATAAAAATGTACGCAAGATGAATCCCATGAACTTCAAAAGTCCCTCAATTATATATTGAGCCAAGTACAATTAGCAAAGTGAAAATACTACTCTCTCTCTCTACAGACTGAGTTGAGTTTCCTTGTCAGTAACTGAAACAAAGAAGAGCTGGTTTGAAACATGCATGTTCAACCAGCTGCTTTCTGTGTAAATAAAGGCCAAACAAAAAGGTTCACAGTAAAGCAGAAAACTCACTTGCACTGGTCTCTGCGCTCACACACTTTGTCATCAAAATCCACCTCGATCTTCAGAATGAACTGCAGCTCCTCGTTGGTCACAAACGTCGCCAGCGAGCCGTTGACTTTCTGACACGTATCAACAGCCTGCCAGTAGTTCTCGTTCCTCAGGTAGACTTTGTAGCAGCTCGCTGTCTTCTCGTAGTGGTGCCACCCGCTGGGGCATTTCTCTGTGGACAGAGAAGACACTCTACCAGTCAATATGCAGATTCAACAACTATATGATCAAGCAAAATAAACCAGATGAGGGTAAAACAAGATGCTCACTGTTGAAGCGCACAGGCTGAGCCACGCCGATGACGTCTTCTACCTGGTCATATCCATTCCCGAAACGAAACCTCTCCTCCTTTATAGCTGCAATAAATTAAGCAAATTAAAGTCAACAAGTGTGCTCATTTGTATGCAAAGTTCTCTGGAACTCTAGATGCTGTTTTCTGCAAACTGTTAAAAGCTTATGATGATATTCATAAATATAAATTCTGAGTCACAAAGGATTTTATGTAAATGTAAGGAAAATAAAAGCAGAAGCGAAGCCTTGCAACTGGTGCAAGTTTTGTTTTCTCTTATTAAGTATGATCAGGAGTTTAAAGAGATTAAAATGTGTACAGAGGCAAGAATCGAGACATTGTTTGCACATCGCAGTCTCACCTTTTCTTTCTGAGAGGATTCAAAACAGATCTCTGGCACTAAAGTGTTACAGCAGCCTTTTCATTTTATGCAAGAAAATGTGGTAGGGAAGAAGACATGCTAGAAATGAACACTGCTTCTGCACAATAAATCAAACATAAATTATGAATCATGGGTTCCCAATGAACGTGATCGACTGTAATACTGATGTTTCAAATACCCGACTTACAGAGAACTCTAAGCTGATAAAAATTACTTGGTTTTAGTGTTGTTAAATTCAATATTAAATGGCCTTATTTCAATCTTTAAAACATAATTTTTGGTCACACATATGTCAACGCTGCGTGGGGACTAGAAGCTTGTCTGTGCTCAGCTGTCTAGCTAACTTCTACTGTGGCCTGCTGGAGACACATTTAGGGACCATCAGTAAACTGAAGTGTCTATTGATAACCGCATGTTCAGCGAGGGTGGTGTTCCAATTTTATTTATATTTTGCAAGGCGAAGAAGATCTTTGGACATTTGGGGATGTTTTTCACCATTTTTTGGATCAAAAATTACTTCATTATTCAACAGTGGCAATAATAGTTGGTTCTATCCCTAAAATGGACCTTCCTCAAATCAAACTCCATCCATAAAAGCTCAGATTTAAACCCAGACAGAATGAATCCAGATTTTTAGCTCCGATTCGGTCGCCTCCAGCAGATTTTTTTTCATGAATCGAAACTTTTTAGGGAAAAACAGTCAATAATTTTGACAATAACCTTCATAAAACCAAACTCTATTTGAAAAAGCTCCAATTTAAATCCAGAAAGAGAACATTTAAGAATTAATCCAGATTTTTAGCCCCAATTTCCAACAGATTATCAGGATGAATTTCTGTCTCATCAGTTGTTGTGCGACGTTCAGTTGGAGTTTTTTTGTTGTTTTTGAGGGAAAGAATGAACCAACAACCTGCAACAATTAACCGATTAGCTGTCGACAAATAAATTAATCACCAAGTAATTTGATAATCAGATCGGTTTGAGTAAAATTTTTTAGGAAAAACAACAAATTCTGTGGTTTCATCTTCCCAAAAGTGAATAACTGTTAGTTTGCTGCAACAATATGTACATGAGCACAAATGTACACTGTACTTTAGCTTCACAATCTCTACTTTCTCAATATTTATGACTGTTTCTATTTTTTAAGGAACGTTTTTTGCCATGTCTACATATCACTGCGCAGCCTTGTGAAACAGTCACTTTGCATTTCTTAAACGACAGAACAGTTGCATACAAAAAGGGGAAACATTCGCACATTTTTTCTGTCGATTTTTAAAAGGAGCAGAAGCTGGCTTGATATTTATTATCACTCGGGTTACATTTACAGATGATTTTTCAGGTAACACTGCACCCAGATCAGCTGAAATAAACACAGTGTCCCTCTGCGACACTTGACTCAGTGAAATTGTAAACTGTTGACAGACGAGACACAAGGCAGGATGGACAGGTTGTTAAAACATCAATGCTTTATAATGAAGCAGGGGTTTCTGGAGTTGCACTGTTTGAATTATTGAGAAAAGATGAGCAACTTAGCTCCCAAAATAAAACATAACTGAAGGAATTCTAAGGCTGTAAAAAAAGACCAAATACATACCATTTACTTAGATTTTAAGAAGTTATTTAGACTTTACTTTCTTTTATCAGGCTTTAGACTGTGCTATTGATGTCATATTTTGTACTTCCTGACATTAGTAAGTTAACCACGCAGTTTTGTTTCCCAATCCTAATAGTGATTGTGTTCTGTCTGCAACCTGGCTAACTTCTCCAATTTTTTTTTGCCAAATGGGTGTTTTCCTGTTTTCAGTAGCCGCTGTGAAGTTGAGAAGCTTCAGCCTGGAATTAGTGTGAACCATTGCTCCAACTTTCCATGTTATTCAACAAAGAGATAATCCCAAGAACAGTGACTTTCCTGCATGCTAACAATAACCCCTCACTGTGGCATGTGTAAGCACTGATCTGGTTGTTCTTTAGTTCTCTGTGAAATCACAGCTTGATCTGGCAAAACTTTATCTTCAGCTGGAAGCTTGCTCAGTGAATAACAATCATCGGATTTGCCTCTGAACACACCATATCTGCATCTGTGCCAAATAACTGTTTTGGTGAATAAACAAAGAAAACAACAGGAAGTTTCTTCTTCAGTTCTATAAATGGAGCTTTACTGAAGGATGAATAGAGTCCAGTGTGAGACCTCCACCAGTATACAGTGTTGTTGGCAGGCCTACAGCATTAACTCAAAGCATGCACAGCTCTGGCTGTATGGAGGTCACATGCTGTACTCAATCCTTTCAATAATTCCCATTATGCGGTCACAGATCTGGGGATAAGGTCTTTCTGGATTTAAGGAGGAAACAATAGGATTTCGGTCAATGGCTTAGCACTGCAATATCTATGCAGTGTTGAAGAGATCAACCAACAGTAAACAAAAACAGAAATGCAGACACGTGCAGCCACTCAGAATAACAGCTATCTGATGCTGTCAGTCAGCTGCTACTACTGGATTCTGGTTCACTGTGATGACAAGAAGGATTTTTCCAAACCTGTAAACTCAAAACCACATCTGTACTGGTTGGCAAAAGCAACTCAGCTGGACTTAACATATTTAGGGGGTTTATTGCCGGGGGGTTGTGTGTGTATTAAACACACACTACAAACATGACCGGATGATTTGTCATCTGTTAGTTCAGTCAAAATATGTATTTGAGTTAATACTACAGGTTAACCTTCTGAGCCATAAAACCCGATGGCTTGTTTTAAATCAAAAATTACATCCGTTTGTCACAGCAACAAAAAAGGGGGATTTAGATTTTCCGATGGTCCTTGAAGGTGTTACTGCTAGTTTCATTGGGGAAGCGCGACTAAGTCTAAACTTGAAATTGTAACGTTTAAGCAAAATCACATCAATCTAGATATCTTACATGCAGATTTGCCAAAAATAAACATTTTGCAGCAACCAGATTCTTTAACAAACAGAAAACTCTGCCCTCGTCTGCGCAACAGACAAGCCATTACATGCATCAACTTGTCCCATGACCTACACCTCACACCAGCTGCTTTGCTGAATGAAATTGAACGTTACTGAATGTGCCTTTCTTATTTCCGTGTTCTTGCATTGTGCGCATAATAAGTGAATCCATACACTTTAAATGGCGCACGTTTAGAACAAAGGTTAGGTGCTGTATCTGGTCCAGATTTGGAATGACGATGGGGTTGTAAATGCTCACAGGGTCTAAGAATCAGACTAATTCCTGGGTAGGTTTTCTGTGGGTGAGATGAGGAAGAATCTGGGGTGCCAATAAAATCACAACGTGAGGGATAAACTCCTCAAACAGTGCTCATTTTTGACAGTTTGGTCAATATTTGTGCAATACTTCTGTCACTGAAATAGGAAATGCTCTTTTAAGATGCATTTTACATTGATTTTTTTTGCACAAAGTTACTTTTTATTGTTGAATACAATCTTTTTAATTTTTCCCTTTATGGTTATTGTCTTTGACAAGTTCTGAAAGTGAATTATGTTGCCAAAGCTATTGAATACACATACAGTGGACAAAAATGAAGCAGGCTGTGTTTACATAAAGCAGAGAGGAGGCAAGGAAGGAAACAAATTAAACTGCTAGTACAATATTTATAGTATGCAGAGTCCCCATTTTTTTCCCACCACTGGTAACACCTGGGGACAAAATGTTATACATTTTGATTTCAGGGTTTTCAAATATGTGTAAAATAAATAGTCAAAGAAGTTACATTTTTGTTTGCATTTTGTCCAATAGCAGTATTTGACACAATAAGAAAAGCTTTTCAATTCAAATAAATTTTGGTTGACAGCTGAATCAATGAATAGACAGATACGTGAACTATATTACCATTTGTATCATATTTGATACATGAGTTTCTGAGACCTCTATCTCATCAAATAGACATATAGTTAAATAAATTGGACAAAACTAGTGTCTATTTCCAAAATCTATATCGTTGTAAGCGAACAGTTGCCAAAACTGCGCAACACATCAAATGTGCTACAAAAAATACATCATAAACAAAATTTGACAGCAAATTGTTCTCTGGATTTTATTAAAGAGGTCAATAAACACCTCATTTCCATCAAAAAATAACTTTCTGGCTATTTTTTGCTAGGTCAGGCTTTACAGGGTGAAATAACAAAAAAAATGTATGTTTCATTTATATTTATCTGCATTTTTCATCTGTTTAGTCCATTCACAGATTATTGTGCAATTACAGGTATTATATTCAACATTTTAAGACTTTTTGGAAACTCAGGCACTTTCAATGTCTTGAAAAGTGATTGAAATCGCGTAATTGAAATTAACTTGTCCCAGTCCTAGTTTTTACACAATTTCTGGCTTTGTAACTTATAGATATTACACAAATGAGTTTTCTCTTCTTCTAGCCCTGATTTTGCTGTTTCCACAGAGGTGCAGGATTTAATACTGCAATGAAAAATGAGCCCACGGTGAGTGAAAATGTGATAGCAAAAACCACCCAGACACTGCTTGGGGATCAGAAGGTTAAGACTTTTCTTGGGTAGTCAACATGCATCACTGAACATCTCTCAGTGCAGCTTGATTAGATCCAATGACATCCTTAAGGCATTCCGGCTGCATTCACACCTGGATTTAGAGCGGCTCAGCTGTGATTTGATCGTTCGAGTGTGAAAAGGTCCTGGGTGTTGCTATTCTTTCCAGAAATCAATCATGTTATGGGTGTTAGGTAAGAGAGTGGGTGTAAAAGGGCTTAAGTGAGCTATACTCACGGGGACAGTCCATCTCGTCGCTCTTGTCCTCACACGCTGTCCAGCCGTCACACTGCCAGGACATTGGGATACACTGCATCTTCCCACTGCGGCAGGCGAACTGCCCAGGGCTGCAGCGCTGCTCTGAAATACAACAACAGGGTTCGTGTGGTCAAAACCTGCACGTGACTGAGGCCGTTTCCAAACAAGAGAAAACCATTTTCAGTCAGCAGAGGGCCGGATGATGCCACGTGAGCTTTCAAAACAGATCTGGTGTGATAATCTGCGGTATGGAATAAATAAACTGATTGTTAAGGTTTCTCCTGATGCAAACTGAGAAACTCACAGTTAGATCAGACCAGCATTACCACTGAACCCAGTGGGATGAACTGAATCAGCAGCTACTGGACTCTACACAGTAACTATATTATATACTTCCAATCTTCCCGTCAGCCCACTCACCAGTTTAATATACTGAGGCAGCAAAATTTGAGGAAGCGATAACTGAAAGAAAATCCGCAGCAGCTGGTGAATGAATACACTTAGATTTGTTCAGAGATGTGGATCAACCAGAGGGAGAACATTTCTTTTGGTGACAAAACCACAGACGAGTTTAACCATGACTGCAAACTGCTGCTTTTTGTTTGTAGCTGGACCGTTGCTAAAAGCATTTTACCAAATTCAGCAAGATCAGACCACCAAGGATAAAACAATAGCGCTTTTGTGAGCATGTGGTTAAGCAAAAGCTCAGATTTGAAGGCAACAGGAAAAGACTAGTTAGATCACAAAGGACACATATTTCACTTTTATCGGCTTTTTATCTATTTATACCGGTCAGTCTGGCCACCATTTATGCTTAACATATGATGTCGAGCCTTCCCGTGTGATGAAACAACAGGTCTATCAGTAATAATGGTATTGGTTGACTGATTTAAAACAGTCTTGTTTTTAAGAGATTAAAATATTTGATAAATTTTACAATATTAGGGGACAAATGTTCTATTCTGATTTCAAAATATTAAGACATTCAAACTATGACTATTTTCTCAGGAGCTGCAGATGTATTCTAACAAAAGGTAACTGAACTAGAAGACATACTGCTTGCTTACCTGACAATAATCTTGCCAGAGCTAGCCGCGGACCTGCAACAAATAGAAACAATAGAGTGACTATCCTGTCTTTCAGAAATTTGAAATTGTACTCAACTGAGAAAAGTCAGTGCGATTTAAGAAACAAAAATCACAATTTTTATTCTATTTGTGCTGCTCCTTATGTAATCTATGAGGAAATTAATTATTAATTGAATAAATAATTGTTTACTGTATAAATTTTAAACTGCTGGCCATTCTCTGGCATCTGTCAGTAATCCCCTTGTTGCTAGTCCAGATTTGGGTTCACGAGACCATCTGTTGGTTAGATACAGGTGGTTACGTGTACCTACAACGGAGCCGGATCACCCACTCGCCTGACAAATATGGCAACACTATTTTTACTTAGAAAGAAGGCTCCGAGCTATTTCAAGACTGTTGTTTCATCTGCAAACCGACCATCTTAGGTGACCTTTTAACCCACGCAAACCAGACTTTGAGCTCTGATGATCCACACAGCACAAGGCCACAACCTACACTGGGGTTTAATAGCGATTCATTACAACTGGCTTTTATTTGCACTATAACGCTGACTGTTGCATAAATTAATCAAAGCAGCAAAGTGGGCATGTAGCTTGGAAAAAGCCTGGAAAATCAGGGCTCCAGACTGCG
This sequence comes from Amphiprion ocellaris, assembly GCF_022539595.1. Classification (NCBI taxonomy): domain Eukaryota; kingdom Metazoa; phylum Chordata; class Actinopteri; family Pomacentridae; genus Amphiprion; species Amphiprion ocellaris. Next base: position 7,489,125 of record NC_072782.1, read on the forward strand.
ACCAAAAAAGTTGCATTTGCGATCTTTTTTTGAGCGTATGTGAGTTAAAATTTCATGTGTGTCGCATTATGAGAGTGCATGATGATCATTAAGCTGTATTTGTGTCGCTCTAATCAGCACAGGCAGCAACTGTGTTAACCACAGTGGTGGAAAGTTGTACTTTTATAACTTTGGTGTAGTGGGTCAATATATGATCGCAGGACTTATTGTAACATAGTTGACATTTTTGCTGTTTTCAGGCCGAAAATCAACATGGCCGTCTATAATCAAACACCACATGGCATTTTTACACAAAGATTCTTCTAAATATTATATATACAACTGAGTAAAATTGAAATTGAAAGTTATTTCTAAAGATATTGTAGTAAACCTGTTGACAAGCCATAAATCCACACTTGATTCACACACTACTTTATATTAAATAACTCAGAAAGCCTTGGAGACTTGCCAGTCTTTTCTTCAGGAGGAAATGACATCATGTCATGTTAAAAATGCGGTCTTCTCATGAAATGTGGAGTGCACCTACATGTGCTGTATTTCAGCTCATAGAAAAGACCGCATGTAGTAAAGAATCATACAATTCATCTTGGACAAGTCTGACATTATAAAATGCCCTAGTTTAACTCTTTTCAAAATAATTTCTGGTCACACACCTGTCTGAGAACCGCAGCTACCACAGCCTGCAATGTAGGGCATTTAATGAACATTGGTAAATTGTAGTGTCTATCGATAAGATGATGTTCAGCAAGTGATGTGTTTTGCCTGTGACAAGGTGGGAGGTGTGACTAAATGAGAAAGTTAGTGAAAAAGTTAGTCTGAAGCGCTGAAAATGTAAGCGTCATACAGGATGAATTTACTTTTTTATTTTAAAACAGATAACATTAAGTTTTCCTCAAAACAAACTACTCTGCAACAACATTTTCACTGGACTTTATTAGAAGTTGACAATCGTTCAAGCATCCAGCTTACTGCATTGCAATGATGTAGCCAAGAGAAACCAGAATATATGACAAAAAGTACTATTTCTAACAATTAAATGTATATCTAGAACCATCTAGCTATGCTGTGTACTTCTAGTTTTTCTAGTAAGTTAAAAATATAGTTCTTGCTGAAGACCTAAACCCCAGCAGCCGAAAGGTTGATTTAATAGAGAATGTTCCATTAACAAATGTAAATAATGAGGGAAAAAACACTTAAATAAGATCAGGAAGTAGGTGAACCTGCAGGCTTAAACACTACATTGGTCACTCTGCCAAAACGTTTTTTAAGAGCCCTCTAACACAGTGGACGTCACCTCCTCTTAGTTAATGCTAAGTGGATTGAGACGCATTACAGAGTCGTGTCAGTCTCCTGGGACAGAATGTATTATCATCAAGCCTGAAAGTGTGTCAGAATGATGGATAACATTAGACACCATACATCCCAAACACATTAGAGAGAGGAATCAATAATTAATGCAATATATTTAAAATGAATAACTGTTTGTGAATAGGTTAAAATGTGTTTATGGCTTTCAAAGAAGAGCGAATCATGTTTAAAATAAAGGATTGTGTGAAAATATCTCCCAATATATGATCTAGCCATATTCTATAGACATCAAGACTTTTTTGATGAGAACGCCTGAAAGAATACTTTCACCAGAGATGGATGTGAGCACTTTATCTTGCCTGTGCACGGCTGTAATGAATCCTCTGACAGCCTTGGGTATCTTACATTTACATATTTTTCACTAATGCATACTGTAATAGGACTTGTAGCTAGGACTGATTGCTGAATTTTTCAAATACAGCTGACTCTTTAAGCTAAAGCTACGTTTGCTTGCTCAGATCTATAAAATAAATGCCTGGTTTGTGCCTCTGATGGATCTGAGCTCCATTTGAATAAGGGCTGTCTGCACGCATCAGTATTCATGCTTTCTGTGCATTTCTGATAACCGTGCTGCAAGAACATCCACAAAAACAGAACTCATCCAGACGCCTGCAGCCTATTGCTTTTAGATATCAAATATTACAAGTTGTGAATATCCAGACTGAAGCTTCTATCTATTCCAGCTTCATTTTCAAGTGCACTTTCCTGGTCATTATTTGGATTTCCTGCCGATCTGGATGGAGTGCATGATTTGGATGTAGTTGATGGGTGTTTGAGAGCTTTTCCTTCCCTCCCTGTTTAGTTGGGATTTTTATATGAGAGAGGTTTGCTGCTTGCACTTGGTATTTTTTGTTTTAAAGAGTATGACTGATGGCTCATTACTAACCACAACAAGTCCAGTGTGGGGTGATGCAAATGCTTGACATGCATCCACACACAATGCAAGACTACTGCTCTATACACAGTAATGCATTTGCTTGGAATCATGGCGATACACGCTGATGAATGACAAAAGGAACAGGAATAAGGAGTTTTCACTTCCTGAGGGCTAAGCAAGGGGAAAAAAAAAAATCATCTTACTGAAGCCAACTCTCTCACAAGCTTTGGATTTTGTGATGTGTGAGTGAATACTTGCTACCCTGAAAAAAGTGAGCCTCTGCATCTCTTATATAACCTACAGGAAAATACAGGAAAAGACTATGAGACAGCCTGAACTCAGTCCCACTGAAGTATAACAACACAGTGAGCTGGCCTTGTGCACACACTGCATCATCTCTAGCCGCTGATGATTCATATCAACGCCGAGGCTCGCTGTTAAAAGCAGTGAGTGGGTATGGGCATTCATTTCATTTTCTTTGGACCATCTCGCATTTAAAACCAAGGTTTTTCCCAACAATGTGTGGAGGAAAGCAGCGCAGGTCAACTTCCTTCTAACACCAACAGTTTATGGGGTGACAAAGCAATACATGCCACTTGTGCTATTTTAACTAGCTACCAAGAAGTTAAACACTTTCTTTTCCCCTGTGTTGCACTTTCAGTTGTGATGTGTCTAACTTAATACCTAAAATGGTAAACAGAGCTGCACTAAGACAAGAGGTTGCACCACTACAATATGCAATTAAATATTAACACTGTACATCTGCAAACTAAGGAAACCAGTAATTAATTTAAATACCTATGGTGTTAGAGGAACAATTAATACTTTACAGCCATAATCTGTGCGCATGGGGTTGGTGGGATATCAGGTACAAAACGTTTGATTTTCAAATGTAACATCAGCCTGACTGGAATCAATTTTTCTCTCTTTCTCTCTTCCTTTTCCATTTTCAGTCCCTCTGCATGCACTTTTACTCAACCATAAAGGACAGCACAGGCAAGAAGTTGCAAACATTGCAGATATGACAGTGATAAAGCCTTGTTGTGAGATTAGTAATGTGTAAAAGGTCAAAGCTGCCACACAGCATCCTGTAGCCAGAAATAGTTAAGCTGAAAACCTATTAATTACCCCGCAGACTGATTAACTCCAACTTAACCTCCTTTTTAGTTGATGTTAAATTTCAAGACTTTGTTTGCATATTGGTTTCAAAATGAAACTTCAAACAAAGCAATTGCAAATCACAACAGAGGCAATGACTGTTTACTAATTAGAGGAATGTTGTAATTCTGTTTTATTAAGGTGGTAACTTTAAATAGTTTCTTTGTCCATTTAGCAATTTGTACTTCGTGTTTCAGGAATGTACTCTGTGACCCACATAAGACCGGTCTAAGTGTTTTATTAACCACACTGTGTATTTTGCAGCATGTCAGAGCTGAGGTTTACACTGCTGTGACACTGGTTTTACAAATTAATGTCATCCTCCTTGTGTGACAGTCACACTTTTAATAGTATCTCATGTGGTGATGCTCCATCACGTTTTACATTTATGACACAGTGAATGAAGAACTGAAACTTAATTATATTTTCTAGGGCAAATTAAACTGCATTATCTGTCAGAAAAATCGCAGTTAGATATTTTCCCCAAATTGTTCAGTCATATTTACACAACAAGCATTTTTGCAAACATTTACTACAGTAATTTTTCAGGAACTTACAACGCTGTATTAGTTTGTGGTTGTAGTTATTTCTAGTCTCTATCTTTTGGGTCAATGCAAGTTAACTGTCCACCACTCCTCTAAGTATGAGGCTGGTTGGTGACGAATGACGCCTGGCAAAAGTTAAAATGCCACCAACTTTATTGTGCCAAGAAAAAAGTGACAAACCAGCTGTCAGTGTAGATGACTGGTCGCTCAGCGTCACAGACAATGAACAAAGAATTCAGCTGACTGGTTGTTCAAGTTGACAACTATTGCAAGATTTCAGTCTTAATCTGATGTCTTGGGCACGTTCACACCATACGAGTCCAAACAGGCTCTGGTCACTTCACCTTGTTCAAATACGTTCGCCGTTGTTGCTGTGTTGTGCCTGCTCAGACTCATTTAGAAAGCTCATTAAAGTATTTCAATCTAATCCAGACTTTGTGTCCTGGTCACCTACAGTTTAAGGTGTGATCAAACTGGAGCAAATACAGAAAATGTACACATGCTAACCACTGAGCCTCTGCAGAGCCGTGCTATATGCATTTCGTAATATCTATTTCTGCTTTTACATTTAGCACATATATTAGCACATGCTGCGTAGTGTTATGTGAGCCGTGCACTAGCAACCCAACAAGTTGAATTATTTGCATGTGAAGCTCAACTTGTCTATAAAAGTGATTCTGAACACATTTGATTTAAAACCACATCCAGTGGTTGCCAATCTCTCTCGCATGGAGGGTGTGTAAAGCAAAACTAAAATATTTTGACATTTAAATTTCATCTCACTCACTGGCAAACACCCAGAAGGAACTGCACAAAACAAAAGGCTTTTTCACAAGTCTTAAAATTCTCTTGCTTGCTACAACCTGCTGTGAAAAAAGTGTGAAAACCAGGTGTGGATTAGCAGATGACACAAATGCCAAATAAATGACTTTGAAAGCATTTAGAGAACGTCTTAAATAATCATATTATGATGCCTGGCCTGTCATAATCCAAGAGACGCTGAAAGATTGCTCTTTTAGTAATGGGATTTTACTTCAGGAAATGTATCCCTGTGTCTAAGTCACCTGGCTATCAAGCTTTGCGAAGGCTGCAAAATCACACTGTGACACAGCCTGTGCAAAACAGGATCACCCAAACAAGCAGTGGTTTCAAAACATGCACGAAGTGAAGCCCAGGCAGTGCTCTACTGAAAACACATGAAGGCTGAAATGTGTACAAATGACAACCTTCACTTTTCAGATGTTGTTTTTGAGCTTAAACATTTGAAATAAATCATGACTTTGCTGTTTGAAAATTGCAGTCGATTGCTCTATAAGCGACTGTACATGAATAAGATAAGATAAGATAAGATAAAGTTCTTTATTTCTCCCCACTCCAGGGGAAATTTACATTGTTACAGCAGCTTTATTTACAATATATACAAGGGTGGCAAAATTTTTTAACAGAAAAAATAAAAATAAAAATAAAGTTTAAAGTGCAGAGATGTGCAGTGCAAGAATGTCAGTGCAAATTTTATGGTTTGTGCACACTACTGCACAATATGAAGCATGCAATGTTTTGTCCATCACTCCTTTGGACTGAGCCAAACAATAATGTGTTTATCCATGGGCTGAAGTGATAACGGTTTCAAGATCACAAGACCAAGCCTAAAGGAGACCACAAGACGCATTTTGTCCTCTTGCTGCACAAATGTATACACACACTACATAAATGCTTGCATTCAAAGCACTAATACAGGCTTTTATTAGAGATTAATGACCAAAAATGTTCCCTGTTTGGTCCATTTTGTGCCTTTAGTGTACAGATATTGTGCTAATGTGTGTGGTTTTAATAGGTCAAGTCTGTTTTCAATTCATTTTCATCTCGATTTATTAACTTAGAAGTTACATAAATATCAATCAAAGCATCCTCACTTTACACAGTTATTTAATTGTGTAATGAGAATTAAATAACTGTAATTTATCCGTCTGATGAGTTTAAACGTGCAGCTCAATGATGTGTGATCCTGGTTTAGTGATGCAGGAGCATGAATCTCCGTCAAGCATTTCAAATTACAGCTTCACGGCTGAAGCAGAGACCAAACAAGGAGTGTAGTTGGGGTTAAACACACCTTTTAATTTAGACGAGTTAACATGTCATCTTTGAAGAGCACAGGAATGATTTTACTGCATAATTTCCCAATATAGCTGCATCAATACGGCTCCAAATTGGCTAATAATTTCATCGAAGCAACGGTGTTTGTTTTGAAAGCTACATGTTTATACTGAAATAACTGGGTCTGTCGAAATTTTTAAGTGTTTTCTCCTTTAATTATAGCCGATTGGTCGTTTTAGTTGGCCCACTTTTTACAATGAAACAGCAATACTTCCAACAGTGCCGACAGAACGACGGCGTTCCACGCGGTCCAGCAGTAGCTCGGAACCGGTGTAAGAACTACTGGAGGCCGTGGTCTGCCAGCAGGCCTCTGCGCCGGAGACTCGCCGCCTCCCGCCTGCAGCTGTAATCTGTTTCTCCCACTTTCTAGTCGAGCCCACGGGAATGTGTGCATAAAAGGAGTCAAAAAACAATTTACCTGTCCGTGGTGGGTCCGTTAACGTGAGGACGAAGAGAAGAGAGAAGAGGACGAAAGTGCTGCTGTCAGCCTTCGGCAACATTTATCCTCCATTCATAGTAACTCCTCTATCCAAGAAATTTAACAAATATACCGAGGAACTGGACCGTCGTCGCCGCCGCCCTCTCCGGGACTATATCACTAAACCCTTAACACAATTCGTACCCATTTTCATTCCATTAAACCGACAGCGAACGAAGAGAAACTGCGTAAATAAAGCATAGTCGCGCCGCACGGTAACACGGAGCGGTTAATCTGGCCGAGCGGCTAACGTTAGCCGAGTGGCTCCGCCGTTAACGTCCGTCCTCTGCTCCAAGATGGCTGCGGCCTCCCATCACAACAATCCTAAACATGCAACACGCAGGCAGGCCATCAGCTGGAGGAGCTGCCGGGGCGGAGTTTAGCAGATTATACCCCCGTGTGGCACTTCGATAGCGTGTGTGTGAGTGTGTGTGTCTGCTGAGATCATTATGTGATGAGTCCAAGGCAGAATATTATCAATGGTTGAGCGGAGCGGATGGCACCGACACAAGGGCGGCGCTGGCGCAGTTTAACGCACCAAAACATCCGAGCTGCGGCCACTCAGGACACTGGATCTGAGCCGTGTGCTGATGTGGTCCTCCACTACTAATAAAAAATGCTAATTATACTCAATATGATTGTATATGTATTGGACCAGTGCAATATCCAATACATATACAGTATTCAACCTCATGTGCAATATTATAATTTAAATAATAGAATTTATTACCCTGGTTAACCCTCCTGTTGTCCTCATTTAGGGGCACCAAAAAATATTGTTTCCTTGTCTGAAAAAAATCCAAAAATTCTGCAAAAAAAATTCCACAAGTTTCTGAAAATTGGCAAAACCTTCAGGAAGAAAATTCCAACAATTCCTTAAAAGTTTCCCTCTAAAGTTTTATTTTAAAAAATCCCCGAAATTTGGCAAGAAAATTATTGTAAATATTTTCAAAAAATGAGTAAAAATCTTCCAAAAAAATCCTAAAAATATCTAAAGTGATTCCATATATATCAGTAAAACTTCTTATATTTTCTTGAAGAACATTCACAAAAAATCCACCAAAATCCAGCGAATTTCGCTGGATTTTGGTGGATTTTTTTTGTAAATGTTAAGAAACATTTTTTAACATTTTTTCCACCAAAAAAATGTTCAAAGATTTCCCAAAAATGTTGCAAATGTGGACATCAGAAGTTTCACTGTGAATTTTTTATTTTTTTTCTCCACATTTTCAAACTTTAAAACAGGTCAATTTTGACCCGCAGGACGACACGAGGGTTAAAGCAAATTTATGTCTTTTTTTACACAGTACTTCTTCTACTCCTTATACTTGTAGTATTTCTTATTTTGAATTCTCAGATTTAAATTTGTTTATTATTTTACTGTCTCTTGTTGTTGCTAGGTACTGCTCTCTATACACAAAGTCAAATTCCTTGTGTATACTGACTTGGCAATGAAGGCTTTTCTGATTCTGATATAACTTACTTACGCTTGCAATTTTACCTGAACCAATAAAACCCATCGCTCTACATTCCTTCAAAACAAAGCCAACTGTTCTATATCAACAAAACTCTTAAAATTAAATTTACTTTTTCAATTAAGGATCCCAAAAAATTGCAGAAAACATGCAATTTTGCCTTTTACTCTCTGAAATAATTTCCTCTATTGAAGTATTTTCCTCCTATTCTCTTCCGTTTGGCCTATTTGACCTCCTGAAACAGCCCCTGGGTCAAACTCCAAGGTGAGTCCCTGTCCTCCACTGTTTTATGGCTTCTTCTTGTTATCATAATGGGCCACATATCTAATATCTTAACAGCAGCTTTCAGGCCTGGAGCACAGTACATTGTGCACACTGTCATCTATCACCACAAATCACGCAACCACCGGGCGCAACTTTGCTTCCACACTTTAAATGAAACAAAGGTTGAAAAGAAATTAATCTTCACAAACTTCAAAAAAAAAAAAAAAAAAAGGCTGACCCAGTATAGCATCTGAAGTTACCTTGGGGGTTCACTTATTCATGTCAGATGTTTGCCTCCTATCTGGGTTACAAGTAAACATCTTAGGGGAATAACATTTCATGCCGATGATAATTCTTGCTGAGATATCAAAACCTCAATTGTTAAAAGATCACTTTTTTTCCAAGCTAGGCTTTAACATAATATGCCCCTTGTGCACTGAACAAATTACCACTGTAATTACTCTTACTGTCAATACAGGCTATGACTGTGACCCTTTCTTAGTTTAATATAAGGTGATCTGCAGTATGTGTTGTGTGCAATAAAAAATGCATGCAAAGTTTAACTGAAGCTATTATGAGACTTTACCAGCCTGTGGTTTTTTTTTTTTAAGTGTCTCTTGAGCAAAATGAACAAGAAAACACTCAGTGAAGAAAACAAAGCCTTGAACAAAAAATCCTCTAGTAATGGATGATACCCACTTAATGAAAAGTAGCATCAGCTAAAGTTTTAAATACATTTTTGCACAACTATAGATAGTGTTTCCCACCGGTTAGGAATCCCTTCAGAGCTGGTTTAGACAAATGACCCACATTTTTAAAATGTACATAAGGGCATGCAACTACAGGTTTACACCTCCTTTGATTGCTTTTTGTGGCAACATCTTCATTAAAAGACACCTTTTCTTGCAAGTTTTACAAAATTACCGGTGTTAAAATAAAATGAAAAGTTAAACTTTAAATGTGTAACGCAAACAACTTGGTCAAAACAGGGTTTGATTTACTCCTGGACAACAACTGTGGTATGTAAACACTGACCTATGAACCATGACTCCTCTGAAGAGGGAAGCTGTAAATCTGTAGCATGTGTTGACTCACTAACATAACAGAACCACCTCAAAAGTCTGTACTCTGCAACCTCAAATGGCCAATAGAACACCCTGGGGGTATGTTGTTGAGTTTTGTGGCTGTAGTTCATTTGAAGATGTAGATATTCAGAATTGCTTGAAAAACATACAGTACAATGCTGTTATTCACAGTTCTTTTCTACCATCAGGAGGAGATAAAACAACTACGTATGAGGATGTCATCTGGTGATGCGTGGCACTATATTATTTTAGTTAAACGAAATTATAGATTTTTAGAAAAGACTATTACAGCTTTGTGATGCCGAGCCCAGCTCTGCTTGCAATTTGTTTTCAGCTTTAAATACAGAAACTACAGGACAAAGAAGACACTGACCATTTATGCTGACAATCTGTGAGCTAAATGAAGCGGTCTTTTCCATTTTAACACCAACACGACTGTGTGAGGTTAGCAAAACCTGCTGTAACAAAACATTTCATTTTGAGTAATTTGTATGATGCAGAGACAAACGCTGAAATGTCATGGTGACATGTATGAGGTGTAGAAATCTCATTTGTACTTGTGAATCTCAGGAACAAGCACAAGATTATAATTATATGAAAAGAATCTAAGCATGTGCTCGTGGCAATGTGCCAACGACGACAAACGCTTCTTAGAGTAAACAAAGCTTACAAAAACCTTTTAAAACTGTATTTTAGATAGAGAAAAAAAAAACATAATTAAATACAATTTGGGACATAAGTTGTATTTTACAGAGATCTACATTATTTCAACTGCACCAAAATGTAACAAATTAATCTAAATTCTTCAGTCCGCTGTGCATTTCTTTATCCAGTCCTCCAGCAAAACAATGTGCTCTTAAACATAAAAATACTGAGTCCGGGAAGTTGTATTAAAGTTCTCCACATTAGGATGAGTGTTTTTGTGAAATCCCAATAGAGAATAGAGTAGCTTCTCTTGTTTAGAAAAAGTCTGAGGCTTTCCGTCTCTTGGGAAGCTGCAGCAGATTGTCTGTGAGTGATGTAAGGTCCTGAGAGCTCGGCGTTTTGGATTTGTTTGGCGTTGGCGTTCCTGAAGGAGTTGATGGGCCACCGAAGGGGGACTTACACCCAGTGACTCTGTGTGAGGGCGATGGGGTATAACTCGCTCGCAGTGCTTTGTCTGTGTATTTGCTGGATGTCCGATTTACGAGCCTCTGGAGGGCAGGCGTGAGGGCCGGGCTCAGACCTTTAGGCGTCAGACTGCAACACAAAGATTGAGGTGTTCTGTTAGCGATGGTAACTATTTCTTCATGACTAAATACACAAATAAAAAAAAAAAATGATGTTGTAAAGGACACAGTTTTGAACTTAAACTCAACTTTTGTTCTCAGGGAAATAGTTTCCAGATGTACTAAGCCACTAGTTACGCAGACAATTAGATATAATCAAGAGAAAATATAATCATTACCTTGCGAGGTTCTCTGTGACCTTTCGCAATGCCTCTTGTTTCTTTGCACGATTTTTTGCAGCCGCTTCGTTGGCCATCTTCAAACCCAACCTCTCTCGTCTTCCTGGTTCTGGAATCTTTTACATACAGACCAAATACTGTCAATAATTTGCTACTTAAATAATTAGCAACAAATCTAGCACTGAATGTCCCGTACCTTAAACGACGGCCCGTGGTTCCTCTCAACATATGGAGTGTCTGATCCCTCCAGACGAAACGGGGTGCTCTCGATCTCACCCCACGTCATCAGCGGTGACTCAGCTACACCTAAAAGAACAAAGGCTTTTAGAAAAGCGCTTCACATGTAGAGGTAAAGCAGGGTCGAGTGATGTATTACACTAACTTCTATTTTTATTTTGCGCAATGTGAAAGATGCTTCAGTATGTGCTTCCTCCGCTGCCTTTCAAATAACACCAGTGCCAGCAGTGAAAAAAAAATTGCCTGACTTTAACCAGTGCTATGCCCTCTGAGACACGTTAGAGCTCTATCCAGTCAAACACAAGTAAATTAAGACAGCAGCTGATGACAATGAAACAGAACAGAACAAAGATAGTCACATTATCTCAGTTATAACGAAATGGTTTGGACAGACATTGAACAGACCACTGTGCCGTTCTCACAAACTTTCTGCAACAGTAATTTTGGAATTTCTGGTTTCAAGTTGGTTGTTGTTTTTTGTTGTCATTTCATAAATGTTTGAATTCATGTGATCATTAAAACTAACTGGAAGCACAATAAATAAGATGTTAAGAAAGGTAAATGTCGACCTTTAAAAAGTGACATTTGGCTTAAGATCTAATGCTGTTTTACATTGTTCAATGGATGTAATATGAAACAAGTCACATGATGGTGGTTTAGTTCAGGGTCACACATGTGGGATTGTGGGTCAGATTCAATACGGCAGCAGAGGAAAATGCCAACATTGCCACCGAGGAGAAGACATGGCCTAAAAAAAAAACCCTATCTATTCTGCATGGTCTGAGAGACGCACACGGTAACTTTGACTTCTACGTTTTATTTTGTTTTACATTTGTTGCCATTACTAGTTGAAGTGTGTTGTATAGACGGTTTAATACAGTGTTGTCACAGGCTAGCATGTGGGGACCCGTCTAACGACAGATAACTAGCTTGAAAGACTCTTTGGAATCTGTCTAATGAGAGATGCGTTGGTGAAAGTTTGTGTATTTCTGAAATGTTTGTATGTCTTTATGTCCATAGTTTTCACAGTGTCGGCTGACAGAAGAGCAAATAAATGTTGAAAGACATCTGTGTGATGCATGGCCTTCTATACATCAGATCGGAGTAGTTACACTCTGCACAGCACTGTGTTTGAACTTAAAGTGGTCGCGCATGAAAAAATAATACGATTGTGTTTTGTTTATATAGTTTACTCAAAGAGATAAACAACTGCAATCTTGAATTGATCTTAAGATTGTAAGAAAAGCTCTAATTTAGGGCTTACAGATGATTATAAGCCCCACTTACCAGGTGCAGGGGAAGGAGTTCTTTCAAAACCATATCCATTCACTGTTGGGGATTCATGTGGGATGAGCTCTTTCCCATCAGGACCTACTTTACCCTGTTTGAACTGCAAAGGAAAAGTAATACATTAGCTACATCACTGAGGTATTAAACATTTTTGTGCTATTCTGGGGCACATATAAGCAACATTGTTTTCAGATTTTGTATACTTGTTCCAAAAGCCTACCTGAGCATTGAGAGCTGCAGCCTGTTGAATCTGGCTTTTGTTGAGAGCTTTGCTGAACGGGTCTCCTATAAATCGGGTGTTCTTGTAAACTACCTCCCTTGGCTTCTTAAAGAGAGCATCATCATCTTTAACTCCTGGCAAAGAAATGTGGAATAAATGTGTAAAAATCAAGCTGAAGAAGAAGAATGTAAGCAGAATAAACCTCACAACTACCCAAGTACGGTCTTCTTACCTTCTGGATAATACATCAAGGCATTCTTTGCTTTGTACTCCCATGTCTCCAGTCCAGCTTTGACACATTCAAGAGCTGCCTTCTCTACTGATGGTAAGGCAAGGTTCTGCTCGTGGCGCTGGAAAAAGATCAGAAGTGCCATGATACTAATACTTTTGTGATTTTCAGAAATTCGATTGGCACACCTTAATTCAAGTATTTCATTAATTTACTTTGAATTTGTCTTAAATAGTCTGCACATACAAACCTGTTTGTACTCAGCCTCGGCTTCATATAACCAGGCGTGCTTCAGTTTCTCCTTATCTTTTGCCAGATCCATTATCTGCTCAAAGGATGCATTATCCTCACTGGTATTTTTAGCAAGGAAATGGTCCAGACTGGGCAGCTTCTTCTCTTCCTTGTCATCTTCCTTTCTCTCTATAAATAAAACAATGACATAAATAGAGATAAATTACTGTAAATATTTTACAAGTCCATTTAACTTACAGCCAAACCTGCCAATTCTGAGATCGAATGCAAGCAAGAGCAATATATGGTTTGAGAAATGAGCTGGATATAATTGCGGGCACAGATTTGAAGGATGAAGGATGACATAACCATATTTTTTAAGGCTCAGAGCATTATGTTCTTCATCATAAACAAATTGGATATTTACCTCCATCTACCCCTTTACTGCAGTGGGTGGAGGAGGGGGATCCTGAGCGACCCACTGGTGTCTCAAAGCTCGCTGGAGTCACATCTTGCACAAGAGGAAGACAAAGGAGAAAAAACAGGTGTAAAGCACATTCATGGGAACCAGACACAACACATAGTGACCTTTCATGGTACATCGGTACTAGCTAATGGTATTAAAAGTGAAAATACAACGTTAATTTTCAAATCTTATTTAACTCACAAGGTGCTGAAGACTGTGGTGTAGGTTTTGTCAGTGATGAACCATATCGGATGGATATCTCTCTCATTCTCTCAAGGTCTCCACTTTCCTCTGCTTCAAGGTAGTCTTTCTGTGCTTGCAATTTTGTCACATCTGGGAAAAAGTCCCTCTGGATGATCTTCTCTAAGCTCTGTCAAAAACAGTTCAGTACAGATGTTAGAATTTAGAGCTGATATCATCATTATGTCAGATGATGAGTAGAAATTATCAGTAAAGACAATACCCATAAGGGGAAAAAATAAATAAGTTTGTATTAAACATTAAAAAAATAACTTTGTGCAAATAATTCAATGTGAAATGAATCTTAAAAGAGCACTTCCTATTTCAGTGACAGAAGTATTGCACAAATATTGACCAAACTGTCAAAAATGAATGCCATTTCAGGAGGCTATCCCTCACACTGTGATTTCATTGTGACCTGCCAAGAGACTGCAGATGGAAATTAGCTGAAAACTAACTCTGGTGCAATGCATCAAATGGCAACATTTATGTTTAATACTGTACATGGTCCCTTTTTAAATAAACAGATTATTATTATTATTATTATTATTATTATTATTATTATTATTAATATTATTAGTAGCAGTAGAAAATGCATATATTAAGGTAATTTTTAACTGTTAACAACAAATATGTGAATTGCATGCTAAGGATATTTTTGATCTAGTACCCCGATATCATTATTGTGGCTACTGTCTTAAGAAAACTGCATAAAGCAACTTCACCTTTATCATAATATTTTATACAGTCTAGTCTTGTGCCGTATTATGATGTGACTCTTGTCCTCATTGTATCACTTACTTAAACCAAAGCTTACTTAGTACATACATGTTAGTAAAAATAAACTATTGGTGAAGCCGTGGATTCACACTCATATCCTGTCACAGTAAATTTTGTCAGGACAGGACCTGCACTCCAACCCCAGTCCACCCCCTGGGCGGCCTTTGCAGAACAGTGGTGGAACATGCCATGTGGTCTCGCTTGGGCATGCTGCTGGGAGGCAAGGTCAGTGGTGAAGTCTTTCTTAAGGACCTTTACTGATAGTAATGGAGGAAGTGGGGTGCCCATGCGCTTGGCAGCAGAGGCAAAAAGGCCAAGGAAGTCAACAAAGGGATATCGATGAGCTGCTGGTTAGTCTTACAGGAGTGTGGCTGGATCCTTATCCTTTTGCACACAGCGGTCTCCACCGTAGTCTGAATTTCTCAGTGTCTGGATTTGGTGCAAAAAGCCACCGTCTCCCTTGACAGCCCCAAGCTGATGTCGACTGTCAACACCACAATGCAGGCGGCACAAGAATCAGCCTGTCTGGTGACACCAACTGAAGCAACAGAAATAAATTTTGTGGTGGTCCCAGGTTGCCAGTGGTAAGAAACAGATGCAAAAGGATTTACTCATCGACATCTTCTGAGGGGTGGCGATGATATGGAAGACCATGGATCTTCCAGGACGGCCGAGAGAAAAAAGGCGCTGAGCAGTAAGTGTGCTGAGGTTTATAGAGGAGCTGTAATGTGTGGCTACTACTTCCAGTGAGATCTGTCTAATGTTGCTGAAGCAGAGCCTCGGAAAATTAGCCAAAAGTGAAGTATTTAATCCGGAGCATGTATGCAACTATGTCAACATAAACAGACCTGCGACTGTAATTGTTTGTTGTATTCAAACTGTGTGGCACAAATGAGCTGGTATACAGCTTTATTATTCCCTTGGCTAGTTAAATGACACATACACCTTGATGTTAAAAGTAATTCAGTAACATGATGTACATTGAACAGAAGGACTGGACAGACTGGTGAGGAGAGCTGGCTCAGTGGTGGGACAGAGCTGGACTCTCTGGTTTCAGCAGCAGAGAGAAGGACCCTGGAGAAGATTCTCTCCATCCTGGACAACACCCAGCATCCTCTGCACAGGACTGTGATCAGGCAGAGGAGTGTGTTCAGCTTCAGGTTGCTGCCTCTGACCTGCTTCACCAACAGGCTCAGGAACTCGTTTGTCCCCCATCAGATTGTACAACTCATCACTGAGTGGTCAGGGGGGGTCTCAGTCTCAGCAGATCCAATGTGATTGTTAAATGTTTATGCACCTTAGGTAATTTAATAGAACTGTTTTCCTATTACCAGTCAGTCACTTTACAACATTCGAATTCACTTTAAATCACGGTGCCCTGAAATGTGTCAATACTGTATATTGAATTTTAATTACATTTAGTATTTCTATAGATTTTAAAATTAGAAGTGTATTTTTATAGTATTGTACAGTAAGATTTTCAGAGTATATACGAACCTTTAATGGTACTAACGTACCTGTCTTGTCTTTTTGTTATTCATGTTGTTATATGTAAGCTGCTGAACACCTGAATTTCCCTAGGGATTAATAAAGTATCTATCTATCTACCTGTCAACCTCCACAGTTTCCAGCTAGCAGTATCTCTATTGTGCTAACAACATTGTATCCCAGTGTCTCTGTCTAAAACCCATCAACCTCCACTCACCTCAACGTACTCCTCTTCATCGAGGACTTTTCTGTTTATCTTCCCCTTCTCCTCGTCGGGTTGTTGTCGGAGAGCTACTGTTGTGACCGCAGAAGGGACGAGAGTCCCGGACAACGATTTCCTCACGCTGGCGCTGCCCTCCATTGTGGACCCTGTTAGCCTGCTAGCCCAACAGCTAAAAGCGATCCTTCTACGAAAAAAAAGCCTTTGAAGAAGACGGAAGACGACTTTTGTACTTGACTAATACCGTTTTGAAAATAACTAACTAATCCTCTAGGTAATAAAACGTTTACAATAGCTTGAAACCTCAAACTGAAGCTGTTAGCTAACTTTTAGCCTCCTCATAACAGCTGCGTACGAAACCCGTACGTCAGTATGTTACGTCACCGGAAGTTTACAGCTTCTTGGTGCTTTACCGCCACCAGCTGGTTGGAGTGTGGACCAACAAAAACATTCTTCAAAAAACTCAACCCTAAACACACAAGCTCGTGTAAGATGCTGTAATATGTTTCATAATTCTCACTTCTTCAGTTGCTTCATAAAGTGTCTACTACATAAAATTTGACTTTTTTGTCTCTGTGGTTTTGGATTAGCTGCCTTTCTTCTGCCTCATATTTCTAACAGTTTGCCATAACACAGTTTATGGCTTCTCAAGAAATATTATTAGTGAAGTTCTCTGAGGAATAACCTTTATTATGAGCTAAAAATAAAACCTTGCGTCAGGAAAGAAGGACTTTTTTATAGAGGTGGTACAGAAAGTCTAAAAGCCATAAATGAATTTGAGGAATCATATTATGTTGCTGTTGTATAGAGGCTGGTTGAGACAATCACACACTGATAAATGTTGGTTTCTTATTTTATAGTCAGTGTTACTAACTATCTGATGTGCATAAACTAATACAGGTGCAGTTAACATTCTGTTATGTTAGGGCAACCACCACCAAAGTAGCCCAGTAGGAGAGATGCTGCTGTGTATCTGTGGGGAAAAAGTTTACCCAGAAGCAAAACATCGTAATGATTTCAATGGCGAAATGTGTCATGACAAGTTATTTAACTACAGTCATTTATAGTCCAATAAAAAGTGTTTTTGTTGTTACTAGACAATCGTTTCCAGATTTAACCAGTCACTTAAATGATTAGAGGTCACATTCTATTGTGAATTTCCTGCTGTAAAATGGCTCATAAAATAAAATTGCTATGACAGAAAAATATTTTGACTTTTGTAACTGGATCAGACTTTTACAGTGTAATAATTACAGCTGTGATGGTGCTCAGGATTCAGCTGTGTATCTAATAATTTCCTAATTATAATCTGTGACCCTGTGTATCACAACTCCCCTGTCTAAGGTGAATTAAAGTACACAGTGTCATTTACTGTCAGATTCTGATCTATTCTGTCTCCCTATTGTGGATAAAATATTCACAATTCTAAATCAGTAATGAAGTTACTGCTGTGTTGTGTTCACCTCTCTCACATTGGAGACGAAGTTCATCCTGCTGCTGTTTGGTGCTGCTGATGTTTAATAAACTTAGAGGAAAGATTCCTACAAACAGCCAGGCGCACCAAACAAATTTCAAACAGTATTTATTACAGACACTTTGTATTTCATAGCTTTTGAATTTCCCTCGGGATTAATAAAGTACCTATCTACCTATCTATCTATCTATCTATCTGTCTGTCTGTCTGTCTGTCTGTCTGTCTGTCTGTCTGTCTGTCTGTCTATCTATCTATCTATCTATCTATCTATCTATCTATCTATCTATCTATCTATCTATCTATCTATCATCTATCTATCTATCTATCTATCTATCTATCTATCTATCTATCTATCATCTATCTATCTATCTATCTATCTATCTATCTATCTATCTATCTATCTATCTATCTATCTATCTATCTATCTATCTATCTATCATCTATCTATCTATCTATCTATCTATCTATCTATCTATCTATCTATCTATCTATCTATCTATCTATCTAGCTATCTATCTATCATCTATCTATCTATCTATCTATCTATCTATCTATCTATCTATCTATCTATCTAGCTATCTAGCTAGCTAGCTAGCTATCTATCTAGCTATCTATCTGTCTATCTATCTACTGATTATACTTTAATTAATTAATTTTGAGCTGAGAAGATGATTTCAATATAAAATATTTAAATTCTAACTGGGAGTCTTCAGTTCATTTCAGCTTTTATATTTAAATTATGTGTGTTATTGCTCTCACACTCACACAGAAAGAATCAACCCTTTTAGAAGAACTTTATTTGTTCTCAAGGACACTTTATCACAACCTGTGCAAACCACAACAATCCTTTTACGCACTGCAGATTTAACTCTCAGTATTAATAACAGCACACAATGCCAGCTCATGCGTGCACTGAACCAATCTGACTCACAAATGGACTTTAAAACTACAGTCTAACTTCACACAATTTGACTGACACAAATGTGCTGTTAAATTTTCTGGTATATAAGAATGTGTCTGGATATTATATTTAATAACAATAACAAGCAGAATTCTTTGAAAGTCACACACACAGCCTTCTTTTTTAGTCATCTTTTACTTAGTTTTCTGTGTTTCTCACAACAAATGAAAGTCTTTTCTGACGTCTCCACTTTGCTCTTCGGTTTTTAAACCAAACCTGTGTTGCAGAGAAGATACAGCGTTATTAAAGCTGTATTGTTTCAATGACATGATACATTTACATAACTAGAAGAGGCAGCGTTACATACTTGTATCAAACATCACTGATCAACACAGAAATGTAACATAAACATAACAAACTACTCAGAGCTCAAGTAAATGCCCCTCCTAATTCACCAACATCCCAAAACTCATTTGCATTAACTGCATATTTTGAGACTTTATAAGCCGTATATCATGGTGTAAATAGGATTATTATTGTTGAAAGCAGCAGTCTTACCTCTACTCTTTCTTCTCTTAGGTGAGTCCGCTGTGCTAGTTTCTCCCTTGTGTTCACATCTGGATACTGGTTCTGCAGGAACAGCTCCTCCAGTGCGTCCAGCTGGTCCTCTGTGAAAATGGTTCGGTGACGTCTGGTTCTTCTCTGCACCTGACCGGCCGACTGATCCTCCCTGTGAGTGTCTCCCAGCCTGCAGGGGTCCGAGAGCATCGCTGGAGTCCATCCATACTGACAGGCTGCAGGGAGGACAAGCGGTTTGAGGGGAGGGAGCAGATTAAGTGCTGGGTTAATATATAATTGAGGGACTTTTGAAGTCCCTGGGATATATCTTGCATACGTTTTTATTAAAAGTTAAAAAACTAATGTTTTTATGTTCGTTATGATCATGTCTTTACAAATTCCATAATTATTTATTTTGGAAACAATCACTTATTAATAAAAAATGACTGAATATCACTAAAATGTCAACTAAATAATCATCCCAATTTAATAACAACCACCTTCTAATTAGCTAAACAACAATAAAATCAGCTTATTCAAAAACTGTTTTGATTGTGTTCTTTTTATTAAGTTGAGATAATCATGACAGATATTTCTTTTTTGGCAATATATCAAATTATTTATGGAAAATAACTAATTGTATCTGTGTCCAAGAAATCACTTTCAACTAAGTTCCCCATTACAAAAACACCTCTCAAGGAAGTGTGTTAATTCCAGATCACATGACCTGCTCCACATGATGTCATTTCCTCCTGAAGAAAAGACTGGCCAGACTCCAAGGCTTTCTGAGTTATTTAATATAAAGTAATGTGTGAGTCAAGTGTGGATTTATGGCATGTCAACAGGTTTACTACAATATCTTTAGAAATAACTTTTTCAATTTCAATTTTACTCAATTGTATATATAATATTTAGAAGAATCTTTCTGTAAAAATGCCATGTGGTGTTTGGTTATAGATGGCTATGCTGATTTTAGACCTGAAAACAGCAAAAATGTCAACTATGTTACCTGTCAACTATGTTTCAAAAAGTCCCTCAATCATATATTGACTCTGCTACTAAAGATAGAGAAACGATGCACCACCAGCTGGTGGTTTGGTCCTACCTTCATGAATGAAATCGGTGTGGAATAAATCTGCACAGTGGGAGCAGTAGCAGCAGCACAAGCAGGCATGATGGACAGCGTCTGTCTGGCCTCCAGTAGGATTCACCGTCTTCTCTTTTAGTCCACTTGCTCCACATGGCTGTTTGTCTCTGTTGCTGTTTGGATATTTGCTCAGTATGTTTTCAATAGTAAAAGGAAACTTCTGTCTCTCCATCCTGATCAGTCCATTCGTCTCCGAGGAAAATTCAAATAAAGCCCCGAAGCAACGACGATCACAGGATGTTGTGACTTTTCGATAGTTCAGCCTCAGTTGCTCTTCTCTCTCTCCTCTGTCTACAACAGCGTGTCAGGCCCTTATAGTGAAATTGGGAGGCAAAAAAAAAAAAAATAGTAAAACTGTAATCCCCCCTATGGACCAGACACATAAAACGGTTGAAACTTAATTCCTAGCTAATCTGGGCAGTTTTGTGAAGAGGTTAGGGAGGACGGCAGATTCAGTTAATCTTGCCTCATTCCTTTCTCCAAAAGAAATCAGATTTCAGTGCATAAAATGAGAAGTGGAGAGCTCTTAAGATCCTTATTGTTGAGGTTTTAGAGAAAAGGGGATTGCTTGGGTATTAGAAACCTGGATTTAAAGATGAATGTTTTTTGGTGTGGCCGGAGTCTTGTGTATGCTGAATTTGAGGATTAGTTCTTTTTTATTAGCTCTTTATTATTTATTTCATTTAATGTCACTTTCCTATTTAGCTTTATCAACAAATGATCTTTTGCAGATTAGTAGATTTTGTGTTGTAGACGACACAAGCTGGTTCTGCACTCACAACAACAATGCATGCTAATTAAACACAGTAATTAGGGAGTCACAGATGAAAGGGTGACTCATGTAAGCTGGTGACGTGTGGTGATGGTTTTATATGTATTGCTCCATACAGTTAAAGTCAGTAAAAGGGATCCGACCGTGTGGTTTGTATTCACAATCGTGCATCGTATGTCTTATCTGTGTGCTGCAGTCTTTTCAGTCTGACTTCTCTGACAATGTGCACGGCGGAGGTAAAGCTATTACAGGTTAAATTCATTCCCCCCCTCAACAAATCCTGTGATTTCATACAAGGCAATACACCTTTTTTTTTCCAGAGAATTAATGGATTTCCACAATCTGTCCTAAGCTCCCTTTATAAGGGCTTTTGAAAACAGATAACAATAAACACCATCCCATCCTTTTCACTTGGGTTTAATAGCGTCCAGATTGTTGATGTATAGTTTGTGGAGCATGTGAGATTGTTATCGGCCGTTATTGTTGCTCTCAAAAGAAAGGAATTGTACCACATCCACGCTGGTTCAAGTGGTTCAAAATTCATTACTGGGGATTAAAATGATAAAAGTTCATTTTGTTGTTGTAAGCAATATTTGGTACAAGAAGCACAGCTGCAGATAAAGTTTGTCTGCATTTTTGAGAAGATGTTTAAGGGTCAATATATAATTGAGGGACTTTTGAAGTTCATGGGATGTATCTTGCATACATTTTTATTATACGCAAAAAAATAGTGTTTTTTATGTTCATTGTGATCATGTCTTTACAAATCCCATAATTATTTATTATGGAAACAATCACTTATTAATAAAAAATGACTGGATATCACTAAAATGTCAACTAAATAACTGTCCCAATTTAATAACAACCACCTTCTAATGAGCTAAACAATAATAAAATGAGATTATTCAAAAATTGTTTTGATTGTGTTCTTTTTATTAAGTTGAGATAATCATGACAGATATTTCTTTTTTGGCAATATATCAAATTTTATATGGAAAATAACAAATTGTATCTGTGTTCTAGAAATCACTTTCAGCTAAGTTCCCCATTAGAAAAACACCTCTCAAGGAAGTGTGTTAATTCCAGATCACATGACCTGCGTGGATTTATGGGATGTCAACAGGTTTACTACAATATCTTTATAAATAATCTTTAATTTCAATTTTACTCAACTGTATATATAATATTTAGAAGAATCTTTGTGTAAAAATGCCATGTTGTGCTTGGTTCTAGGTGGTCATGTTGATTTTAGGCCTGAAAGCAGCAAAAATGTCAACTATGTTACAAAAAGTCCCGCAGGTTATATATTAACCCCTAAAGTTTTCTTTTTTACCTGAAAGTGACATCAAACTGAATTTTTAGCAAAACATTATATTTAATGCATCAGAAATGGTGCCATTTAAGTCCACATCCTTAAAGCAGAGAATATTGAGCAACTGATTTGTTTTACTTTAACTAATGACCATGTCCAGAACATGAAAAATACATTTTAACTGCATCTAATCATGATACTGCATTTAGGTAACTAGAAAACATGACAGTTTTCGTGCAGAATGGTGCCTGTTTTGATGTTTTTTCTGTTCAATTACCATAGACTAAGATGCCCTTTAGGTTACTTGTTGGGATCAGAATGAATTAAAAATGAATAGTAAAGAACACAAATCAAATTAGTGTAATTCAGACAGCATAATAAACGCACCCACCCACTGAACAGAGAGCTGCACATGGCATCAGACTGTTCATGTGTGAAAATGCTCAGTGTCTCTGGACCGTGGCCCAGCACCTCCTGGGGAATCAGAAATCACAGCTTTGCGACCAAGAAATGCACAGAATCGTCCTTCCGCCGTGCACAAGTGCAGAGAAATGTTTGTCAGATGGCAAAATCCTGATGGGGACTTGACAGATGTCAGGAGAACCACCCTCGATGTTGCAGAAACTCACTTCACAGTGTTTTCTTCTATTGTGTTTTTCCCGCTGGGATCTGAAAATGAGCTCCTGAAACTGGTGTTTAGTTTGTCTGGCTTCTTCATCGTCCCACCAGCTTAAGCTAAGAAGGTGTTGAACTCACAATGACCATGTGTTTTGCTACTGAACATGATTGCGTTGCCAAAATAGAAACATACATACATACAATCACGGATATATGTCAAGGAGTGGTTCTGTATTTATTGGATAAAGATGCATAATCTCTCACAAATACCAAAGTATATAAATATTTCTTTCACAGGCTTTTCATAGAGTTACATATAAATATCTGTCATCATCCTGGGGTGTGTTGCATTGAGTGTATTGTGTAGTTCTCACACTTTTTGCCTTTGACTCTGTGACATGAGGCGATGTCGACATCACATGTAGATGAAGTTTAAAAGAAGGTTTTAAAAAAAAAGCACAGATTAAAGATAGGATAAAACTTAACCACTTAAAACACTTAACTGGTCTGACAGTGGGGATTTATGTAATGCCAGACTAAACAGGAACAAGATTAATCTAACAAATGTATGTGAGAAGTGTAATTTTGATCAATTTTTACTCAAAACCTTGGATTAATATAACATATTGTACCTATGAATGGAAAACTCAATTGGGTCAGTACAATGTCAATACTGTATGTTAATATTTTACAAATTTAAACTCTGTCAGTGTAACATGTTTTCCTTTGATGTTTTATTGCATTTAATTAATCATATTAAGTAAATTTGCAGTTTTGGGGAAAACACATTGGTTTAATATGGAATAGCTCAGTTTGATTTTAAGGAAAATGACGTTGCTTCAGCGTCATTGTAATATTTCTGATAGAAACCATCAAAGAAACACAATTAAATACAAATATTGTATTAGTATTGCAATCTTGTTCTGACACAGTAAAATTTTATCTTTATTCTTGTTACACAGTGCAATCTTATTTTTATTTTATCTTTATTCTATTTTTTAATGACTTTTTGTAATCATGTCGTGCTCTGCTGCTAATTCAAAGAGCTGCTGAACTGCCTTTTGCTGTCGTTTAACAATAAAAATCTATTCACTTCTATTCTAAATATTATTATGTTTAAATTTGTGACATAATTCAAGATTCAAGAGTTTCTCATTACTCACATGTTCTACAGTATGTGCAGTGACTGGTCTCAAGGCTGGAGAGGTGTTTTTGTAATGGGTAACTTAGTTGAAAGTGATTTCTTGGATGCAGATACAATTTGTTATTTTGTGTTATAAAAAAACACAAATGATCAGAGAAAAACACAAAATGACTCAATGAGACACAAAACTATCATAAAAAGAGACAAAACTACCACAAACAGACTGATAATGATCAAGACAAAATGACCAAAAAAGGCTCAAAAAGACACAAAATGACCACAGAAAAACACAAAATGACTCAATGAGACACATAATTATCATATAAAGATACAAACTGAAGAGACGCACAAAATAATTAATAAAAAATTGCAAAATGGCCACAAAAACACCTAAAATGACCACAAACAGACTGAAGACGGCCACAAAAAATGCACAAAATGACCACAAAAAAAACCTACAATGCCCCCAAAATGGACTGAAAATAATCAGAAAAGAAACAAAATGACCACAGAGAAACAAAATGACCAAGTCATGTGATCTGGAATTAACTCACTTCCTTGAGAGGTGTTTTTGTAATGGGGAACTTAGTTGAAAGTGATTTCTGGGACACAGACACAATTTATTAAATTTGTTATTTTCCATATAAAATTTGATATATTGGCAAAAAAGAAATATCTGTCATGATTATCTCAACTTAATAAAAAGAACACAATCAAAACAATTTTTGAATAAGCTCATTTTATTACTGTTTAGCTAATTAGAAGGTGGTTGTTATTAAATTGGGATGGTTATTTAGTTGACATTTAGTGCAATCCAGTCATTTTTTTAAATAAATGATTCTTTCCATAATAAATAATTATGGAATTTGTAAAGACATGACCATAATTAACATAAAAAACATTATTTTTTTTTTTTTACTTTTAATAAAAATATATGCAAGATATATCCCATGGAATTCAAAAGTCCCTCAGTTACATATTGACCCTAACATTCCAGTAATTAGTCTGCACCAAAACGGCTCAAAAACAAAAAGCTATTTTCTTTTTGGTGTGTTATTTTTTGATCTATACATAAAAATGGAGTTTACCTCTCAGTATAGACATTGCAGGGTTGAAGTCGGTGCAGAGCAGAGCGCCCCCCTGCGGCAGAACAGCGCCACCGCCGCTGCTGAACGCGGCACGGCGCGGCAGCAGCTACTCGCGATAACTGGCGTCGGAGCAGCAGCTGGGCGGAAAAGGCGGGAGAAGACTGCCGCTTCCGCGTCCGCGCAGCACAGACACTGGGGCAAAATGGACGATAAGTTAATATTGGCCGTATTTAATTACCCAGAGCTTTACAATATCACTTTGCCGAACTACCGCTGCACGGAAAGTCGTGCAAATGCTTGGAGGAACATCAGCATCGGCCTGGGTCTGCCATGTGAGTGTTTGTTTTCTTGTTTGTCACAACTTTACTGCCACTTATTATTTGCTTAGCCGCTGTTACCGTGCAGGAGTAAACACGCACAACTTACTCATGAGGTGTCTTTAAGAAATAAAGGCATTTCACGCGTCTCTTTAAGGCTACTCGTAGTTTGTTTTACGCGTTTATCGCCTGCAGCCCTGCGCTGTGGATGCAGCCGCGCTTTACCGTGCTAGCGGTAGCAGGCGCAGCTCGCTCGCCGTAGGCCGCGCTGAACCGAACGGCGCCGTCCGGCTCTGCTGCGCCGCCAGAGCGGAGGAGGAAAACCTGCGCAGCGGCACCGACTCGCACTATTTATCGAGCCGCTTGGTTTCCGTCCGTGTCGCTCGTTGAACACCGGAGCTCCGTGACCAACTCAAAGCTGCTGGAAGTGTCGTGGAAGCGGCGCGGCGGCGGCAGCGGTGGAGGACAAAGCTGTCAGGGGCCACAGCCGGCCAGGTGTACCGGGTCACGGTCAGCACCGGGCCGGGATAAATGAACTAACATGACCTCCAGACGCAGCACAGGAAGAGCAATGTATATAGAACACATGACAGAGCTACTTAGTGCAGTTTTACCAACATTTATAGCTAAATACCAATAACCTGCCTTAATTTATACTAAGAAAAAGTAATGTTCATGATTTAACCCTCCTGTTGTCCTCATTTACGGGCACCAAAAAATATTGTTTCTTTGTCTGAAAAAAAATCCAAAAATTCAGCAAAAGAATTCCCCAAATTTCTAAAAATTTGCAAAACCTTCAGGAAGAAAATTCAAATAATTCCTTAAAAATTTCCCTTGAAAGTTTTATTTAAAAAAAAAAAAATCCCCCAAATTTAGCAAGAAAATTCTTGTAAATATTTTCAAACAAAATGAGTAAAAATCTTCCAAAAAATCCTAAAAATATCTAAAGGGATTACATGTATATCACTAATATTCTCTTAAGAACATTCACATAAAAATCAACCAAAATCCAGTGAATTTCCCTGGATTTGGTTGTTTTTTATGTGAATGTTCTTAAGAAACATTTTTAACATCTTTTTTTCCACCAAAAATGTTCAAAGATTTCCCAAAAAAGTTGAAAATGTGGACATCAGAAGTTTCACTGTGAAAATATATTTTTTTCCCACATTTTCAAACTTTAAAACGGGTCAATTTTGACCCGCAGGATGACACGGGTAAATAACCGACTCTTGTGCCGTTTTTTTTTAGATAACTGCACCATGTAAAACAACAGATCTGCCACAGATATTACATTTTAAGGGTCGACTGATAGGCTTTTATCAATACCAATACTGATATTGATTATCATTGATCAAGCAGACTGATAGCCTTGTTGAGAACTGATACACATTTGGGGTAAAAATGAAAGTGTTGGGGTGAAAATTTACAATAATACACCAAATTTAGCTAAAAATCAAAACAGATATCACACGTAGAGAAAAGCTGCTGTGTCTTTTGTTTTTTTTGAAATTACAACACAGAAAATAATAATCATAAAAATATATCTTATCTGATAATTAAACAGGCTGATACCTAGTACATTTATGAAGATTACAATTGTAGGTTTTTATTATAACTTTTATGATTTCAGTTGCCCTATAGTCTTATTTCCAGTCTACAACCAAATCCCACTGTGTGAATAATACATTAGTGTGATTAAAAACTAATGCTGAAATGACTGCTTGATTAAGCAGTAATTGCAAAAATAATTATGATGATAAGTAATCTAGGTGATTTTTAAGGCAAGGGTGGAAATTTTGAATTTCAAAGTATTTCAACGCTGCAAGTTGCCTCATCTTTGTTGTACATAGTTCCTGTGTTTTCCCTGTTTCTTATACTCTGGTATTTTCTCTTTTCAAGCTGAGGAATGCAAAAGAAAATGGAAGAACATGAGAGACAGGTACCTGAAGGAAATCCGAATGGAGATCAAAAGCAAGAAGCAAGGAGAAGTCATACAAAGCAGATGGAAATACAGACAGCTTATGAATTTCATAGCACCCTTCACTGGATCGAGGAGCGGCGTGGCAGACATCTGCGGCAGCAACGACGACGACCACGACAATCCTGACAACGAATCGGGCAGCGCTGACGGAGAAACCACTTTACCGGAGGCCGTGAAGACGCCGCAGAATATCACCAAGGTCCCGGTGAGTCCACCTGACCTGAAGCCTCAGGTGACTTTTGTTCCTCAACTCCCTCCAGCGTCTCAGGACACACAGATGGCCCAGCTGGCCGTTCTCGCCAAGATGCCGTCCGGCCCACAGGTCACCCCCGCCAGCAACACCGGACGCAAACGGCGGCTGATGCAAGATTCGCTGTCGCCGCCTTCCTCTCAAAGTTCAACGCTGCCGACAAAGTGGCTGGTCAAGGACGGTGTCAACCCCTGTCCCACCAGACCGCGGGACGAGGACGAACTGTTTCTGCTGAGCTTCGTTCCCGCTCTGAAGCGACTCGCTCCCCAGAAAAGGTGCGAGACGAAAATAAAGATCCAGCAGATTATGTACGAAGCGGAGTTCAATGTCGCACAGCCAGAATCTCAAGAGAAAAAGGAGACGGAAACACCGAACTAATCTGAACCGACTTTTTTTTAAAACTTAATTTTGTTTTTTAAAAATCCTCTTCCACAAAATTATCAAAATGTCTATTTTTCTTAATTTACAGCACAAAAGTGGTTGAGATTGAAGTACAACTATTTTTCATGTAAAATATGATTTGGTGCTTCTTGATTTGTGTATTTATTAGACAAGTAAAACTTGTTTGGCAATGAAGTCCTGATAGATTTACACCTTAACAGAAAAAAAAAGACAATTACTAACCTCTTCATTTACATAGCTTTACTGTCAATAGAGTGAATTGACATTTAGAAAAGTTGCTTCATGTTCAATGAATCAAACTTGACTTTAACTCTGTAATCTACAGTATTTTACATTCAATTACAGTGAAAAACAGTAAATTGAGCAGAATAAAAGCTTTTACAGTTTGGAAAGGAACACTGTTTCATACATTTAGTCTTTCCACTGCTTACATGCATAAACACATTTCTTTCCAGTGTCATCTAAAATAAAATGTCAGTGTGACAGTATATTGATTCCTCAGGATGTCTTTGATTTTTGGAAACTTTGAGCTGTTCGATTTATAAAAATCAGGTACATCTGAATAGGTGGAAAACCCACATTCTTAGTACATTAAGGTTGAGTCCAAAGTCACTCCCAGTTTACTACAGATAGGTGACAAATTAAAGGAAAAATTGAATGGGTGACCCCTACAGAGAGAGGATTTGGTGGCTTTGGTATGATGTGGTAATTTTCCTGCATAGTTTGGATCCACTGTGTCATGAAATGATCGCTGCAAATCAATACGAAGTTGCTTTAAGCGGTCACCTTTATTATATGATGGAATATTTCCTTCCCGATGGAAGTCGTCTCTTTGGATGACAATGCTCATGTCAATAGTGTACGAGGAGTAACTGAGTGGTTTGATGAGTGTGAAAATGATGTCAATCATATGCTGTCGCTTTGAACTCAACTCAGTTGAACATTTAAAGGGAGATTTTGGTCATTATCAAAACACCAAATGAGGGGAAAAATGCTGCTTCATCCCTGCAGCAGAGTTTTACAGTCTTAAAGAATCAGTGCTAAGGTGCATTAAAGCTGGTTGGGAGCCAACAACGATTTTTCCTTTAATTTGTCATCCCCTTGTACATAGTCACTACAGTGGTGGAAAAAAAAAATTCAGACATCCCATACATTTACATGTATGCTGCATTAAGAATCACTCTTCAAGTGCAATTTCTTTTCATACAATCACTGCCATAATACTAAACAAATCCTTAAAAAAAGCCATTAAAAACTTAAAATTGGTTCCATAAAAATAAAATACTGAGCATTGGGTCATTTTGGTAGAATTTAGTCTTGTTAGTTTTTGTTGTAAACAAAAAAAAAAATATATCATTTGTATTTATGTCTGTCTAATGCAGCCACACCTTTTGAAACACAAAAAAAGATTTTTCCATAAATATTTCCTGATAATGAGATTGTGTAAAACTTTAAGGGCATACTAAAACTTTTTTCCACCTCTGTACATTTACCCTGAGCCCTTTCCTCTCACAAATCACTATATGGGGACCTCAGAACTTGCACAAATTTGCACAAAAAAGGGGAGCGTCCACGACACATCCACTACTTTCTGCTAACAATCCCACAACCAAAATGAGTCCCTTTACAGAAGCGAAAATTACATTTGTGCAGCACGACAGCTGACACTGACAACTCAAAATTATGATGATTGTGAAATCTCTATATAATTCATGCTCACTATTGCATGTCTGTATTAAAGGGAGTATTGAATGAGTGAATGTGGGAGTGATTTGGGATGCAGCCTTGGTGGGAGAAAGAAGACAACATGGAGAAAGCACATGCTATTATTCAGCACATAAGTAAGAAACTAGAGGGTTTCTTTGCAGCTTGTCTAACATGGACAGGCCTTTTATTCACAGAGGATATTTTTAGTATTAAAAGTACAGGTGTAGATCATAAAATTCATAACTGCCTCACTATCACACTCTCCCACTTTAAGTTTTCTGTGTGTATTTCAAATTAATAACGCAAACAGATATGCACATAAGATAATCAAGAGAAAGATGGTACACACTAGGTGTCTGTGTTATGTGACTCATGGTGAAAGCCTAAATTAGAACAGATATCGTTAATAATTAAAAAAAAAAAAAAAAACAGCTTCATTCAAACTTCACATGACTTGGTGCCAAGGAGAGGAAAACTTTTTTAAAAAGTATGAAGGCAGAATCATAAAACATTTTAATCTGACAAATCCTTCGGGTTAACGCATCGTCTTTCCACGCTCTTATGCAATCAGCAGCCAAAACATGATCACCAGAGCGACAAACAGGAAGAGCCGAGACAGAAACTGTTCGTCCATGTGCTGCGGTGTCCCCGGAGCGGCTGTTTGGGAAATTGTTTAACACAGGTTATTCGATATGTTTGCGGCTAAAAGGACACAGAGGTCATGGTGAAGTGTGTTAATAGAAATACCTGGAGGAGGTCGTCCATCGTTGATGTTAAAAGCCGTGGCGAAAATACCGAATGGAAAGGCACCGATTCCAAATGACATCTGGAAACCCCCATCTCCGAAGCCGAATCCCTGGAAACCCTGAAAAAAAAAAGTATTTTCTTAATATGTTGCCTCGTCTTCACAATATCTGAAGTTTAATGTACAGCGACAGATGTGACGCAACAGTTGGTTACAATTTGTGATCATTCTCAAGAGACATGTGGCACCTCCGCTCTTAACACGTAATAGATCCCAGTGGGAAACATCCTTTTGTTAATGAATAAGCCACAGGTTTGTACTGCAGCACCTGCATCATCATATGTAATGGTTTCATCATGAATGCATTAAGTTACTGAGCACGTTTGGACAGGAGAAATACACTTTGTTATGACTGGAAGCATACGTGTTCATAGTACTTACACCGCGGTTTTCTGGCTCAGGCCTCTGTCCTTGTGGTCGAGGGGGTGTTCTTTCTCTGTAAAAACAAAATTACATTCAGCAAATTCAGGCATTGCACTGAGTTGCACTGTAACCTTGAATAAAATGCCAATTTAAAGTCACTTGTAATGAATACAGCATTACAAAATGTGCGTTGAACATATTCCCCATTGGAGTATCATGTGGAGGAATGTGATTGTTAGTCTGACCTGTATTACAATATTCTACCCACCTGGGGTCTTGTTGTCCTGTGCTTCCTCTCCCATACAAGGGGATTACTTTGTCTCTGCTGATTCCAGCTTTACAAACTGGACACACTTGTCTGTTTGGTCGGGTCTCCAGCCACTGCGAGGAGATATCAAGAAGCTTAGCCTGTGAAGCATCCATAACGAAGCACTATCTTGGTATTTGAATGAAGTGGAAAAAGAGAACGCAGTTTCAGCTTACCTGATGCAAACAGGGCCAACTAGTCAAGGGGAGGTGAAAAGGAAGAAGTTTGATTAGTTTAATGTCACAAGTCCAGGAACAATCTGACAAAAGTGGCATCAGCTACTAAAGAAAGGTAGAAAAAGGTTGAATTTTCTTTGAAAATACATTAAAGAGGCACAGTAGCAACAGGAATCAGGTCAAGTGTTAAACACCTGACATGTCCTGAGTGCACATTTTCTATTTCTGCATATATGTAGCATGTTCCACTATAAGTGCATCAAGAGCACTCATTAAAAATTGGGTTTCCCATTAAGGGCAACATAAATTAAGCACTTTCTATTCACCTCACACAGGCCAATCTCAAATTAGTAATCATTTTAATGCATCTGCAAAGATATTACCAGAACAAAATATACATTTAATAACTGGTTGAATCATAAATGTGTGTGGTTTTTAATTTAACTATAGCCTGACCAGGAAGTAAAGCCACAGTGGCGTCTAATTTGTACTGTTTTTTTAATCATCACTGTTGGTTTAATTTTGATTTAGATTTACAGATGATACCTTTATAGAAACACTGAAGCAATAGAAAATAATAAAAAATCAAGTAATATGTATAAAGTCGGAACTCATTGCAATTCCTGTAATAAGTAGCATTAAACTAGCATGTTCTAGCATCAACTAATTTAATCTTTAATGCATGTTTGTGTCATGTTTGTGTCATATATGTAAAGATAACACGTCAGCACCACGTGTGACCAGCAATCAATACAGCTGATGATGATGTTTGGTTACAGCTGTTGGCTTTAGAAAGTGATATTGACCTCCAGGAGTTGTGTCCCCACTTCACCTCTTGATAAATAACTTGCAGCAACTGATTCTCTGGTGGTCCAGACTCCTTCTCAGCCGCAGGTGGCCTTAATACCCAGATTAAGGTGCTTTATAATTTAAAAAATGTAAACACAAGCCACATACAGGGAGCCGGTTCTTACCAGAAGAGGTGGCCACACAGGCTGATCACCGCATCCTTGGCGGTGTCCAGACAAATGTTACACTCGAAGGTGCTGTCTTGGTTGCCGCCGTCGGCCGCCGTCGAGCCGCTGGATCCGGGACTCGGGTTGTCGGCAGCCGCGGCGGAGCTAGCGGCCGGAGGGGGAGCAGCGGTGGCCATTTCTTCAAGCTTAGATCCACTAAACGAGGAAGGGGGTGACTCCTCCGGCACCCAGCGCCTCAAAATGTACACATAAGGAGGTCCTGAGGAGAGGAGGGGCGGTGATCAGAGACCAGAGTGAAATCAAACCGAGCTAACGTCCATCTGGAGCTGCTAATGTTAGCAAAAAACTGACAGTTTAACCGTGTGGCCGTTTAACGGAACGCAGCGCGACGAAAACCGAAGCGTCTACAAGCGTCGATACACCTCGTCGTTCAGAAGCAGAGCTGACATTAAGTGAGAGTTAAAACTTATTGACAGGAGTTGGGATAATATCCTTACAGCTGGTTGCATCACACACCCGCAGCTTTAATTACCGGTAGTGGAGGGGAGGCAGGGGGCGGGGCTTCCGGTACCGGGGCTTCTGCTGCCCTCAGCTGAGCCTGACAGGAAGTTCAGTTTAATTCAATTTAATTCAGTTCAGTTTAATTCAGCGTTATTTAATTTCATTCAGTTCAGTTTAATCCAGTTCCATTCAGTTCAGCTTAATTATGTCATGTGATGATAGGTGTACGTTTGTCTGTCTGACTTTCTGTGCAACATTACTCAAAAACAGACTAACAGACTTGGATGAAATTTCCAGGGAAGGTCAGAAATGACACAAGGGCCACTTGATTAGATTTTGGCAGTGATGCGGCTTATAGTCTGGATCCACGGATTTGTTAAGAATTTCGAGATAGCAGCACGGCCTCACTGTAACCATGACAACAAATGAACACTACGTCAGCTGCCTGCTGATGATCAAATGATTGCAATTCTACTGCAAATCGGACTTATCCATCGGAAACCATACAATGACTGAGCAGCCTTGGCGGAGTACTGCGCTTTCTGAGTACTTTTCTTGTTCAGTTTAATTCAGTTTAATTTAGTTCAATTCAGTTCAATTTAACTCAGATGAATTCAGTGTAGTTAAATTAAGTTCAATTCAGAGCAAAACAATTCAATTGAATTCAAATACAATCAGATTGCTTTAATTCATTTCAGTTCAATTCAAGTAAATTCCTTTTAGTTCATTTCAGTTCAGTTCAATTTAATGTAGTTAATTTCAATTTTATTCAGATCAGTTCAGTTTTATTAAATTCAAATTAGTTTGATTCAGTTAAGTTCAGTTCTATTCAATTTAACAATTTAATTAAATTCAGATTAATTAAATTTAATGCAGTCAAGCTAAATTCAGTTAAGTTCAGTTCCATTCAGTTCAGTTCAAATCAAGCCAATTCAATTTAATTCAGTTCAGTTCTATAGAAACCAAACCACTTCCATTTAATTCAGTTCGAATCAGTTTCATTCAGTGAAGTTCAGTTCAGTTCAGTTCAATA
Source organism: Amphiprion ocellaris (assembly GCF_022539595.1). NCBI lineage: Eukaryota > Metazoa > Chordata > Actinopteri > Pomacentridae > Amphiprion > Amphiprion ocellaris. The sequence goes on from NC_072782.1 coordinate 7,523,210, forward strand.
CAATTTAATGACATTCAAATCAGTTCAGTTAAATTCAACTTCATTCAAATTGTTTCAAATTCAATTCAGATCAGTTAAATTCAGTTAAATTCAACTGTAATTTGTTCAGTTCAGTTCAAATCAATTGAATGCTGTTTAGTTAATTCAATTAATTTCCATTATGAATAATTACAAGGCCCACAGCTACAGAACCACTGCTCTAGTTGCTGCTAACTGGGATATTAATGTTGCACATGTAAGCATAAAAATGAAGTGACCTTACTTTGCCTAGATCATAGGGTGTGACATTTTATATTCATTTTACTCTAAAATATCTTGAAAATGGTGCAATTATTAGCTTGATGGTTCCAATTCGTCGTTATCCCAACAAGTTCTCTGAGACTAGATCTGGAGGAACTGCAATATGAGATGATATTGTTCCACTTCGCCTTTCATATGCCATTTTATTTTTTCCCCATTGATATAGAAATATAAAAAAATAGCAGGCTTAAAATTACTTCATGAGAATGACACTAGAACAAGCACAATTATATGTACAGCAGTACAGTTTAATAGTAGGGTGATAACTGAAAACTGAAGAACTTTACACAACAAAATTACAATAATTTAATTACTTCATCTGATTTGTTTAGTTTAATTTATACAATTTTATTATGAACACAATGTAAAAACTAAAATGTTGGTTCTTAATATTTCAGTCATCACAGTTTGCTCTAAATAACTGAATATAATGCATTTAATTGCGTTAAAAACACTTCACACAAGCTATGATTTGAAGGACGCACAAGAACAACATAAGAGAAAGTCTTCCATACACACAAAAATATCTAAATTAAACATATATGAGAATAAAGATTTTCATTTTACATCGAAAGACACAGTAAATCAATAGCAGACATCAATCAATAACTTATAGCCTCAATGACCAAATGTGATCCATAATGTTTTAAGATCATGATAAATACATCATTAATGCATACATGTATATACATAATATACAAATCACCTACAGAATACATTGTGACTAAACATGTCCAAAGTCACCTGTGTTGCTAATCAAAGTTCATGTACTCCTTCACATTAATGATAAAAATTTGAAATTAATTTCATATAACCTCCATTGACTTGGACTTTGAGTGACTGAGACCACCTGTACGGAAGTCCTCAGCCATCGCCTCCTCGATCCCTGATGTCAAAGACCGCCTCAGGGTTCGTTTGAAGTCATTACCAATGAACACATAGAGAAGTGGGGATATGAAGCTGTTTGCTGCCGCCAGCGTGGTTCCCACCCTCAGCCCAGTTCTCTGCACTTCCACACTGTGGTTCTTCAGGTCCAACTCCAGCAGGACAAAGGTATGATACGGGACCCAGCAGAAGAAAAATGACAAGATGAGCGCTGCCATGATTTTGTAAGGCTTTGTTGACTTGATGGTCAAACTTCTCAGCTTCACACCAAGCACCAAGCTGCAGGACACAATAATCTGGAAAGGGATCAGGAACCCGCAGATGAACCGAGTCAGCGCCACTGCCTTGTGTTTGGAATGGCCCCCGTAATCTGTGTGGCACTGAGTGACCGAGCCGTGGACTGTGGTTTTTCTGAAGATCAGCGAGGGCAACGTGAGGAGAGCAGAGAGGATCCACATGAGGACGACGACTCTAAAAGCTTTGGGCACCCTTCGATGGTTGTGCGACCACACAGGAAATAAAGCCATCACGCAGCGATCGGCGCTGATTAGAACCAACAGGAATACGCTGCTGTACATGTTGAGAAACAGGGCGGAGGACGAGAGCTTGCACAAGATCTGCCCGAAAGGCCAGTGCGAGGTTAACATGTAGAACACGTCGAGTGGCAGAAAGACACAGAACAGAAGGTCTGAAATGGCCAAACTGATGTACCAGGTGGTGATGACCGTTGTTTTCATTTTCCATCCACAGATCCAAATCACTAAGGAATTTCCTCCAAGCCCAACAACAGAAATAATGATATTGGTTGTCACTAGGACATAAGTCAGAGAAGACTGAGAGGTACTGAAAGTCACTAGTTGAGTTAGGTTGCTGTAGATCTCTGTTTCATTGCTTGGGGCGTAATCCTCATATTCAACATAATCAACATCATCCATGCTGGTTACTTTACCTGAAATATGAACCACAACAATTTCCTCAATAAACACACAGAAAGCTGTAACAATTTGCAATTTTATCAAGAAAATGTGCTCTAGTTTTTTCCTGAAGAACAAATAAATACTCACGGTATGTGTTGATGGTCAAAGCAGCGACTAAAGTGTTGCCTTCCTGAGTCCTTTGCTGCTGGATGCAACTTCTCACTTCTGTTTTCTGAGCAGTGTTTGCTGAGAAGAGTGACGTAGGTAAGGCTTTTGGTCAAAAACACAAAAAGAACTGTTGCAATCTCAGAATGGGGATCTCCACCACACAACCACATGAAGGGACCAAACCAGCAACTCACATTTCTAAACACCAGGGTGTGTCTACAGGCCATTTAATCAATCACTTCATAATCAGTATCACAAATATTGCTCAAAACACCTATATAGAAATCCCAATTAGTGTACAGAATCAGAAAAACTTCATTAATCCCCACAGGGAAATCACTTTGCCACACTTTTTAAAGTTGATTTCAACTTCATATTTTCAAGATTGTGGAAGTTGTAAAATTATACAACTTCATCAGAAAGACCTTAAACTATATAACTGGATGACCACAGATAGGAAGGACCTCCGACATTGATTCTGTCACATCTTCCAGCCCAGATGCTTCCAACAGCTGCAAAAGAGCATCTGTAGGTGGCAGGTTGCTGCATTAGCTAAAGTCTGAAGTGTCTGAAGAGAAATTAAGTCATCCATTCTCCAAATGTAAACATCTTAGTAGTAGAACAGGACAATCTTTAGAAGAAGTGCTACTTCCTCACATATGTTTGTATCTTTAGGAAAAACAAAATTTTTATATTGATCAAAGAATGGGATCATATAATTGACCTCACGTCTGTGGCCTCCATGCTTTTCAAACTGAACTGACACATTTGTGTAGAATTCATCACAGAAATGATACTAGCTATGGCTTTTTATACACACATGCATATTTATCTCTACTAGTAATTTTACTGCACCTGATTTGTCTTCATCTTAAAGGACTGAGACCACAAGTTCTGGCGGGCGATGAAGAAAGTTCATTACAAGAAGTGACAGGAATGGAAGGTTCTGTAGATCTTCAGCATGTAAGCCTTTCCACATGGTTGAAACTGTGAAAATACTCTAAGTATGACATGTTTAAAGTGAAGTTTTCATTGGCATCATCTTGGTAAAGGAATAATAAAGGCTTCTGTAGCAGTGAATCATTTCAAAGTCACATTTTTCCTGCCTGCTTAAGTGAAATATTACATATCAAGTTGTAAGAATCTGCACATACATTATGCAATGATCATTCAGTGACTCATTTCCCCTTTTTTCACTCAAACTAAATATTTCCATGCCGTGCCCTAAAGGTCATGTGATGCTGTTATGCAACAGAAAAATGCTGAGTAAATTATTTTCAGAAAAATAACCACAAGGCAACTAACCAATAAATCGCTTTGATTCATACAAATTTTTGAGCATTCATTTATAATACTTCCCTTTAAAGGCCACATTCTTCGACATTTAAATTTGCTGTGATTTATTAGCAGTGCTGGAGGAAGCATTAAATCATTTACTGTAAAGGTGCTGTAAAAAGTATTAAATTGCATTTGAACTCAGTAAAAATAATTATGGCTGCTACAATATTCTTTAGCATCATAAATAAAATAAGTTATTTGAATAGACACCTTTATACTAATGTGTTGTAGTTCTTTTAATTTACTTTTAATATCATTGTGTTATGATTTGTATTGTGTTTTTATTTTTAAAACATTCAAATTACGAGCAGCCTGGTTGAGGTGGGCCAAAAAAAACCCCAAACAAGCAAACTTAAAACTATGATTGGGTGGTGTGCAGTGGTAGAAAATAACTAAATACTTTTAAATTCCTAATATACTTTAAATTTCCATTTTATGCCACTTAATACTTTCCCTAACCACCATTACAAGAAAAATATTGTACATTTTACCCTGGGGATTTAAATCATACATACAAAACATATAAAGATATTGTAGTAAACCTGTTGATATGCCATAAATCCACACTTGACTCACACACTACTTTATATTAAATAACTCAGAAAGCCTTGGAGTCTGGCCAGTCTTTTCTTCAGGAGGAAATGACATCATGTGGAGCAGGTCATGTGATTTGGAATTAATACACTTCCTTGAGAGGTGTTTTTGTAATGGGGAACTTAGTAGAAAGTGATTTCTCTGACATGCAGTTTGTTATTTTCCATATAAAATTTGATATATTGGCAAAAAAGAAATATCTATCATGATTATCTCAACTTAATAAAAAGAACACAATCAAAACAATTTTTTGAATAAGCTCGTTTTATTATTGTTTAGCTAATTAGAAGGTGGTTTTATTAAATTTGGACGGTTATTTAGTTGACATTTTAGTAATATCTAGTAAATTTTTCTTAATAAGTGATTGTTTCTATAATAAATAATTCTGTTATTTGTAAAGACATGATCATAATGAATATAAAAAACATTAGTCATTTTACTTTTAATAAAAATGTATGCAAGATATATCCCATGGACTTTAAAAGTCCCTCAATTATATACTGACCCACATCAACAAAAACAAAAAATAAAATAGAGCAGCTACAGGTCAACCAAAAGCCTGTCTGGAAAAAAAAAACGTTTTCAGCTGCCTAAAGTACTTTTTCTTTGAGTAAACTGTATTGAAACTGGGGTCATGACTGTTTACTGACTGCATTCATATTGACCGTCTGACTGCATTGTATTCTGAAAGGATGTTTACCTTCCGCTGTTTTACATAAAACGGACATGCGCAGATGCGGTTAGTTGAGCTCGAGCTGTTCTCCTCTTTCAAACTGCGCCATTCTGTCAACATGGCGGGTACGGTGGCGAACAAGTGTCTCAGTCCTCTGGCTTTTCTCACCAGGAGGCTTTCTGCTCCGGAGTTCATCACTCAGTGCTGCTACCACAAGAAGGTAAACCCGTCTGGTGTAGCTTTTTAACAAACGGAAGCCCGGGGTGTAGTGTTGTAGCCGCTGTTAGGCTAATGTTTACATTTATTGTAGTTAGCTTGGTGTAAGTCAGCTTAATTAGAGCAGCATTAACTCTGAGGCTAACAGTGGTTGTTAGTCAGGTAGATAGAGCTGGTTAACTGCGTAGTTAGGGGACAAACAAAGGAAGGACGCTTACATGTGTTGTGTTTTGTGCATCAGTCTGCCTCCAGACATTCAGAGAAGGGAGTGTCAGAGAGAGATAAGATGTGAAAACTCAAAATAGTTATCAATATCTGCTCCATGCCACCTACATAGCAAGCAGAAGACTAGAATAACGTCCCTAATCTGTGCCCCAGCTGGGCACAGTTTTAATACTTAAATCACATCCGATTAATGGGCTTTAGGGGGTGTCAATGTGGTGTAGGAGAACAGTGTGCTAGAAACAGGTAAATGTTCTGTAATACCTAATATATACCTTCTTCTTAGGGATGGAGCATCTTTTAGTGATCTATTAGACCTATTCACATGTTCACAAGGTTCAGTTTCACATGTCTGATGCAACATGTAGAAATAAGGTCGTGGTATGTAAAGATGTAAGCTCAGTTGGATATGTTTTTGTTTGGGTGTAATTTGAAAATTATCAACCTATGCTGAAATTATTTACTAAAAAACTATAGCTGTTGGATTTTCACTAGTGAGTCTGGCTTCAAATGTGACATCCTATCTGATATATATATATATATATATAAATATATAAAAGGTTCCTTAATCATAAAGACATTTTTGTATCAGATTTTATTTTACATTTATCGTATTAAATGTAGTCCTGTATTGTGATGTTCAGCCACTTCATTTCGTCTCAGTCAGAGTGACTCGGCAGAAACTAGAGGAGGGCAGGATGAGGAGTTGGTGTAGTGGACAATGAAATCCAGTCCTAATCTGTTTATTTCTGTGTCTCTTACGTAAGGGAAGAAATATGTAGTTGTGTAACGGAGGTGTCAAGACTTCTAGACATTCTTTTTGTGGTTATAGTAGAATACAAATGCTGTCTCAGGATGCTGCTGTCATTAGGGTTCCTCACATTTGTTCTAGTGTTAATGAACGGTAACTACACTGAACTTGTCCCTTTTCTGTTGTCTGAAGGTGGTGGATCACTATGAGAACCCCAGAAATGTGGGCACACTGGACAAAAACTCCAAGAAAGTTGGAACCGGATTGGTGGGTGCTCCAGCCTGTGGAGATGTAATGAAGCTTCAGGTGCATTTGTCACTAAATATGGATGCATTTCAGCCCTTTTATACACACTGAACCATTAGGGCTAATGTATACATATAGTATAAAATAACACATCAGAAAAGTACTTTGAAGTAGCATGTACAGAACACTGAGACATTATTATTCAGTTTTACTATGTAGAGGTGCTACATCTGAAATGGTTTATCTTTGCTTGTTATTTGCTAGGAGAAATGTGCAATTTACTAATTTATTATTATCCACTTGTTCAAAGTTACATTTTGATGTGTAGTTTTTAAGAATCGGACTGTAACCTTCTATGAACTCTACCATTTTGCACTTTGCAATTTATATCTATCTTGATATATGTAGTTTGTATCTACCTCATTGCCCTATTGCACCTACATTATTAATTTGTATTTGCATTAGTATGACACATTTGCACTAGTATGTTACTAAGTTGTGTTTGTTTCTTTTTATAATACTTGTTCTACATATATTTATCCCTATTTGTTTATTTATGTTACTTATCTCTAATTGCTTGTTTTTTTTACTCAATTTCTTATTGTTGCACTGCCTGCTCTGTGTGTCATTTTTAGTTGCCTCCTGGGGACAAGTAAAGTTTTCTGAATCTGTAATTAGACTTGTAAAGTGAAGTAAGAGTTTTGTTCACCTTTGACGCTTGAGTGAAAGTAAAAACTTTTTCCAGATTGAAGTGGATGACAATGGGAAGATCGTGGATGCCAGGTTCAAAACTTTCGGCTGCGGCTCTGCCATCGCCTCCAGCTCTCTGGCCACAGAGTGGGTGAAAGGCAAATCTGTGAGTGAACACATTCGACAACGTGACACTTCTTTCATTTCCTCTTAGATCGGTTATCTACTTGATTTGTTCTTATGCATTCTGCTCTGTTATTGACACAAAAAGTTCCTGTGGTTACTGGAGCCGTGTGCTTTGCTTTTCTTTTCAGGTGGATGAAGCTTTGACCATAAAGAACACTGACATTGCCAAAGAGCTCAGTCTTCCACCTGTTAAACTTCACTGCTCCAGTAAGTTTTCAAAACATTTTTAAAGGGATATTCTTCTTTTCTGCTGCTCTGTGGATGTATTTAACCTCTAATTGTTCCTGTTCCAGTGCTTGCGGAGGATGCCATCAAGGCCGCTCTTGCTGACTATCGTCTCAAGCAACATGACAACCAGCAGGAGGCAGCCAGCGCCAGCAACTAAGCAGAGCACTTTCACTCTGAGCTGGACAACATTTGCTTCCTGCTGCCAAGAAAATAAGTAGCAACAGTCCAGCTTCACCACCTCACTTTCCTGCAGTAATGATGCCCAGTATCGTCAACCCTCTGTAGCAGTGTTACACCAGGCTTTCTGTGTTAGTCTGATCCTCCAACCTTGTATACTGTATCTTTTAGCCTGTCACATTAACGCACAATATAAGCACTGTTTGGGGTTGTTGGTACAAAGTTGAGCCTTATTTATCAGATTGATTACATTTGAGTGTATTTTAAGCTTTTGTTCATTCTGGAAGGTGTGATGGAGGCATTTATTAAAGCTAAAAGCTTTACAAAGCTGCAGTGTGGGACTTTTACATATATATGAACCTCTGTTACATTCAAAATCCTTGTCAAACACAATGCTGAATAATCTTATGACCACTGAGTAAATATCTCTGTATTCCACAGCACCAGTTTTGATATATTTTACATCAACCAGCAATGAGTGATTTGCCAGAGTGTGTTCTACGGCAACTAGGAGTGTTGCACAAAAAGAAGCATCCGAGAAAAAGTTACGATACTCCAGATAAAAAAAGAAACTTTACATTCAGAAGAAGGATTACAGTCTGAACACTGGAAACACGACAGTATTTGTGTAGTTACTCTCACTGCCAAAAGGGGGAGACATGTTCCACACTGCAGCTTTAATTATCCTGCCTGCACACTAAGCACTCACCTATTATATGCAATTAAGCAAAGTGGCTTGAAACAAAGAAAGGGTCCATTAGTTTTCAGTGTAATTCATTTTTACCTATGCTTAACTGAAAGTCTGCAATAAAAGTATACTGAATCATATGTTGTTTTGAATCCAATTTATTACTTAAATAACCTGAATAACTGTCCTTTATAAGATATTTTTAACTGTCATTTATAGAAAAACACAAGTGAACCTCTTTCTTAATGCCATTTTAGTGCGCTACATTATACTGTGATTGAAGAACTAGCTCACCTAAATGAAATACAGTCTTTATAAGTGCTATTACTTCCATCTATATACGGCTGCTTCTTAGATGTAAACCCACCACTAATCTCAGGAAGTGGTTTTCTACTTGCTAAGATTCAAAAACTGATCTGAGTCAGTGCAATGTTTTGCACAGAAGTATCTGGGTCCACACCACACATTGTTTCTGGTAGCGACCCACATGCAGGAATGTTTCAGGATGTAGACAAACTATACAATTTCCAGCAGCACAAAAATCACCCCAGCAGATCAACTGTTTTTCATGCCATTAAACATGTTTACAAAATTGCATGAATGCTATATTTAATCCAGAGCAAACAGGCTGCTGAGTGTTAAACTGCTCAGCACCGAAGGAAATCGTGAAATTTTGAGTGTAACTTTTCCACATTTGCTTCCGTAAACCTGTAGAAATCTTTGGAGGCCAGCTGGGCAGTTTTCCACAAGCATTAGGAAACTTGTTTAGATTTCTTAGAAGGCAGTTTTCTCTCCAGCGATTAGCTGAAGTGTGGCAGAGTCATTGTGAATGTGCAGAGATGAGGGCCGGAGACTCTTGCCATTGGAAGGCTCCTGTGATTCATCTTTCTCTGGACGAAGCTGCTCTGAAGGACTCGACTCTGCTGCTGCAGCTGCTTCACTGTCAGAAACCTCACACAGCTCCTTCTCCTCAGGGAGGCTTGGAAGCTGCTGGTCCAGGATGCTGACATCTGGTTTGGAGCTGTCCTCGGCTACTTTCTGACTGGGGTCACTTCTCTCCACAGCATCAGCAGATTTATTTGGTGTGCGAAGGCTCCTGGCAGCTCTCATGATGTCAGCTTGGAGCTGCTTGTGAGAGTCCACCGGCTCACTTTCCTGCTCAGTAGATGCTTTTTCTTGCACTTCGTTGAAAGGTTTGGCACCTCCGGTTTTGTCCCTTTGGTCCACGTACATCTTTGAGGGGAAGGAGGAAGGGTAGTAGGAGTTGACTTTGCGTCTTCGGCTCATGAAAATCGACCCACAGATGATGAAGAAGACCAGCAGGGTGAGAGTTCCTGCGACCAGGATGAGGAGCTTGTTCTCCTCCAGGAAGACCAGCAGCTTCTTCAGAAAGTCAGTGTCCTCCTGGGCTGTGTCCACCGGTGTGGTTTGGTATACAGAGGAGAGGTTGCTGGTGGGCAGAGAGGAGTTTAAGTTACTGAGGTCTTCTTCATCTGTGCTTCCCTCCAGAAAACTGTAAAACAGCGGCGGCGTGGCCAGACTGCTGCTGAGGCAAAACGCCACACACAGACCGACGTGGTGAAGGGCCATCGGGAGCATCGTGTTCCCTCGGGATCTGTAAACCATAGGAAATGTCAGAGACTGAAATGTCAGAGCCAGATGTGAAGACAGTTTGTGGTCCACATGTACATTAGGGTCAGTTCAGCATCTGTTTTAGTGAAAAACAAACATCTGGTCAGTTAACAACACTTACAGCTGTTCAAAGACTCATAGTCAGTCTGCTTTACTGTACAAATCTTTATAAAAACTAAAGGAAATTATAAAAAAGTCTGTGTCATAAATAATGAGGTAGAGATCATAAGCTAAAGTGCAGTGTACCTTGTGCAAATAAAATGAATAAAAAATAATAATAAATAAGTGGATAAGGTTTGGTTTTTTGTGTGCATCTGACACAAATGTAAATACAGTTATATATTTGAAAACTTAAAAAGGCAGGAATATTGCTTGTGGAATATTTCATTCATGTTCATTCTTTCAAAAATGTCATTACATGATGTCTGGATCACTTTCTGATAACAATCAAAAGGAACTACAGTCATGAATCCGCATCAAAATGGCTCAAAAACAAGAAACTTTTATTTTTGTTATATTATTTTGTGATCTATGCATAAAAATCGAGTTTATCTCTCAGTATAGATGGGTAAACATATAATTGTGGGATTTTTTGTAACATAGTTGACAGGTATCATAGTTGACATTTTTGCTGTTTTCAGGCCTAAAATCAACATGGCTGCCTATAACCAAACACCACATGGTATTTTTACACAAAGATTTGTTGGGATTTATAATTTGAACTACTAAACTGAATGGAATCATTTGTTGGTGATTTGCTACTAATCATTATCCCTCCACTATTGATTGATTACTAATTACTGTTATCTCTTCACTACTGATTAATTACTAACTGATCATTACGTTATCCCTATATTATTATTTCCTTACTAATATATACATAACTCACTTCTTTTTATGGAGCACATTGACGTACTTAAACATGAACCATGATGAAATTAGTTTAACACAGACACACTGTATTGTACGCATTATAACAGAGTTGCATTGGCCTGAGGATGGGTAAGGGGGTCGCCAACATTACCTCACACTATGTGAATTGGGGTAAAACAAAGTTGAACAGCCGGATCAAACAGAGGGCAAATACACGCCACTCAAGACATTACACTCAAGACACATCAGATGCACGAACATGCATTCCAGACACACTCCCTGACATGCTTAGTGCACACACAGAGACCGGATGCTTCTCACTGAAGGCCGCACTTGTTTTAAGAACATTGCGTGAATAAACATGAAGCGTGAGTAATTGGAGACGTACGTCACCTCCATCAATGACAGCATAATCATTTGGGTCCGTCAGGCACATGACAAGATCATAAGTTCCTGCACATGATACACCTTACGCAAACACACCTATCAATCTGTCACAGTCGTAGGGAGGATCTCCCCTCTTCCTACAGGGAGTCAGGAGTTGGTGATGACTGGGAGGATCGCTTGGCGGGAGAAGTGTACCAGGCTGTCAACCAACGAGAGAGTACCAAGTCTAAACCGTGGCACTTCTCCATCAGTTTCTGGCCAGTGAGATTGTTGCACATTCCATCAATATGCACTGTATAGTGTAAACTGTATCCATTACCGGGAAGACACCTGCAGATTAACACCCTTTGTTAACTCTGGTCCTCTAATCAGTGATGGTCCTTGATCAAGTACTCGTTGCAGAAAAAAACAACGTTAATTGAGAGTTGTTTGTCTTCGATCTCAAATAAACGAACACGCTCGACAGATTCGTCTAAAATATTATATATATAATTGAGTAAAATTGGCCTGAACACACATTAAAACCCAGAGTAGAGAGTCAGAAATGTGATAATAAAAAAATAATGCAGGACTTTTTCCTCACTCACGCCCTTGTGTTACTAAGGGCAGCAGCAGACTATCTCAAAAAAAAAATGGAACAATTAAAACCCAAACTATCTGTACAGCGAGATACAACAAGGTTTATATTGGAGAATTTTACAAATAGTGTGGACCAGCCCTTTAAACGCTGCTTTTCTTTGCTATATTTATTTTTCTCTCTGCTCGGTCTGTGTGTCAACTGGCAGCAGCTCACTTCTATCCCTGTTCGCCTCCATCTGTCTGCAAGCTGAGCCACATGAAACTCTGCTCTCATCTGGCAAAAAAAAGGGGGTTGGGAGTTTTTGTTTTTTTTTTTCAAATTAATCACCCACTCGCCCCAGACCTAATATACGCTGCAACACATTCCTGTGCAATCAGACGCATAAACACATGCACATAAGGCCGTCGTGTGCACATCTATGCTCCAAGAACGAAGCAGCAGATTTTACTGTCAACACAGACAAAAAAAAACATTGATTCATTTTGTTTTCGGTGCAATTTACTGTCTAAAACTGGCACAAAACTTTGAAACTTTTAATAATCATGCTCCTGAGTTTGGATGCTGCTTCGAAGCATCTGGATGTTGGAATGTCACCCGCTGACGTGATGCCAAGATGCTTGAGCATTCGGTGGAATACCTAAATTGAGAAGAAAAACAGCACATTTTACTCACCGTGCACAGCGGCAGGAGACGTGTCTCTGTTGAAATCCCCTCTGAGGGAGGATGAGTGAAACCAGTCTGGAAAAAGTGAACTTCTCAGAGGAGCAAAGAAGAGTGGCGAGTGCCTGGTGGAGCACAGCACTTCTGCAGGTTCAGATTTCAGAGTGGAGGTTTGTCTGGATTACACAAAAAAAGAAAAAGAAAGATGTCGTTAACCATGAGGACAAATCCCTCCTTCTACTTCTCCACTGTTCTCCTCCCCCTTCAGCCTTCCCCTGAGTGTCTCCGGCCTGCACACAGATGTTCTTGTTAGGTAGGAGTTTATAATGTGCTGTGGGGGCAGGGACCTCTCCTGCACTCTCCTGTGTGGCTAACTGGATATGTACGTCCAACATGACAAAAAACAGCAACAGAGCATCATGAAAGAACCCTTAAACATCACGTGTTTGTCAGACGGAGCCTCTGATTGACAGCCTTCCCTTCAGCTCCTCAGCCGGAGTGACCTCCTGATGCAGGAAGAGGTTAATGTTTCCTGTGTGGCCGAGAGAAGGGGGAAGGAGAAGGCCACGCGCTGGAGGCTCTCAGAAACAACACAGGGTTTTTCATCCAGAGGCGACCAATTAGGCCTCCAGGGTGACCACTTTAGGGAGCCAAGTGTGACTGTGTGCGAGCGAGTGCATTTTTTTGGCCAGTCTGCTGTGTTTGTGATCACTCAAGACAAGGGCAGCTTTATATGGTCATCAGCAGCATGCGATGGATTCCTGCATCCACCAGGTTTACATTTGTCTCAGCTCTGTTGATAGTCACCGGCGTCTGGTTCAGCTGCACATTGGCTTTAGAAAAAAAAAAAAAAAAAATGGAGAAGAAAAACAGCTTCATGGCCCTAATAAGCATTCAGAGAGCTGTTTTCTTTTCTCAGGAAGGGAAGTGAATATGAAATCCTGTCCAGGGGAGAAGAAAAGCCTTTTGTGAAGCCTGTTATAAATAAGGGAACTGGGTGAGTTTGCAGAGAGTCCACTTTTATTATGACTCTTCACCATTTACAGACATAAAGACGTTACAAAAGTGCATATTTATCACTGGAAACGGAAATTAAAATTCGTGAGAGAACACAGTCTTATGGGGAATAAGCAAGAAAAACTTTGTTACTCCCTTATTTTAACTTCCGAGAAAGGTTCCTGAAGTTATTACTCCACCAAGGAATGGCGGAGTTATGTTACGATCGGTGTCTGTTTATCTGTCTGTTAGCAACACTACTCAAAAACAGATCAACAGATTTGGATGAAATTTTCAGGGAAGGTCAGAAATGACACAAGGACCACCTCCTCAGACTTTGGCAGTGATGCAGCTTATAGTCTGGATCCACAGTTTTGTTAAAGATTTCTGTATCATTGCGAGATAGTGGCACGGTGTCACTGTAACCATGACAACAAGTGAACACTACCTGCTAAGGACTTATCGGAACTTATCCATCGGAAATGACACTAAGAACAGTTGATTAAATTGTGGGTGTGTTTCCGATCCCCATTAATTCGTTGATGGGACTCGGTTGATGGAAATCATTTTACTTTACTGAAATTTAAGTAGTTTACTCAATATACAGTAATATACAGAGCAATAAAAGAATGGAATTCACTCACCAGTTATGTAACTCAACAGCGGAACATGATAAACTTCAAAATAAAACTAAAAGGTTATTATTCAGCACTAAATTTCACTTATTAATATCCATGGGGTGTTCGGGGGAGCAGAAGCTGGTAAAATACAACTATATATATATATATATATATATATATATATATATATATATATATATATATATATATATATATATAAAAGCTCAAATATAGTGGCTGCAATATTCCAATAGCAAGACAGATTCCAATTATACTGTATATATTGTGAATGTAATTAATAGTAAGAATGCAAGGTTCAGTGTTTCACTGTTCAGAAGACTGAGATCATGGTTAGTTTCAGTGGTAGATCTTTCATTAATCATTATTATTATTGTTGGGTCATGACATCTTTGTAGTAGAACAAAATCCATTTCTATGCTGATTCAATGTGGGAGTATTGTGTGTTGTATGCAAAACTCACCAGATTTCAGGCTGAAAGAATGACATTTAGGGTATTTTTGCTGCTGTCAAATGTCGGGTCAAATTTGTCCTGAACAGTAAGGGTTCAAGTCCTTCATTGGTCACTGATTAAACCCGCAAAAGCTCACATCTGTGTGTCAAAGTCACAAAATTAGACATTTCCCCCCCACCTCTGCCAATCTACCATTCTATTACGGTTTAAGTAGGAGCTCAAGTGCAGGAAACAAGCAGACACGCTGAAGCGATTTAACAGAATTTATTCACAAACTGACATTTTACTACAAGCCAAAACAAGGGTCGAAACTGATCTACACTATTACTCGAGATGAGCACTCTAACACAACTAGTGGTGAGGAGGACAAACCACAACCTAAGACGGTAACTCACAGTGTGTAATACCCAGGCAAGAAAGGTTTTAATGAAACTTTACTAAAACTGCGAAGCTCTAAACCCTAACGCAAACAACAGGCTCGAATGCACACTTCTGGAAACACAGGCTAAACTATAACAATAGGGCACAAAAATGCCACCCAAAATAACTTCGATAAACAATCACAACTGAATCTAGGCTGACGCTCGGACTGGGCTCACGCTGGAGGACCTCATGTGGACGAAAACCAGGGAGAACTTGAGACGGCAGGTAGGTATGGAGAAGACGCCAAGGAACGGCTGTGATGGATTAATCCCGAGTGAAGAAGACGGCGAAGAATCCAGGTGAGACCAGGCAGATCCGAAACTACGACGAAGGAAGACAAACCATGTTACTACAGGTACGTGAAATAGAGAACTTTAAACTATAGTGCGAGTAAACCAGTACAGGCTGTATCACGATCTGGCACTGAGAGGTGAGTAGCGTCTGCTTAAATGCTGAGAGAGTGAGGTCTGATTGGCAGCGTTCCACCTGCTCCTGAACCTGCTGATGAGGGTGATGTGGAACACCTGGTGCAGCAATTACTCCCAGGAACACCTAAAAAGGAAAAAGAGGAGGAGAGAGAGCACTATCTTGATCTGGCAGCTGCCAGCTTGACACATTCACTGCAGCTCGAGCACGCCAGCTCACCTACAGCTCTGATAAAACACTGTAAAGCTACTCTAAGCTACACACCGGAAACCTGTGACATTGCAGTAAAATTAGCAATACATGTTAGAACTGGTACCTGATTCTGAAGAGTGATACTGGTACAGAAAGAACAACTCTGCAAGCTGACATCATCAGTTACTAAGTTTGCTAAATGTGAAACTCTTATCTGAATCCATAGATTGAAGGTAGAAGTGTTCAGCGATGTTGTTGACTGCCTTTTTTTGTCATCTAGCATATAAATAACATCATACAAACATGTTAACAAGGTAAAAAAACAACAATTTGATTTTCACTGGAGGGGCTCTTTAATGTAATTTCTACAAAATGAAAAAGACTGACAGTCTCCAAGCTTTACCTCTCTTTAATTATCTGTAAAAGTCACATCAAATTACATGCTTTCCAGTAAAGCTGCAAGAAATTATAAGGAAATAACACACTCATAAAGGAAAGCATTACCTAAAAGTTAAATAAGACGTGTTTAATAAATTACCACAGTACAGAAACTGCATATTTACACATTAAACAGAAACACATCACTCAAAATCCTGCATTCAGTTAAGCCTTCAGTCTCCAGAACAGTTTTTCTAAACTGTACAGCGTCTGTGAAGAACAACAATCCCTTGTCGAAGCCTTCCTGTCCCCCGTTGCAAAGTGAAATACCATCAGGCCTCAGCTCCGGATGTCTAAAAAAACACAACCTTTGATCACACAACTGTCCTCATCCTGACTTAAATCCTCTGGTGTAAAGTCATGCAAAAAGTCCCGATACCAGATACAGTTCATGGTGCTTGAACATTTGTGGTTTTTATGCCTCTTCCTCCACAGAAACGAGGCGTGCATCGAAGCTAAACCGCCGACATCAAAGGGGAAGCAAAGAGCAACAGTTTCCACATCACTGACAACCCCACAGACCAGTCTAATATCTGATGTGTAAAGTCATGGGTTGTAAATCCATCTAAACACATCGGTCATTCTCTGGGAGGAAGCTGCTGAGAGTGAGGTTATCTCCTAAATCGTCGTCGCTGTCTCCACCTCCGGGAATCACCCGGACTCCGTTTCGAACTGGGTTGCGTTGCCTGGTGTAGCTGTAGCTGGGCTCGGGCAGCAGGGCGGAGATACACATCATCTCAGTACCCTGCTGGGGTTTCTTGACTCTGTACTTCCTTGCTGACAGCTTGGTGCAGAGGACGATGGTGGAAACCATGAAGACAGTGGCCAGCGCTGCCAGGGCGGCGATGATGATGAGGCAGTTCCTCGCCAGGCTTCGGGTGGAGCAGGGTTGGGTCTCAGTGCTGGAGGGGCTCTTTGTGACGTGACGGGGTGCTGCTGTAGTTGCTGGCATTGGTCTAAATGTTGGAACCGGTAGCTTCTTGGGGTTATCAGGGACCAGGATTCCTGCAGAGCTGTTGGAGACGGTGGAGCTGGGAGGGTCGGTTGAGACGGACGTAGGCGTGGAGCTGGATCCTGCTGCTCCTGTAGATGTGAGGACAGTCGTAGCAGAAATGGGATGAGATGTAGATGGAAGCTCAGAGCTGATTTTGGACGTCTCAGTTGTTGCACCAGGCATAGAGGTGGGGTTAAACACAGGTGCTGCCTCTGACGTAGGGTTTGTTGTCATTGTGGTTCCAGTTGAAGCTGAAGGACTGCTGAGGTTCTGGTTGAAGATCTGAGTGGCCTCATTGGAGGAGACGGTGGAAGATATCTGGGAGGTGACCTCAGACTTGATGATGGATGTGGGCTGCGGAGAAGACACAACCACCGTGGCTGTAAATGCGGCAATAGTTGCTGCTGGAGCAGTTGTGTCATTAAAAGTGGTGGCTGATGGTTGATGGGACTGATCCTGAGCATGTTTGTCTGTGATTGTTGTGGAGTTGTGGAGCTGGTCTTCACTTGCAGCTGTGGTCTCTGCTGTGGTGGTTTGAAGCAATCTGTGATCTGAGCCGCTTGTAGCTGCTGCTGCTGTTTCTGCTGCAGTGCTCATGACAACCAAACCAACTGTGCTGTTATTTAAACTGTTAGCCTCTTGCGTTTCCACTGTGGGCAGCACTGCGTTCTCTGTCTCTGCAGCAACGCTAACTTCTGCAGGTTTGTGAGTCGGTTTCCAGGTTGCAGGCTGCAACTCTTTTTCACCGTAAAGTACAGTCGAGGCCTTAACAGTGAAGTTACCGTCGGTGGGTTGTGGAGTGGGAGCAGTCAGGGACTCCACGGCAAACAAAACACAAATCCTCCATAGCAGAGCTGGATACGTCTTCATGCTGAGGAGCAGCATTGTTGAATAGAAGATCTGAAATTAAAGAATAGGGTAAAGTTTACTGACGTCAAATGAAATGTTGACTAGGTTGACTAGACACACATGGGGGGAAAAAAACTATGTGTCATGTGTCTGCGAGTGGCATCTTATGATGAAACAATCATGTGTCTTTCACCACACCCAGTGCTTCATTTTCACAGGAAAAAACACAGAACTACTGCATTTGTCGAGTAAATGTGAAACTTTGAATCATCTACATTTGGAGATGATTTGGAGTAAAATTAAAGAAAAATCTGCAGAAAAGGATCCAAAATCAATGGCAATGTTTGCAAAATGAAGAATAAAAGAAGTGTTTGAGGTAAGAGGGTAGTAAAATAGATTAAACTCGTTACATTTGGTCTAAAAAAATTGAAAATGACAGATAACAGAGCATCTTTTTAAAAAGTAACATCATTCAACAGTCTTACATAAAACCAACAGTGTGTCCTAAAGCCAGAAACATTCAACTAGAACAATTCAAAATATGTCCTCAGAGGCACCTGTCACTGTCTTACCTTGCTGCTGGTAAAGCAGAGGGATGGATGTGACGGTAAAAGGTGGTAAAAGTTGACTTCAGCTCATCTCAGGCTCTCTGGTCGAAGCAGACTGTAGCACAGCTTCATGGAAGAAAAGGAAATGTTCAGTCTTTAAAAAAACGGCACTATGTAACACTTTCAGATAAGTCAGAGAGACACTTCCGTTTGAAACATACAGCCTCAGATGAAATCTATCAGCAGATTTTTTTTTGAGAGGATGAAGCCGCGCACAATCTGAGCTACCACATATAAACAATTTATCTACTTTGAAGAACTTGGAAGACGTGTCTTACCTCACTGATGCAAAGCTGTGGAGCATGCTCTGTTCGCGTGCCGTGCTTACTACTTTATTTAAAGCAGCGGGAAGTGCTCAGTTCTGTAAACTGCTCAGATGCTTTCTCATGTCAACCCCTGATCACAGTTCTGTCCAAAGCTAAGTGTCATGTGGGTAAAAAGCTGCAGTCGGTTCAGTTACACAAGGACAAACCGAGAAATCAACTGAAACTCAATGTAATCAACCAGAAAGTCCATACACTGACTGGATTGTGTGTGTTGCTTAGATGCCCTGTAGCTTCTAAGAGTCATAATGAGAAACATGGACTCCCACATTTGTACCCTGTGAGGAAACAAAAATGTTCTTCTTGTGTTGAAATAATAACTGTCACTTCCTGGACTGGGGAGCCACACTGAGATGTGGTTAAAAAAAAAGTTGAACATGAAGATAATCTGCTTTTTTTTTTTTAAATTTTGGTGTTGCTATGCAGTAACACAGATAGCATTTAATGGGCTCAGACTGACTATATACACCCACAGTAAAAGCAGCATTTGGTGTGTTAAGATAATAAAACATATCAAGATTGCTGAGTTAATTAAAAGTAGTTTCTTCAAAGGTAATTTTTTAAGCAATTTTCAGGCACTTTTTATCCCATTTTATACTTCCACTCCATCATAATTCAGAGGGAAATGTTGCACTCAGCTTTAGTTACTTCTATGAAGTAGATTTGACACATTAGATAAAACAAACTTTAAAAATACACTACAGTTGCAAGATTAAACTAGTGTGTTGCAACCTTTTCTGGTTTCTTACAAAAAGAAGTTAAAGATGATTTGCTAACAGCTCCACCAAACAGTGGTTTTTCTTATCTGCTGCCCCTGATATAAAACTGGATATAGATCAGTTCAAACTAGCTCCAAGTGCAGCAGCTACAACATGCTGCCAGAACACTGGTACTTCTGTATTTATAATCTAATAATGTCATATATATATATATATATATATATATATATATATATATATATATATATATATATATATATATATATATATATATATATATATATATATATATATATATATATATATATATATAAATAAAAATATCCCTCTGTGAACAAACTAGAACTTTTATTTTACCACTTTAGCTACATTTTTGCTGCTAAAATGTGTGTACTTTTACTCAAGTTGGATTTCTTTATGTAAGACTTTTACTTGTAATATAGTATTTCTATCATTGCAGATCTATTTGTTCCACCACTGATGATCATATATTGAACTTTTTCAAACAACTTTAAAGTTCCTAACTTTTATGGATGAGGTAGTTTATTGAGAAAACAGTTGGTAGATTAATTAATAATAAAAATATCTTTTAGCACAACCAGCTCCTTCCATCTAACTACCATCCAAGTGAAAAAGCAGCACTGGAGGAGGAAATATTAGTACCGTGCAGTAAAAATGTAAAGGTTAAAGTGATCATTATGCTGCCAAAAAGACTGTGGATTATGATTTGTGATGCAGGAGCAATATTTTAATGTTGCAGCTGCTCAGGAAAGAGCTTTAACGGTTTTATGTTTTATTGAACAATATAACATTTTATCCTGTGATCATAGATTTGATGTGCAAAATATTAATCCATAGCTGTCGAATGCAGTGGAGGAAGCGGCACTTTAAAAAAAATCTGAAATGTAGAGGAAGTATAAAATGAAAGTCATGTGGGTCAATCTATAATTGAGAGACTTTTGAAGTCCATGGGATATACCTTGCATACATTTTTATTAAAAGTTAAAAAAAATAGAATGTTTTTTATGTTCATTATGATCATGTCTTTACAAAGTCCATAATAATTTATTATGGAAACAATCACTCATTAATAAAAAATGACTGAATATCACTAAAATGTCAACTAAATAACCGTCCAAATTTAATAACAACCACCTTCTCCCATTACAAAAACACCTCTCAAGGAAGTGTGTTAATTCCAGATCACATGACCTGCTCCACATGATGTCATTTCCTCCTGAAGAAAAGACTGGCCAGACTCCAAGGCTTTCTGAGTTATTTAATATAAAGTAGTGTGTGAGTCAAGTGTGGATTTATGGCATGTCAACAGGTTTACTACAATATCTTTAGAAATAACTTTTAATTGTGTATCTAATATTTAGAAGAAGCTTTGTGTAAAAATGCCACGTGGTGTTTGGTTATAGGTGGCCATGTTGATTTTAGACCTGAAAACAGCAAAAATGTCAACTATGATACCTGCCAACTATGTTACAAAAAGTCGTGCAATTATATATTGACCCATGTGCACTTAAAGTAGCACTTGACTAAGAAAATGTACTCAGTTAAATCTCTTCCTTGGCACCACATACCGACTGATAAAAGCTGCTCAAATATTGGCTACACCTGCAGCAGCTTTTAACCCGTCTGAAAAGTCACTTTTCTTCATGGTGACATTTCAAAGCCACATCAGAGGACAGAAGTGAAACTAAATGAACGAAAAGCTCCTGCTGACGCACAGTTAGAGGAGTGTCGACTGAAGACTCAACAGATCAGAAGGAATGGTGGGAAAAAATGGAGGTTTTCATGTGTAAAATCTTTATTATGTGCACAGAACTGTTTGTCAGGGGTTCAGTGAAACACAAGCTGGGGGAGTGGTCCCTTCCCAACACTAATATGCACTGGAGAGGGCAATTTGACCCTTAACAGTGACGAGAGGCACCACTACATTTGCACAACATTTACACCAGAGAGATGCAACCCCCTCCCTCCCTCCCTCCCTCCCTCCCCTCCCCCTTTTAAAACCCAATGTTAAATTTGAAGCCTAGAAGAACAGGAACAAAATGTTTTAGAAGGAATTCTTCCACATTCAGAAATCCGATGGATATCAATGAGCAAACTGGTCAGAGGGGAAAAAACTTCAACAGCTATCGCTTAAAAAAAATCCAGCTTGACTATATTGTTCTACCAGGTTGTGACTGGAATGTACAACAGGACAAAAAAAAATGTAAAAGCAGTGCATGAAACCGCACACAATGCATATTTGGCAACACAAAAAAAAAAGAAACAATGGAAATACTGATGCTACATACAGTTTTTGAGTAGTAAGTACAAACTTCACATAAGAATGTTTTTACCACGATTTGAAAACAATTTAAAAGTTAAGACTTTTCCTTCAACAAAAATGTCTTTTCTTCAATTGTGTACACGAGCTGCAAGAGTTTTTCCTTTTTCTCACTCTCTCTGTGTGTGTGTGTGTGTGTGTGTGTGTGTGTGTGTGTGTGTGTGTGTGTGTGTGTGTGTGTGTGTGTGTGTGTGTGTGTGTGTCAGGGCGAAGTGTGAAACAGGAGGCCTGATGAGGAAAAATAAAGTACATCTTGGAATGTAGGCTTGGACTCGTCACGGAGACGACGCCGAGCTTAGTGAAGCCGAATCTTGAGAATTTGGCCGTGGCTGAACCCCGTCCAGTCGATTCTCTCCTAAACAACGGATGGTCCTGGGAAGGGGGGACCGTGTCTTACATGGCAACCTTGGCGACCTGCTCTTCCAGTCTGGCGATTCGACGGTCTTGAAGGATGACACGGTCCCTGAGTGACTTGAACTCTCGGAGTACCTCTTCCAGTTTGTCTTCGATTTTCTGGTCAAAAACAGAGAGAAAGTTATCCTCGAAAAAGTTCTTTCTGTCTGTCATGTGGCTGCTAAAGATCGGCAGAGTTGTATCAAAAAGATGTACTGAGAGTAACTATTTATTTTGTTGTTAATCATAGCAAAGTGAGCAGGGATTTGAAAGGCAATAAGGCCCAGAAGCAGCTAACATTTTCCCTTGCTGTTCCACTTGGTGACCCAAATACCAAAGCATGTGCTGATCCATAACTCTGGTGAATTGTTCCAACCATAATAATTACTGTGAATCAGAGTCCACAAGTCAGCAAAAAGCAGTGAGCAAGTCTGAAAAGTGAACTCTGAAGACCAAGTAACAGGTTTTTGAGTCATTTCAAATGGGTTTTGTCCAATTCTGGCCAATTACAAAGCATTTCGCGCAGCTTTTGGGTCATTTTGGACAATTTTTAATGGATTTTTAACAATTTCATTGTCATTCACAACATATTTTTGTCATTTTGGTAAGTTTTTGAGCTATTGTAGACAATTACAATCTTATTTTTGACATTTGTCATTTGGAACCATTTTTTGTTATTTGGGCAATTTTTACCTCAATATGCACACTTTTTGGGATAGTGCTAACAGTTATAAAGTCATTTTAGACCATTTTTGGGTTATTTTGGACAAGCCATGTAGCTGAAATCTCATAAAGCTCCATAAATTAATGCTGTTTTATTGGCCTGAACCTCTACAGCAGAGGTGCAGAATACAAAGTTAGCATAAAAGCACAACAGACTAAAATAAAACAGAGCTATCCTTTAAATTCTGGTGCTTTACTTGCATTTTGGCAGCTTTTGATAAATTCCTATGTTTTGTGTAGAAACAAGCGTCACAGAGAAGCCCGTTTAAAAATCACTTCAGAAATCTGTTAAAAATTCTCCAAATACATTGAAAATTGCCCACGACCCAAAACTTGTTCAAACTGACTCAAATTGTCCAAAATGTTTTTAAAAAATTGTCCACCATGACAAAAAAAATGGTCCAAAATGGCTTTAAACCTGAGTCAACAGCTCCAGGTGGGTAACTTGTTTCCTTTTACTCATGAGTTTTTGGAAAGGTCTTTGCCACTGGGTACAAGTTTTGAGTAAATTTGGACATGTGTCAAGTCATTTTTGGACATCTTTTGAGGCATTTCAGATACATTTTATATAACTGTGTAGAATTACAAGGCATTTTGTGCACATATTGGTCTGCTTTTAACTGCATTTGGACAATTTATAACATATTTTCAGCTATTTCTTTGTCATTTACAACATATTTTGGATAATTCTGTTCAATTTGTTGAGTCATTGTGGACAATGTTCATCTAATTTTTAAAAATTTCATTGTCACGTGGAAGAAATTTTTGTCATTTTGGGCAATTTTTACCTCAATAAGCACAATTTTTGGGTCAGTGCCGAGAGTAACTTATTATGTATGGAAGTTATTTGAGGAAATGTGTGGTGTTATGTCTGTCCTGTAATTTCCTGCAAAGGATTATGAAAGGATGATTAAAGGATCTATCTATCTATCTATCTATAATAGTAATAACATGTTTAAATAAGTAAAAAAAAAAATTTCCATGAACATTGATTCCAACACTCACTACTGATGGCTGTGGAGAAGCGTGCTTCTGGACAACCGAGATGTTTTCTGCTTTTGTGGCCGGCTTGCTCTCCAGGACATTCGTCTTGACCACCTTCAGGTCCCGGTTCTTCGTGGAGACGTAGCCGTCTTTGAGCGAGATCAGGATGGGGCCTCCGTTCTTGCCGGCGAACCACTCCTCTGCCTCCAGGGCGGGATCGGGGCCGGCTGTGTCGGGGTAGAGGTCGTCCTGGAACAGATCCGACTGGGCAGGTGCAGAGGACACGCAGGAAATGTCAAGAGGAAAAGAAGACGGTGCAAAAAAAACGCTGAGGCACAGATGCAGAGAAAAGACACAGCAGTGACAGAACAGCATGTCGATCACTTCCATAAACAGACTTACCTTACGTGGGACTGTCATGATGATTGGTTCACATTTTCTCTCATGTAATTTGTAAAACCTACAGAGATGATTAAATAATATGATTATTATCAGAGATGGCTGTATGACTAGTTTTACTAAATGACATTTAGTATTTTTTAATGACTTAGACCAGAATAGAAATACTTTGAAATAAATTCTGTTGTTACAGCAGCAAGCAGAAACAGTAAAGTGACTACCCCAATACAAATACAGAAACAGATATAACCAGCAAAGTAAGGTAAAAAAAAAAAGAAAATATTCTAAATCACAAAATGCACAATGAGATAATATAAAATATAATGTAAAATATATTATGAGTAAATAAAGCACTAAAGTAAAAAAATGTACCACTAAGTGTGAAATGCACAAATATACAAAAGTAAAAGAATACAGAGAAATGAGGAAATTAAATGAAAATGTACTAAAACAAACAGCGGTGCAACACGTGCAAGTAATGCAATGAGTGCAGAAAAAACAGGTCATTACAAAAACAACACAGATTACTTACAAGCAAGGCAGAATTTGTTAAATCTGATTTGATTAAAAATCCCTAAAATTCTGAATTTAAACACTGTAGTTTAAACATTAATTGTTCAGCTCAGCTCCACTTTGTGTTCTGAACATAGTAAGTCATGACATGAAACATTTTCTGGGTCAATATATAATTGCGGGACTTTTTGTAACATAGTTGACAGGTATCATAGTTGACATTTTTGCTGTTTTCAGGCCGAAAATCAACACTATAATCAAACAACACATGGCATTTTTACACAAAGATTCTTCTAAATATTATATATACAACTGAGTAAAATTGAAATTGAAAGTTATTTATAAAGATATTGTAGTAAACCTGTTGACATGCCATAAATCCACACTTCAGTCACACACTACTTTATATTAAATAACTCAGAAAGCCTTGGAGTCTGGCCAGTCTTTTCTTCAGGAGGAAATGACATCATGTGGAGCAGGTCATGTGATCTGGAATTAACACACTTCCTTGAGAGGTGTTTTTGTAATGGGGAACTTAGTGGAAAGTGATTTCTGGGACACAGATACAATTAGTTATTTTCCATATAAAATTTGATATATTGCCAAAACAGAAATATCTGTCATGATTATCTCAACTTAATAAAAAGAACACAATCAAAGCAATTTTTGAATGAGCTCATTTTATTACTGTTTAGGTAACTATAAGGTGGTTGTTATTAAATTCGGACGGTTATTTAGTTGACATTTTAGTGATATATAGTCTTTTTTTTTTTTTTTTTTTAAAAATAAGTGATTGTTTCCATAATAAATAATTATGGAATTTGTATAGACATGATCATAATTAACATAAAAAGCATTAGTTTTTTTTTTTTTTTAACTTTTAATAAAAATGTATGCAGGATATATCCCATGGACTTCAAAAGTCCCTCAATTATATATTGACTCTTCTGTTGATCAAAACACTGTTGAACGTTATGGAGAATATTAAGTGTAGTGGAGAGTATTCATAGTGATACTGTCCCCAGTTAAATGCGGTTTTAATATGGCTCATTTCCCCATCGTTGACGTCGTTGTCATGGCGACAGTAACTGCTGAGGAGAAGTGTTGTGTGTTGTTGCTGCTGACTTCACGCATTAACATTTCACCACAGACTTTGCCATCAGAAAATGAATGAACAGACACAGAACGTTTCCTGATTTCTCCGGTACATGATTTCTACAATTACTGAAAATGTAAGAATATGTCAGAATCAGGACTAAATATGGACTAACTGTCCGAGTCGTGTCAGCCTCAGCTTCGTGTTGGTTCAATCGCAGGAGATGTGATGTTTATGGTGTGATCACACTTCAGAGGGGTCGCACTGATGCAACTGACTGTAGCGTCACTTCTCCCACCAGCCTCCAGTGGATTTTCACAATCTTGACTCTCTTCATATTGAATGCATTTTGCTTTGAAGTCATAAATGAGTTAAATAATTGTTAATTTTGCCATCACCACTTGTTCTGAACCTCTGAAAAATCAGATGTAGATCTATGAGGAATAAGTTTTACAACCCTTGCTGTTGAAGGTTCAGGGTTTGGGTTTTTTAAAGAAAAAAAAATTATAAAATTACCGAAGTGAAATGTGGCATAATCAGTATTTTTTCCATTCACTGTTTTCAGTTTAAATTACTATTAAAATAACCTGTTTACTAGTAAACTAATATGACGTGTAGAGCTGAACCAATCCACTGATGAGACGACCAACAAGTTAATCACTTTAATCAAGTTTTCAGGTTCTAGCTTCTAAAATGCAAATGTTTTGTTGTCGTATTTGTTTCCTATGGAGCTAAACTGAACATCTGGGGGTTTTGAGCAGCTGGTCTGATAAAACAACAGAAATCTTGCTTTGAGAATTTGGTATATTTTGATTTTTTTTTTTTTGCATTGTCTAGACAACTTATGAGTAGATTAACTTACAAAAATAATAATTTTGAGTTTCAGGTGCAATTACACTATTTTGCAGCAACTTTTGAGTATATGGAGACATGAAATCTATAAATTTAGCTACAGAATAGAAAGGAGAACCTACGAACTGAACAAAATATTAAAAAATGCGTAACTGCTACAATACCTTGCGATTTCACATTTGTTGACATCCAGACCTCTTTTGGGCATGTATCCCATTCCCCTCTGGGGCTCCTTGGTGGAAAAGGTGTTGAGGTAGTGAACGAAAGGTGCCTCATCAGTGATCTCAAAGTACCGAATGCTGCTGTCACCCTGAGGACACAGTCACAGATAAATGTGAGTTTCTGAATCTAATATTTTAAAGAAATTAAAAAGATAAAAATAAATCCATCCATCCATTATCTATGCACTGCTTAATCCTCATTAGAGTCACGGGAGGCTGGAGTCTATCCCAGCTGACTCAGGGTGAAGGCAGGGAACACCCTGGACAAGTTGCCCATCTGTCACAGGGCTACACATAGAGACAATCACACTCACATTCACAGCTACAGACAATTTCGAATCATCAATTAACCTCAGCATGTTTTGGGACTGTGGGAGGAAGCTGGAGAACCTGGAGAAAACCCACAATGCACAGGAAGAACATGCAAACTCCACACAGAAAGATCCCATTAAGGCCGGGACACAAACCAGGGATCTTCTAGCTGCAAGGCGACAGTGCTAACCACCACGCCCCTGTGTGACCCATTAAAATATATATACAGTCATGGAAACAATGATTACACCACCCTTGTTTTCTTCAGTTTTTTGGTAATGCCTGGTTCAACTAAAGGTACATTTGTTTGGACAAATATAATGATAACAACAAAAATAGCTCGTAAGAGTTTAATTTAAGAGCAGAAATCTAGACATTTTCCACCTCACTCTTGCCAATTTCCAGCACTGTCAAGATGTCTGCCTTTGTGGCTTCACATAATTCTTTAGTTTTAGGCATTATGTGAGAGCTGACTACTTGTGAATTGTGCTACAGCTTGAACGTCAGCAGGAAACCTCTTGGCCTTTACATGTGCAGTGCTGCTTATGACATTAAATGTCCTCTTATATACCCTGGGAATACAATGAAGCTGAAGCATGTCAAAAAGGACATAAAGTATTATGGAATCAGCTGCATTTTTTGTTGTGTTCATTGTATTCTTCAGGTAATATACCTTTAGTGGTAGCAGGCATTAAAATGAACAAGAAATTGAAGAAAACAAGAGTGCTCTCACAATTTTTTTTCCATGACTGTATATTTTTAAATATAAAGCGGCTTACCTTCCCACACAGGTAGACTATATTGGTGTCGGGGTCGTAGAAGGGCAGCAGAACTCCATTACTGGTGTCCATCTCTTGAACACAAATTGGCTCATCCATGTTATCCTGGAACATAAAAGATTCCTCATTCAAAATGCTTTCACACACTAGAGGAATATTACACTGTATAATTTCAAGAGCAAAATGAAGAACAAATTATACTCTTCCATTACATGAATAATGACTCTCGTTAATTAGATTCGGACCAGTGAAGGCAAAGCGTGTGAAAGCAACACTGTGAATTTAACGCCCCCAACTGGAGCTGAGGTGTTATAGTCCTGTTGCACAGAAGGAAAAGGAAAATTTGTCCTTGTGGGGAAAAAACAGGCATAAAACCTTAAAGCTACATTCAGACAGCACACTAGAAACTGATATTTTGACTATAACCACGACAGAATGTACATGGCAACATTCTCCAGACTACCAAGTGTTCTACAGATAACAGTTTCTACGTGTATCACTGTGTTAAGGATTAAATGAGACTGACTTACAGCTTTCCATAGTCCTAGCTGACGCTCACTCATGCGGCTGAATCCGGTGGTGAAAATGTTTCCATCTGCTAAAAAGATCGCTCTCATTGGTCGAGCTCCCTCGTGAGCTTTGTCCTTCTCCTAAAAACAGAAACGCACTTGTGAGATCGATCAGTCATGACTGTATGCTTTTTTTGCATCTTGCTTTGTGCCACCCGTGAAGCGCCTCGGCTCCAAACACCTTCCACTTACCGTCACAATCTTTTTTTTACGGGGGTCGATGACACGGACCTTCTTATCCTTGCAGGCTGTGCAGAGCAGGCTGCCATTGCGACTCCAGCTGACACTAAAGATAACATCAGGGTGCATGTCCTCCAGATTGATCATGGCCTCTCCCGTGCCCACATTCCAGATGACGATCTGGTTGTCGCACCCTAAAATGGACACACACATTCTGAATGCACACACCTGTCTGTCCCGGTTTATTTCCAGCACTTTACAACATACAAAGCAATGCAGCAGACGGCGTTGAGATAATCGGTCAGATCTGGAGTTCAGCTGTGGACAAACAGCAGATCAGTTGCCACAGCGTTATTTCAGTTCGAGGGACTGGGGTGTATCCGAGGCTTCAATAAAAGGTCACCTGCACTGAGGAGAACATTGCGAGCAGTGGGATGCCAAGACACAATGCCGACCCTTTTAGAGTGGCCCTCTAACACAACCACAGGCTCTGAAAGGGGAGTTTCCAGTCCATTCTCAGGTATCTGCCACACCTACGTCAGAAAAAGAAAGAGAAGTCGTCAATGAAAAACATTTTTTACATTACTACTATTAACACAGAATTCAGAAATACGGTTGATTAATCTTATGTGTTAATGCCAATGACCTCCATGTTTAAGAAAACAAAACACACACAATATTACTTTGTCTGCATCAAGTCAAGCCTCACTGAAAGCTATGTTTCCACTTAAACGCCAAGCGAATTTGAAGTGAACTCTTAAAATGTCACAAAAAAATGTGTTTATATCTATCGCAGGGGTATGTTCCAGACACCCCCCTGCAATAGACAGTGTATATAATGTTCTCTGCGTTTTTGCACTGTGTTTCTATTTATTCTGTACTGCCTTTATACTATTTTTTTTCTCCTTGGAGCTGCTGTAACGGTGAACTTTCCCCACTGTGGTATAAATAAAGTTTATCTTATCTTATCATTTCAATTATATATCCTTTTTTTAATTGTTCTCAATTTTTAGGCTAGAAAAAGCTAATTTTACCGCAAAAATAATTAAAACAATGTAGCAATTGTAGAGCTGGTTGCTATGACTGAACTGTTGTGCTGCAATGCACCATGGGAGTTTGTAGTGTTGGGGGTTTAAATGTCATTATTGTGGTTTATATTAGTGTTACAGTGTTATTAGTGTTTGTGTTTTATTGTGTTTTTGTGGTTTAGTCAGCCTAGTTAGTTTGTTTAAGTGTTGTGTTGTCAGGACCGTGAACGTAAAGTACAGTGTGTTTGATGACTTCCTGCCACATTTTCTATAGTGCTGCTATATTCTGTGTGTGCCAAAATAAAAGCATCTGTCAATTGCAGAGTGCGTATAAGGCAGATATCCCTTCTCTACCGTTGTTCTTAAACGCGGCTTGAAACAATAATAAATATATTGAAATATATATATCTTGCTAAATCATGCAATAAAGTGCAAAAATCTGTGATACCAAAAGCAAGTTAAAAATTTGCACTGCAGTGAGACCGCGAAAAGTGAACTGTGATATGGCGAGGGACCACAGTATTAAAAAACATGAACTACACTTATTTACATTAACTGTTTTATAGTGAATAAACCAGTCTGCATCAGAAGTTGGCAGCATAGGCTACATTACACATGGCTATAATCTACAGACTAGAAGAAGACAGAAACTTATTGCCAAAAATCTTTGAAAGAGAAGAAAAAACAAACAAAACCATTTGTATCGGTCATCTTTGACAGAAAAACGGAGAGAGTTCTTCAGGGATTTTGTTCAATCAGGAAAGTTTCTATTAAGTTTTCATGTCATCAAGTATTTGCCATGCTTTGTGCTGTCCAGCGTCTCTAGATTTAGAAACTGCTGGTCAGTTTTGTGAGTTCTATGTTCACTACATCAGAAGTGATTCAGCAGAGGTGTTCCCATCTCCCATAAAGTGCAGTGATCTTTTCTTGAAAAAGTCAAAAGCCACTTCAACCATGAGTTAAAAAAAAAAAAAATTAAAAATTCAGTTAGTTGTAGTGTGAAATGTAAATGTGTCTCTAAGTACTGACAGTGCTACTCTGTAAATAAACCGGGAAAAACCCAACACTCATGTGATCCTTCAGAGATTATCCGAGTCCTTACCATGACCGTACAGTCCTCCGAGCCGCTAGCAATGACGTGGTCATTATGAGGACACCAGTCGATGTCCAACACCGGGCCCGTGTGACCACATACTGTCGGGTAGACCTTGTCTATACGGCCAGTCTGCAACACAGAAAGAGGGGAGAGAGTGTGAGCTGAAGCAGAGCAATAAAGTCCAGCAGGCTGATATGAAAATGACAGACAAACAGGGTTCATTTGACTATCTTACATGCTGTAGAAGTTATTCAGTCCTTTGCATGACTACAAGACAGTTTTTCACTCTTCTGTGATCATCATGTTGCAAATGTATCATCACCAAAGTGACAATGAAGCCCAAAACAGGATTGCATACGCTTTAAAACATTCAGACACTAACTTGAGACATTTCGCCCTGTAAAACCAGCATAAAGAGAACCTAACATGTTGTGTGATACTTTCCAAAGACTGAATTAGTACAGAGAAGAAGAGTAAGTGATCAATATCAAACTGCACCGAGATCAAAGCTGTTGTTACCTTACATCATTTTATAAGAACCATTTTTATGTGCAGTCACAGTAAAAAACACTTTCACTGCAGTGACCTTATCCATTATGGATGTACATCTGTGATTTCCACCGAACTATCCCAAAGTTAAAGCAGCTTCTCCAGAGGCAGGACATTATACAGTGAATATAAACTAATTAACTCAGTGACCTCAAATAATGTCAGAGCACCCATCCCCTCTGTGAGTATCATGTGTGCAATGAAGCAGCTGGAACATGATACACACTGGATGGCTTGACAATCGGGCAGATTTAAACATTGATTAGCTATGGTTTTTACTACAGATATAAGCCTTGGGGAACAACAGGAGAGGGTCACAACACTGAAGAATGGACCTACAGAATTGACTAACCGCATGTTCTGAATGCTATAACATGACACAGCGTACTGTTATAACCAATGTGCTTCTGTATCCAACTTTGATCCTCAGAAGCCAGTGTTACACATTTCATAAATTCTACGTCCACAATTTTTGACAATGATGTCAGGATCAAAAATGTATGAAAGAAGAACAGTGTTTTTTTGACAGTAAATACTGCAGCTCTTTAAGACTAAATTTCCAGCTAAATGCTAACATGCTGATACCTTTAAGGTATAATATTAAGCATAATCATCATCACCTTAGTTTAGCATGTAAACAAGTTTATGTTTTGCCAAACAGCCCTAAAAACAAAGTACTACTAAAGCTGATAATAATGGTATTTGTTGGATAAGAAAGGTACTGTATAAACTTTAACCTGATGATGATGCTAGATGAAAAGTCTTGGAATTACATTAAATAAACAGTCATTAGAACATACAGATAAGTGCTTAATTAAAGAACAAAAAGCGAAGGCCTTGGATCCGACAGTGAGCGGATCTAGTGCCTCTGTTATGATGTTGGGAGCTTTTCCCAGCATGGTTTGAGTCCATTTGTCCCCTTAGAGGGAAAAGTCACTGTAAATCAATACAAAGCAGCTCGGAGTGATAACTTTATCCTTCAATAAAATATCTCCATCCTGATGGGAATATTCTCTTCTAGGATGACAATGCTCCCATACGTCATGAGGTCAACAGGGATCACAAAATACTTTGATCAGTGTGACATAAATGGGTCAATATATAATTGAGGGACTTTTGAAGTCCATGGGATATATCTTGCATACATTTTTATTAAAAGTAAAAAAACTAATCTTTTTATGTTCACTATGATCATGTCTTTACAAATTCCATAATTATTTATTATGGAAACAATCACTTATTAATAAAAAATGACTGAATATCACTAAAATGTCAACTAAATAATCAACCCAATTTAAGAACGACCACCTTGTAATTAGCTAAACAATAATAATATGAGCTTATTCTTTTCATTAACTTGAGATAATCATGACACATATTTCTTTTTTGGAAATATATCAAATTTTATATGGAAGATAACTAATTGTATCTGTGTCTGAGAAACCACTTTCAACTAAGTTACCATTACAAAAACACCTCTCAAGGAAGTGTGTTAATTCCAGATCACATGACCTGCTCCACATGATGTCATTTCCTCCTGAAGAAAAGACTGGCCAGACTCCAAGGCTTTCTGACTTATTTAATATAAAGTAGTGTGTGAGTCAAGTGTGGATTTATTTCATGTCAACAGGTTTACTACAATATATTTATAAATAACTTTCAATTTTAATTTTACTCAATTGTATATATAATATTTAGAAGAATCTTTCTGTAAAAATGCCATGTGGTGTTTGGTTATAGGCAGCCATGTTGATTTTAGACCTGAAAACAGCAAAAATGTCAACTATGATACCTGTCAACTACATTACAAAAAGTCCCGCAATTATATATTGACCTAAATCATTTGCTATGGTCTTCAGAGTCACCAGATCTCAATCCAACCGAACGTCTTTGTGAGATTTTGGACTGACACGTTAGACAAAACTCTCCACCACCGTCGTCACAACGTGCTCCACAGATTTGGAGAATCAGTGTCAAACTGTATAGAAGCTGTTCTGGCTGCAGTCGCCCAACACAAAGATAGTTTATGCTGTTTTTTCTTTAATCTGACACCTGTCTGTTTCCTCTGAGGGCGATGAAAATGTGTTAAAGATTTGAAGGCAATTCATCTAATATTTGTTGAGATATTTCAACCTGGATCAAAGCAGAGAACTATGTCTGCACCACTACTAAAAATTATATACAAATAGCTTTATCGACAATGAGTTCAGGATAAATTAAAAGAAAAATTGCAATGGGAAAGATTCCTGTGGGATTACAATATTAGCATCAGATTATCCAGTGGAGGGTGATGGATAAACAAATTCATGTAAAAACGTATTACTTTGGCTCTGATACAGTCGCCTCTATCTGTAGACGCCAATCAGCAGAATTGTCAGTGCTAAAATGTTACTTTTATAAAAGCATATGTAAAACATAAATAAGCAAAGGCATTTCAAAGAAAGTTCGCATTGTTATTCAAAATTTTACACCAAAACCTTTTATTTTTATGTGCAAATATATAGTACTTCTCAATATTGGTTACTGTTCTGCTTGATTATTAATCACCTGTATTTGTATTAACCCTGAAAAACAATCAGCTCGACCTCGATTACTGAAGATGGCAACTGTGTGTTATATTAATAACAGCAATATGTACAGCAAAGCAACACTTCTCTGGCATTGTGTTGGTTGTATGCAAACATTCAGTGCATAGACCAGCCAATTCCTGGGCACCAAGTAGAGCAACGTTTCATCTTGTTACACTTGCAGCTCCTGTGAGTAGTAAACTATGAAATATAACAATGGCATGATTGTGTAATAATGCAGTTAATGCTATAGCTTTTCTCATGTTTCCATGTTCCCATCTGCTCAGGGTTGCAGAGGTGTTTGCAATGTGTATTCAACTTCTCAGGATTATGTAGTACTTGGATACTGATGTGAGCTGTATTGAAAGCTGAAAAATGACTTGAACGCTGCCTAAGCAACACCTGGTATCACAAGCATACTGAGCAGAATGGAAAAAACAAAGAGCATGGGGACAGAGAATTGAAGAACGCTGCTCTAAATCATACTACTGGGACTTGGCAACTAAACTGAGTGTGACATAACATCACAGGTCAAAGAGGGACAAGTTATTTGGAGGTTCAGCATCTCTTAGCATTTAAATGACATCCTCTGGATACATTTGAACCCTAACATGGACCTCAGCTCTTCTTGATGCAAAAACAAAGCAGAACACCTGAATCTCTCACCTTTGTTAGAGGAAGGACGAGAAAGGCTCCTCCCCCGCTGGCATCTATGATGATGGCAACAAACTTGGGGTTGACGGCACAGAAGGAGCTGTCCCATGTGACCCTGGACACACGGATGTCATCGTAGCACTGGTCGTTCCTCACGGCTTGACCGAACACATGACGGAACTTGCTCTGTCGCACAACTCGCCGCAACATATCTGCAGAGGGGAACACGGGCAAAGTCAGTCAGAGTTGTTGTGTGTTTTGTTGACAGCTGTCCCAATTAAAGACAAAGTGGCATCTTAGTCTAGAGAAATCTGAAAATGAGCATCCCTCTGAGGCACGCTGAGAAAACCTTGAGGTAAGTTTGGGTAGCTGCCAACACAGTTTGTCTCATCTGAGATTATGTTTATGAACTGCGACTGAGTTTCTGAGCTTCCTGTGCATGCAGAGGAAACACATCAGCTCTACGTATGGGCACGTTTGAGGGAAACTGTACATGAGACACATTTCTTCGCCATCTGTGTTTGTCACCAATGTAATTTTTCCACTCCTGTTAGAGAGAAAATGCATAATTTCTGTTAAGGTTCTCAACGATTAACCATCCTAAGGTAGATTTTAGTGAATTTTGACCTCAATTAATGCACAAAAATCAGAGAAATTAAACTTTCAGTGGTTTGCCAAAGTATGTTGGTAAAGAAATATATTTGAACAATACAGTTTGGCATTTTTTGCACATTTTTAATGCACTTCAAGACCTAAACATAGACGGCACACTTTATTTTAGTGTCTATTGATTGTGACGCAGGAACAAAAGTTCAGAACTGCGACCAGTGATGTTATATTTTTAAACTGCTGCATCAGTTCCTGTGAACACACCACAGATGGCCTGTTGTTGCTTCAAGATTCTGGAAATGATCTCAATTGTTGATTCACTTCACATGATCATGTCGCAGCTCAACGTATCGTTAATCAGGCTTTTCCCGTTTCTTCTTCAACACTCATTTCTGCTCTGGGCATCAAGAGAAGTCATTCACTGAGTGGAGACAATAGTTCTCACAGCAGATTCCACTTCTGGCATCTTCAAATGGTGAGATTTGTAGCCAAAATGTGATAAATCGCATTTGCCTTGGCTTGGAATTATCTATTATAATCCCTGAAAACCTTGCCTTCAATATATTTTTACCATTTTAGTGACTTGCATTGCTGTGTAATTATCTGGAAAATATGGTGACTCAAGGCCATAATTAAGCTGCCAGTCTGAAGCAACATACAGAGTTGTTACAAAGGCTGCAGGTCTGTCGCCACACCGTACCACCTGCTATTCACATTCAAAATCAGATCTCGACAATGGGAAAGCTGAATCACGGCCATTTGGATCCAATAAAAAAACCTGAGTTTTTCCAAAATCTTTCTCAGCAATACTGGAGCATGTTTTGCTGCTTTGCAAAAAACTGAGCTACGCTTGCACCGGCAGCACCATCACAATTTACCTTGGATTTAAAGCTGTTACTTAATGAAACAGCTTTGTTGCTCAGATGTTTATTTTGACCCTTGTGACTGTGCTTTTGTAGCTGAATGTCAGGCTTTTAAGTGACAAACATGTGCTGACTGTTCCTGTTATAATTAATTTTAGGAAAATAGAATGATTTCAACAACTTGAGCTCTAAAGCCCCAGAAAACTCATTATATACCCACACAGGCCTATTCAGTTGTTTGGTCTGGTTAGAGTTTGTCTCATGTGTGCATGTTGTGCAAATCATGAGTGGCTAAAACTAGCATAACGTGACAGCTTTTTATGTTGTTTTATTTGTGTGCATTTATTTTTGTATGATTCTATGTGACTATTGTGTGAACTACATAGTCAGATGAGTATTATTCCAGCCTGACTGACATTATTGGTGAATATGTTGTCTGATATACACAGATATGAAAACTTTTTCTTTACAGAACATAATGCAGAAAAAGATCCTTGGGGTATTTTACAAATGCTGAGTAGTTTTGCCTCTGTTGTTTACCATATTCTCAGCACCATCTGCAGCACATGTAGCAGAGTAACTACACATCACAGCTGAGCAGATGATGGTATGGAAATAAGCTGCGTCTTCACGGTGTGCTGCTAACTAGTTTGTGAAATTCATTGCTGGGACTTTAAACCATGACCCTAATCAATTGCAAACATAAAAACAATATCAGCTAATATATCTATATCCAAAGTCAGGCTCTCGTATTGACGAATTCTAATCCCCCCCAAAGTTGATGAATAAAGCGAAACTGGGCAGAAACCACACAACTTCATATTACATAGCGGCCAAAATCTACACTGTCTATATGGTCCAATGTAAAGACACATCTGATAACATTCTCTATTATGGACATCTCTTGGCACAAATGGAAGACATTTTAAAAAAATCTTAATTTATGCAGAATCCTCTTTCCATAACAACATGTTGTATATGTGGCTGTAAAAAGCACTTCCATCTGTAGCTATTTTTATCATCAGACACAGAGATATGAGAGAAATAAACATTTTCAAGGTGGCTCGCCCGTTCTTACAAAACCAATACTAGCCCTGGATATTCCCAAGACAATTCCCAGAGCTGTAAACACCGATCATGTTCCTGCACGGCTGCACGCTGCCTGGACAGCACAGGAATACAGTTTAAGGCTGGCCAGAACAGCATGTTCCCTCCGTCAACAGTAGTGCTCCATTCAAACAGCAGCTACCTTCAATCCACATATTCAGCTGACAGAGCTGAGCTGCTTCAGGCCCTGCAGGCTTTAGTTGATGCCATTCATTACAAATGCTGCTCTCTGACCCAACACGGTCTCATCAGCCCAAACACACACCAGGACACCACCGAGCATCGCGATGGTGGCTTGAATCATAGCAGTTCACTGAGTGCTTTGGCCTTGCCACAGCAGGTGCAGAGTAATGCTAAAATGCTGAGGTCCAAGAGGGCAAGGTGAACGAGGATGTGATCTCTCATGTCAGTAATCAGCAGCTCTACAGGAGTCTGGCCCGTCTGTCTGCTATTTCACTGTCTGGGCGATTGTGAATAAACGGGTGTGCCACCAAACGTGCAACCATGATCACTTTAGCTCAGCCTCAGTTTAATAAAACACCGGCCTGGTAATATTTTGAATTGCAGGCTGAGGTTGCAGAGAGGTCGGGCTGAATGGAGGCTGAAAGAGCTGCACTGTGCTAACGTTTAAACAATGGTTGGCTGGCTAACGTTAGCTGATGTTACCACAAAGCGGCGAGCCCCCCTCCTTCCCGGTGAAAACAACTAGTTAGCTTCAAGATAAAATATGAAAAATGCTAAAACCGAAGCTGGGATTTTAAACGACCTCGCCAGTCATTTTAAACTAAGTCCCTAACGCCGCGGGAAGCTTTAAACGCCAGTTAAAGGTAACTTAGCTACATTTGCTAACGTTGCTGAAACAGGGGGGTGGAGATTTGTGTTTTGGTGAGCGACTCCCCAGATGTGAGTATCCAGAAAACACCGCAAAGCAAAGTTTAGAGGGATGGTAATATAAATAAATAGCTACAACATGATATTTGAAACCAATTCTAATGTTTTAGGTGGAGCTTTGGAGCGTGTTCCTTCGCACCGCCAGCTGTGCCGGGGCTGGTCCCGTCTCAACAGCGGCAGACACGGAGACGTTTCACGGCGAGCCAGGAGGAGGCAACCGGAGGGCAAGGTTTGTCTTTTAAAATGTCACACAAGTTGGACTCATGTGTTACAGCCACGCAGAGCCGCTCGCCGACACTAAAAAGGCGACATTTAGCGCAAATGAGGCTGCCGTTACATCCCCCTTAGTGTGTTTTGCATCCTAACGGCTGACGGGTTAGCACGCATCACTTAAGCTAGCTGCTAACTACTAGCTGCGGTGGACCGCTGCCAGCTGACGCAAGTGCAGATATTTCCACCCAACGTTTTTGGCTGCTCCCATTCTCAAACCCATCCAGCGAGCTTACATGGATGCTGCACAACCCGCAACACGCACACGCAAAAAAGAAAAATGCACATACTGAATACACTTTCTTACCTCCTAAATCTATGCAAGATTTTCGTTCGCACGGGGGGTAATCAATCACAACACATGAATCTGGTAGTTTAGGCGCGCCCTTATCCTGCAGGACGTTGCTCTAGTATCCCTCGTCTCCACACAAAAAAAGAAGAAGAAAAGCTCAGCCGCAATGCTCTTTTTCCCCCCTTCTTGGCTGCAAATGTGTTGCCGGAGGCAGTGTTTTTAAATGTGGTGGTATTTCAGGATGCCGGTGGACAAACAGAGCATCTCCTGTCCGCTCCTCACCTGCGGAAGACTAGCAATCGCCTGTTCTCATCTCGTTATTAAATTCAATGGGATACGTTGACGACTGGCTACGGCACATGCGCAAAAGCAAAAGTCAGATTTTTATTACCCAAGGCTCTGGAGATGGGGATGGTTTTTTTTGCAGGAATTCTGGGGGTTTCTCGCCGGATCCTGCCGCGTCTTTTTTTAACAAGACGTCCCGAATCGGTGCATTTTGTTCAGCTGTGCCTTAATGTGGATTTAATAGCAGGCGGCATCTTTTGTATAAGGGTCCCTCCCTTCCCCCTCTGTCCCATCCCACCCAGGCCTGTCCTGTCCAAACACAATGAAGAAAGCCCCCCCCCCCAATAGTCTGTGGGTTACCCATACATTCACTATCACAAGTATTTAGAGAAATCACTGTTCATTCTGTTGCATTTTCAGTAATTATGGGTCAGTCTATAATTGAGGGACTTTTGAATTCCATGGGATATATCTTGCATACATTTTTATTAAAACATGTTTTTTTATGTTCATTATGATCATGTCTTTACAAATTCCATAACTATTTATGATGGAAACAATCACTTATTAATAAAAAAGGACTGGATATCACTAAAATGTCAACTAAATCAGCGTCCAAATTTAATAGCAACCACTTTCTAATTAGCTAAATGATAATAAAATGAACTTATTCAAAAATTAAGTTGAGATAATCATGACAGATATTTCTTTTTTGGCAATATATCAAATTTTATATGGAAAATAACAAACTGTATCTGCGTCCAAGAAATCACTTTCAACTAAGTTCCCCATTACAAAAACACCTCTCAAAGAAGTGTGTTAATTCCAGATCACATGACCTGCTCCACATGATGTAATTTCCTCCTGAAGAAAAGACTGGCCAGACTCCAAGGCTTTCTGAGTTATTTAATATAAAGTAGTGTGTGAGTCAAGCGTGGATTTTTCGCATGTCAACAGATTTACTGCAATATCTTTATAAATAACTTTCAATTTCAACATAACATTTAGAAGAATCTTTTTGTAAAAATGCCATGTGGTGTTTGGTTATAGGCAGCCATGTTGATTTTCGGCCTGAAAACAGCAAAAATGTCAACTATGATACCTGTCAACTATGTCACAAAAAGTCCTGCAATTATATATTGACCCTTATGCTATCACTGAACAAATTTGCTGTCCCCTAGTAGATGTGACTTATAAATTGGAGTTTATTGTGTTACACGTATTGCCAGTGTATGCCTAAATGTGTAAACAGACAGATTTTAAGTGATCAGATTGATGATGCCAACTAATGCTGTCTATTGTTTATCTGACTGTTATTGCAAACTACAAAATCCCGAACATGATTCAGTAATCACGATTAGCGTCTGTGGAAACCATTGGCCTGCATGAAAGTTGATCCTATATGATGAAAATGTTAAAATATTTTGAGTAATTATTCTCCTAATCGAATATCAAATGCATATAGTACCTATTAAAAGTTATTCAACCAGCTTTTAACTTTTACTGGTGTCTTACGTTGGATAATTGGCAATGTAATTTGCCTTTTATGTCAAAGTGAAAACAGATTTCTATGAAATAATGTTAAACAAAATCCTGAAATGTAAAATAAGTGCATAAGTATCCATCCATATTAAGTGACTCACCTAATTCAACACAGGTGCAACCACTTAGTGCTAGAAGTCAAATAATTAACAAAAAGTAGATCATCTGAGTGTAGTGAATGTGTCTCAAGTTATTGTAATATAAAGACACCTGCATATTGACCATTGTCTAATAATGCTATTGACAGAAATGATATAAGAATGTTAATCTAACAGGTTGTTTAAATTGTAAATGAATTGATGGGAGTTATAGAAGACAGAAAGATAATGTATTTGCATTTGTTTTTAACCTGCTGGTTCTATAAGGGCAGCGGATTTGGAGCCTATCCCAAAATGCATAAACAGAAGGAAGGGAAATCCTCAGGGACTGTTTCCAAAGCTGCCGCAAGGATTATAAGGTAGACAAATGCATTCATAATCACATTAACACCTAGGTGGGAACTGGAGGCTCCATTTCAAGACTGATAATAGAATTAGGACCAAGAATGTAGATGCTGTTTATTACTTAACTTGACTAAGAGGTGGGAGAAGTATTCAAATCATATACTTAAGTAAAAGTAACAATACAGCAAAGTAAAAACTACTCCATCCCAAGTAAAAGCCCTATATGAAAACTACTACAACTAAAGATACTAAAGCGTTAGTGTGTTAGTTGTAGCTCCTGTAGTTGGAGCTAATTTGGATAACTGTATATGCAGTTTTATGATGTATATATGATTATAATGTGTGATCTGTTAACAACTCGTAGACATATGAAATGTGATCCCAACTGCATATTGATTTCTAAGATGTCAGAATCCAAAAAGGTTGGAAATTGCTGGTTTAACAGTGTGCTGTATTTGAAAGGGTTGTTATTTTATCCATTGTGTGAAAGCAAAGCAGTAAAATAAATGTAGCTGGAGTAGAATGTACAATATTTTGCTGTGTAAAACTGTCATTTAGTACAGTAATTGGGTACATACACTTAGTTGCTTTCAACCATTGACTAGACTTACATTTTGTTGCTTTTTTACTGACATAGAGTTGTGCACTTCTGTTTCATTTAGCATGAATAACAGTTTTTTAAATTAATGTACATGTTTAAGTAAAACAAACAAAAGGGCTAAACCAGGACACCACTATTATGTTAGCTGACTAATTAACCATCCATTAGATATTGAGTAACAGTAACACTAATTTAGTTGTGTATCTCTGCACATTTTGTGAATATAAGCCCAATGTTTTGTATTGTTTTAGGTCTGTTATGCTCTCTACTAACTTCATCAGGAAACATTTGGTTATTAGCTAAATGCTCCACTAGGATCACTAACTTGCTAACTTTCTGTTTCCGATTTAGTGCTGCCTGGGCAGTTAGAAAATCAGCTTAAAGAAGAAGAAAAAAGCTCCTTGGGCTAGGGTTAGAGTTGAAGAGAAGGGCAGTAAATTCTCCGTGGGTTGTGCCATGACAAGTGACTCTTCACATTACATGTAGCTGATCCAATATCAATATGAAAATATTGA
The DNA here is from genome assembly GCF_022539595.1 of Amphiprion ocellaris. Classification (NCBI taxonomy): domain Eukaryota; kingdom Metazoa; phylum Chordata; class Actinopteri; family Pomacentridae; genus Amphiprion; species Amphiprion ocellaris. Next base: position 7,565,355 of record NC_072782.1, read on the forward strand.
TTGGACCATCTTAAGATTTCAATGGCATCCACTCAGCTATAGTTTCAGAATGTCATAGCCAGTCTTAATCACTCTTTAATTTTTTACTCGTAACTAGACCATTGATTTTATAATTCATTCATTATTTGGTCATTAAAAAACAAAAGTGGTGTATCTAAGCACTGATAGTCCAAAGTACTCACCTTTCTTTGGAGATGGTTGCAATTCTGCTGGTCTCTCTTTGGATTTCTTGGGGACATCAAAGGCATTTTTCATTTGGGAAACTTTCACACTTGGACTCTGTTCTGCCACACGAACCTGAGCTTTGGCCCCTTCAGGTTTAATCCGGCCCTGATGTTTCTGCATTTGGTTTGTTTCTTTGACAATTTCCGACACAGGCTTGTAAGAACCCACCTCACTGTCAATATCTGCATTTCGTTCATGTCTTTGATCCGTTATATCTTTAAAGTTACGATACTTAATGTGGCTGTCGTCGCCAACCTGTGTGCGCATTCTTTCAGATCGGAGCTCGGGTTGCATTTCTCTTTTCACTGAACAAGCAGGTTTTGGTCTTTCAGTTTCCTTGTCTGATGCATCTTCAGGTATGTGTTGAGTCTCTGTGGAGGCTAAACGATTTTGGGGCTTTTTTGCAACAGGAGGAGGCGACCATTTACACTTGGATCGTCTCTCCAGAAATACTCTTCTCTGCAACATGTCCAAGTTTTCTGTCTCTTCTTCTGGAGACAGTTTTTCCATTCGTGCACAGTAGTCAAAGTCGACCATATCTCCGTATCGTTCATCCATGTACCCAAGCGAAAGATGGTCCCACAAGCTAATGTCCGCTGACTGTCGACGAAAGTCATTTGGTGCGGTATAAGTTCCTCTTTCATCCCACAGCAAGCACATGTCCTGATTCTTTGGAGTGTTGCATGGAAGTTTTTGATTAAAATGAAAAGTATGTCTCCTCTTGACCCTCTCCTCTGAGCGTGGATGATCTTTGCCTCTTCTTTGCACATCAGTAGACATTAACTGTGCAGTTTTGAGCCTTATAAATGGGTTTTTAGGTTTTTTGGGGACAGGTGGAGGTGGGCCTTTAACTTTGGGCTTTTCTTTTGGCATTGACTCGTCGTCTTTGGAATCGGATGAGGCAGAAGTGGTGTCTTGTGAATGTACCGTGCTTGTGCCGAGTTGCGTTGCCATCGTTGTGTCTTTCTTGGGCAACAGATGAGTTAAAGGTGGTGGCATGATGATAGCTGAGAAGCAGACGAGCTCGCTCTCCCTCTTTAAGCTCGCGACCTGTTTTCCATCACAGCCTTCATTCCCTGGCAGAAGAGGATAAGGTATCAAATCACATTGTTCCAGGGAAAATGAGGGATTGTCTTGCAGTTGCGGTATTACAGAGTGAGGGGTCACGGCCTTCGGAGGGTGGGATTCGAATGCTTGGCTGTCATCTTTCTTGGTAGATGAACACAGAGCGGCCGTGACTCCTTCTTTAACCCTCCTAGAGACAACACTGGCAAACTTGCTCTGATAGGACGGATCGATTTGTTGTGCAACACACCCTGAACTCTGGCTTTCCTTATCCTGATTTTCAGATTTGTCTCGTGTTGACAGGTGCTCCTGCTTGTTCTGGTCATTCAAGGTTTGCTCCCTCTCTGCTTTTCCTCCACCAGTTGTCTCACTGTGGGCAGCTCTGACACGACTGCCTCCTTTTAGCTGACACCTGCTGCCTGTCACTTCAACCAAATGTTGACCCATTTCCTTCTCAAAACAGGCGGCGGATGAACTCCTAGCGTGTGCGTCCACACTGTCAGTTGTGGCTAAAGGAGTGTCAGACTTTCTTCTGCTTTTCTTGTCATTACCCTTTTCTGGATGCGTATTCCTGGAAGGTTCTTGAAGGCTGAAAGTGTCTTCCTCAGCTCCTCTTTTAATAGACGATTGAGTCTTCTCTATTTTTATCCTGTCACCAAAAACAGTGTTGTTTCCTCCATCAGGTGACATCCAAGTTTCATCCTTTTCCAGCACCACAAAGTCTTCCTCACTATTAGAATTGCAGGAGGCTGTTACACCTCTTGTTTGAGGACCTAATTTACTATGGTCAACTTCTGATTTCTTCTGATTTCCTTGCTTCTCCATAGCTGTAGTCCCAAAGCAGGCCACAGCCTTATTCTCAGAGCCTTGTTTATTGTTTAAAGTTTGTCTTGTCTCCTTCGAACTCAAGGCAGTTTTTGACTCCTCTACAGTTGGAGTGTCGCCCTCCCTGTCTCCACCCACCCACTCTCTCCTGGTGTTCAGAGGGTGCTCCTGCTGCCCTAGAGGCCCGATTGGCTGCCCAGTTTGGGGGTCTGTACGTGCAGAAGTGACTGTAAGCTCCCCAGTGGCCGGGCTGCCAACACTGATCCTGCTAATCCCACCAATACTCCGAGGGCTTGTGAAACTGCCATCGTCCTGAATGCTGTGTTTCTCGTCTTGCTCTGCGACCTCTGACTGCTCTGTTTCTTCAGTTTGCTCCGAGGAATCTTCATCTTGTTCCTCCAGCTTCTGCAGCTTCTGGCCCATGACTGATGCTCTGGCTTGGCATTAGGAAAACACAGACACAAATGTCAAGACAGCAGAAGGTTTATAAGCAAGTCACAACGATGTGCAGCCCCATCCCAGTGAAATGAATTCACACAACAGGCATTGCTCTCTTTCGCCGACTATCTTGAGTTTATCTCTATTTTTGTCCATTCTTCTACACAGTTCACACTTGCCCTCCCGAGGCCTCTCTGTCTATCTCTGCCTATTCTGTCAGGAAGGAATGCTGTGGTGGCTATAATTAAGTAGGTCTGATGGCTGCCAGTGAGTCAGGAGGCCAAAAAAGAAACAAGACAAGTTAGATAAGAGGTCAGATGGCAGGTGCCAAGGTCAGACACAGCAGTTGGAGCAAATATGATACAATATCTTCTGACAATTACATCAGCAATAAATCATTCGGAATCATTTTCCTATTCTTTGAAACCATATTAATGAATTACATCAGAGCCTTGTTGAGTATGATTTGTGGATTTAATTACCGGTTTTGGGCCAGCATGTCCCTTTGTGAGACGTCACGCGCTGTCAATTAAAGCTCTGGAGACAAGGCGTGTTTGTGCTGTATGTGCCGCCCTTCGGACTATCTGAATGTTTATGATTGTTTTGGTGACGGGGTCCACAGAAAGGTCACCCAGGATACATGATTCGCGTCACGAATGCTTCGACTTCTCAGCTCAATTGTTTGTCCAGAGTTTGATGAGAGCACAGTTTAACCGCAGACATGATGGATGGTGTAACGGAGATTATTACAAAGGAAAACAGCTCAACAGGCGTTTGTGGCATGTGGCATGTGCAGTGGGTATTCTTAGCCTACAAATAAACATGTAAGCGCCAGTAGTCTAAAGTAACTACGTATATTAACTCAGTTACTATACTTAAGTACAACTTTGAAGGTACTTGTACTCAAGTTGAATATTTCTATTTTATGCTACTATATAATTCCACTCTGCTACATTTCTGAGAGACATATAATTTCTTCTCTGCTACGTTTACTTGACAGATTTTACATAACAGATAACATAACAAGATTTTCAAATGCAACACATTTTTGTTTCCAGCTTTTTTTTTAGCCTCTGGCATTTTACAAAAAGCAGTGTGTTGTTGAAATCATGCTTCAGATGTCTATGAGTTGTTAATGGCATTCAAATGGCACCACATCACCCAAAAACCAAAGAATGGACAAAAGGCCAACAACAGATTTGCGCATTTTCTTCTTTCTTCTCCTATTAATCATCTTACAACCCCACAGATATATCTGGTATCTCTGTATGTGCACTGCTCAATAATTTAAGGGAGCACTTCATTCACTGGACAGATTGATATCCCAGAAGTTTAGCTGAACTGATGTTATACTGTGGTGATTTAGTGCAGTATATAATAAAACTGTATAGAAAATAGTTCAAACCTGCAGCAGCTACAATAATAAGATGGTCCTGACACACTGATGCTTTATTAATAGTAATACAATGATCAGCCAGAAGGATCAAACCAGTACTTATATTTTAATACTTAAAATACAGGACTTGCAATGAAGTATTTTGACATTGCTGTATTGGTACTTGTATTAACATCCACAACTGGTAGGGAAAGTTTCCTAGTTTAGTAGAAACACACACTAAATTTAGGCTTGATCTCTGTATCTCACATATATGAAATGTCAGGCTGCCGTATGAAAATTTTTTCTTAATTAATAATAATCATAGTACCAATTTTGTTGGCGTAAAGATGAGTGAGGAAGCAGAAGTGACTGACTGCTGCTTAAACTAGTGACAAACATAAATTAAACTGTTCCCCTGAAACTGACTCGGGTCCATCTATAAATTAAATGTTTGTTCTTCCATCCAGAGACATACAGTGGGTACTAAATTAGCTGTGAATTGGCCACAAATAATGGTCAAACAGGTAGCTAAAACAGGTGGAAAGAATTGCAATTCACCATATATTTATAAAAATAAATTTACACTTTAAATAGCAACTTAATAAGCTACTCAAATAGCTACTTAAAAGTATTTATAAATGGTTGATGTAAATGCCACTTTCAGTTAGGAGTTACTTCATTCATCTGATGGGAACCTGTGAGAACAACCTTATTCCTTCCTATGTGAAGCAGCTTTTGTCTTTCAACCAGCCAACATTGATCGACTGCAGCTCTGGATTTCTGCTACGAGGCTGACAACAATCCACTGGCTTGACTTGCAGCTTTACTGTATCCAAAGTGTTATTTTGGGATGGATGTGTTATAATGGCAGCAGTGGGAGGCATCTGTGACATTGGCTTGTGAAATCCCCTCCCTCATTCTCTTTCTATCGCTCTTTCCATTCCCTCTTCTTGTGGCTCTCATGCCTCCAATAGTAAGCGCGGTTTTATAAGAGACTTGTGACTTAGAGTACACTAACTATTAAGCCGGTCTCACGATAGGCTATACCAAAATACCGTGCCTTTACTTTGGACTGTTAACTCTCAGCTAAAATTCAAACAGTCGGTACAACAGGATGGTATTCAGATACATAATCTAATTTGACAGTAAAATTTCCATAGCATTCTGTAAGGCAGGACTTTTATCCGTCATTGAAAGATAGATTTTAAGGTGGCACAGTGGACTTATGCAATACACCAGGTCTTTCTTCAACTTTAACAATATATTTCAATATGTTTAGATACGGGCATGACACTTTTTGACACCTTAAATGAAAAACAAATCCGATTAATATAGAAAATGGTAACTTTTCACATTTTGCTCCTGGCCTGTTACTGTACATTTACCTTGACAGTCAATACTGACTATATTCTTCATGTTAATTATTCTTCCCTTCAAACAATTACCTGTCAGCAGTTTTGTGACATAAAAATGATAAGTAACAGATTTCAACAGATAGATACTTACTGAGGTGGATGCTTCACGCTGATGTTGCTGCCTGTTGGTCTGCAGGACTTTCTGGGAGATGTTTTGCTTTAGCTGTCACCTGCCCCATGATGTCAGACTTCATTTGACTAATTCAATAAGAGCACTCTCTACTGTGACCATTTAACCAAAAGAGCAAGTGAAGGCCAGAAGACTAGAGTCAATTCATGTGCAAGGTACAGTACATTGCAAAAATCAGATACCTTTCAAAAACTGCAGTTTTCAGACATAGATCTCATGATATTTTTCACCTAAAGTTGCTTTAGTTATTATTAGGGATGCACAGTATTGGATTTTTGTTGATATCTCACATACTGATATTTTCCAACTTATTTTGACTGATTGCTGATGTCAGTACTGATTTATGCACATAGAGTCATGGAAAATTTATTAGACCACCCTTGTTTTCTTCAATTTCTTGTTCATTTTAATGCCTGGTACAAGTAAAGGTATATTTGTTTGGACAAATATAATGAGAACAACAATAATAGCTCATAAGAGTTTAATTTAAGAGCTGATATCTAGACAGTTTTCATAGTTTTCTTGATAGTAACCAACATCACTTGACTGGCTGATTAGCTATTTGTGTTAACAAGCAACAGGTGTACCTAATAAAGTGGCCGATGAGTGTATACAAAGCACCATATGGACGTTAGGTTAAAAAAAACTTGATTTTCACTGAAGGGGAAAGTGAAAAGCCTTTTTGGGACAATACGTTGTACCTATATCATCATGGACCCCTTATTATTATATGCAGGAGTGATAGCACTGGCTAAAAACTGCATTTAAGCAACATTTTAATTTTAATTTACATTCATACAGTTGTCATTAAATATGTGCTCCTATAAATGTTTTACATTTAAATACATTTTTCTTGCTCACAATCTGTAAATACACTGAGCTATTTACATTAAATGCCTCCAAAAATCAACTTAAATGAGTAATCAGATTATGCAGAGAAAATCGTTTATTTCCATGATAAACACTAGACTGGACACAATTTGAACAAAATGTAAAAAAAAAAAAAAAAAAAAAAAAAAAGATGACAAAAGAAAAGAAAAAAGTGCATACACATGAACATTGGCAATGTACAGTACAGTACACAAAAGTTAACAAAAAACCAATGTAACGAATCTTTACTTCCAGGGAGGTTTTACATTTTCTACATTTTTCACTCATCTCAAGCTCACATGCTTTGGGGCAGACTTGTGCTCGATAAATACACTCAATAAATACCCGGACCCCCTTCAGAAATGACACAAAGACTTAATGTCCTGTGGCTCTTCAGTAGGATTGTCATGTTGATGTCTGCTGCCTGCGACTAATGCAATAAAAAATTAAGCCATTTTAAACAGAACCTGAAAACGTTTGCCTAAAGTAGAGATGATCTTTTTTTTTTTTTTTTTTTTTTTTTGCTGTGGTACAATGATGAGTATTTTTCAATACACAGTAGCATTATCATCAGTACTTTTCTTAATACTGACCACGTCTGCAACCTAATGGACTCAAATAGCAAATTGTAGACAAAAAATATGTACAGACTGGTAAATTTCAAAGACTTAAATCCATTCTATGTGATATTTTCATGTAAATGATAGTTCTCATTCCAGCAATTAAGGTTCTTCAGCCAGCTATTGAACCAAAACAATGTACCACGAGTCTCAACAATATCAAACAAATACGATATCATTATAGGCTATTAATAAATGGAAGTCCATCAAAGTGTGTGTATTGAGGGAGAGGAGGCTGCTGCGGATGAGTTTATGTGTGTTTGCATACATAATATAATATGCTGACTTATACATGGTTATTATTGGGAGTGAGGGTAAATAATGTACAAAAAGCCGGACCATCAACACACTCCCAGAAACTTTGCAAAGCCTGTGATGCTTCATGACAGAGCTAAGGCCGAGGTTAAGGCACTTAAATACAAAAACAAGTTCAAAACACGAAGCAAACAACCAAACATCGTACTGTGGTCAAGGGGCGCAAGGATTTAGCCACCTGTCAAGAGCGTTAGCATACTGAGAACGTCCGTAGTAAACTAGAATCATATTATTAATATTTTAATAGAATAGTTTGAAATTTTTTGGAGTTTGCTTACTTGCTTTGTTGCTTATAGTTAGCTTACAAGATTTCTGTCAGTAAACGCGAAACTACAGCCAGTAGCAGGTTAGCTTAGCTTAGCATGAACGCTGCAAACAAGAAGTGCTAGCTGCCTTCTAGTCTTTATGCTAAGCTAACTGGCTGACGGCTAGCTTCATGCTTACATAGGAGTGGTATCAATCTTTTCATCTAACTTTTGGCAAGAATGCATATAATTTTGCTCAGAACACCAAATTAGTTTTTGAATCTTTCTTTCAGAGCCTTCAGCAAGCCTAAAGCTACTTGGTAACTTTCCTTATTTTCAAAAATTTTCTGTTTAAAATGGTTTATTTCAATAGTGTGTGATTTCAGCAGCTGTCAACAGCTTTCTTTGTGCCTTGCGTTACGTAATGGTCATATGGCCACGAGAAGGAAAGAACAAGTTAAAGGAGAAACTAAAATATTTAAATCTAATCAGTGGAGCAAACCTGCAGCTCCCTCAAATTCAGTTAAGGTACGAGAAGGAACAGAGGATGCATTGATGTCTAAGTTTCTACTGATCTAATTAAAGAGCTAAATCTACAAAAAATAAAAACAACACAAAAAACCCCTTAGTTAAAGATAATTAAATAATTTGCATTCATTCTTTGCACAGTTTTCATTTCTCCTGAAGCACTGAAGATCTTCAAACACAGTAAATCAACTTGCATGTGCTTTTCCTGCACACCAACAGGCCTCGTTCTGTACCATTCCAGCACACCCAGCGTGCCAAAAACAATAGGAACACATCATCATCAGCCAAACAGAAAAAAAAACCAAACTGTAACACCGAGTGGCACAGCAACTTTGGATTGGTGGCACAATTTTCACTAAACTGTTAAAAAAATATGCAGCAGGCTATATGAACATGTACAAAATGAAATGAACATTTGTAGACTGATTGTAGGGGTACAGATGTGGAAACCTGTGTGTGCTAGTAATGTAAGTTAAGAATATTTTCTAATTTTCATACATCAGCGAAGGAAGCTTTATTTTACATCACGAAAACAGTAAATTATCAATAAAACTGTTGACTCTTAACTGTCTGATGATTATTAAATCAAATAATCTACACTGTACACAGGGATGGACTCCACTGCAAGCAATATAGTAGATATTATTAAAAGTTATTTTGGAGGTCTCTATTTCTGGTTTATTGTGCTCAAATGAATTCAGATTAATGTACTATAGCTATAGATCTGAAATATGTCTGTGCACTGTGTGACGGATACTAGAGTTGTGCTCATGTGCTTAAAATATATATGAACAGTGTGCAAATATCTGTAGGTCGAGGGGGAAGGTAGTTTAAGGTTTTCAGTAAATGACCGAAAAATTAAACGTGAGCCATGCTTATCACAGGAGCCTCTGGGTTTGAAAAGCATGATATGGCTTTGGTTACGTCAGAGGTTATCTGACCAGAGTTAATGTCTGAGTCTTGTTTCTTCCAATCTGTCATTCTTTCAGGCTGAAGACGAATAAGATGAAGGATTGCACCTGTCATTGATACAGTGCAATCACTAACAAATCTGAATCTTACAAAGTAAAAATGAAAGACAACTTGATTATTTTTCTGTCTAAACATGTTGAGGATATGTCTTGTAATACTGCAGAGTCATGCGTGGGCTAAACTGAGCACTTTAAGTACATGATTACATTAACTTTTATTGGAGGAGGTCAGGGTGAACCAGCCACTGAGCAGAGAGAACAAAACAGTCTTTGACCAAAACAGTCCTAGATGCTTGTGGTCCGAGGTACGATGCTTTACAAAGAGGCATAAAAAGGCTTGCATGTGGTCATGTCCTTTTTTAAAAAAAATTCCTATGCTTTCACGTGAAATGCCCTCTGGTGATGCAAAAGCAGCTGCAGCAGGGAGGTGAAGTTACGTGAGAATTCAGATATCAGGGGCAACGTGAGGAGAGAGTGGATGCGATCAAACAGTAAATATTTACTGAGCTCCTTCTGGAATACTGTTGATGAGTTGGATTGAAAACATACAGTACACTGACAGAAGCATGGAACTTCAGGTATTTTTCTTTTCATCAACATTAATGTGCCGACTATAGCACTGTCAGATATCAGAAAGGGACAACAACTAGATCTTACAAGCCACCGCTGTCTTGCCAAACCTGTCTGTTGGAGGTCAAATGGCAGCATAATGCTCATCTCCACTGGGATGTGGTGACGATCCTGCATGTGTGGTGGTGGGGGCAGGTTCAAAGAGCCCTCAATTACATCTGAGGGACAGATGAAGGACATGAGAAAGTTTTCCATCCCGACATGGACAGAAGCATCGAGGCCTTTAGCACATGGCGAAAACAAGCAGCCTCCTGTGGATCTTAATCCCTTCAGTCGATGACGGGACACTCAGAGAGCTGCTGCAGCTAGTTAAAACTGAGCCAGGAGGCCAAGACATTACAGCAGAGGTCAGCGCAGAGCTTCCACCAGCAGTGGTTATCTAATATCTCACAGCCATCATAGAGATTGAGGCAGTGGTAGGCCACTTCCTCTATCTTATCTATGCTCCAGCCGTTATATTAAGGCAGAGGCCCGACTGGGAGCTGGCCTTCCATGGCCAGACTTGGCATCTTCTCGAGCTGCTCAGCCCTTTGTCGCATCAGTTCCAGACCAAACTCTATCCCCAGTCCTGGCATTTGTAGAGCCAGAGCCTCCTGAGGGAGCTCAACTAAACCACCAGGTTCAGCCTCAGCGCTCTCCCTTAATACCTGCTCTCCCACATCGCCCCCCTGCGGTTCATCCATGTCCTCCGCCTCCACTGAGCTCCGGTCAGTGGGCGTCTCCTCACAGTTCATGGGTGAGACCAGTTTCTGTTGGTTGGTTAGAGGAGGGACAGATGCGACGCTCGGGGTGCAGGTGGCACAGCGGTACAGATGAGCACAGGGCTGGACCAGGTTAGATGGGACTACCGAAGGGGTTGGCAGAGACTGCAGAAGAGAGGTGGAAGCAAAATTTGTCCCGGGCGGATCTATGCATATGGAGGGGACAGTGCAGTGGCGGGAGGGGTTAAGGCGGTGGGATCGGCCTCCTGCTGGACGGTCGCAGCGCCGTCCTTGTGGCAGACGCATGCAGTCTTTACAGGACTGATAGGAAGGCTTCACTTTTAAAGGGTTTCCTGTGCTAGCACTGTCCTAAACAGATCAAAATTGGAACAGAACACAGTGTACGGTCAGTGGCAGTGGCATACAGAAGTTGCAAAAGTAACATTAAATTTGCTGCTGGCATGAAAACAGTTTTACCAAAAGATGTATATGCTTAACTCACGTCAAAAGCTGCTGGACAGCTACGCTTGGCTGCAAGGCGGTTGCTGTTGTTTGTGTTCAGATTGGCTAAGCCTAACCGGCTCTCCTCGCTCCGCTCAGCCTCCTTTGCATCTGAATTTCCAGGGGTCTGAGCCAAGGCTGCCATCTCAGCTTCCTCTTTCTTGGCTTCTTCCTCATCCTCTTCCTCCAAAGTGCTGAACTCAAGCCTCAGTCTCATGTCCTCCAGCGGATCAAGGCGCCCGCAAGTCTGGGCTGCTGTGCCCTCACCAGGCAGGGCTAAATGGGCCATGGGGAAACCTTCGTCCTCCAACAGGGCGTCTCTTTCCACATCTTCGATTTCAATGAAAACTCTCTCCATACCTAGCAGAGGGGGACCTCGCACTGGGGTGGAGGGCTCACTGTCGAGTGCAGAGTCTGACAAACGCCTGAAGTAATAATTGTAGTTCAGAGAGTCGAGGGGTTCCATCTCCAGACCCATAACCCTGCAGGGAGATGCCCCGCAGCCTCCCCAGGCCTCCTCCTCTCTGAGCACCGGCGTCTCCTCTCCACCAGTGCAGTGGCCAGACGCTTGTAAATCATCTCCTCCCTCCTCATCTGTTTCGGGCCTCCATAGTTTGTTGTGACGTTGTTTGCTATGAAAGAAAAGAATATTTGTGAACTGATAAACACTCCGAAAGCTTCACAAAGCACCGTTACATTTTGGTAATGTCAGCAGTATGTGTACTGTCACCGTCACATCCCATGATCTTGGCTGCACTATAAATAAAAAACACAGATTTGAACTCGCAGAGATTGAAACTGTAGACCTGCTTACCTGGCATCTAGGATTCCCTCATATTCTGCCAGCTGTCTCATGAAGCCAGCATTCGGCTGAGCTATGCTCCGTTTCTGCTTGACAAAGTTGTAGGCTTTCTCCAGAGACCAGCCGTACTCCTTCATTGCATAGGCAATAACTGTAGAGGCAGACCGGCTCACCCCCATCTTACAGTGCACCAGGCACTTGGAATTATTCTTCCTATTGGACAGGAAAAAGAAAAGTTCAATTTTTCACTGTAGTTGACAAAAGCATAGTGTGGTAATTAAAATGTTTTGTCAAATCCAATAGATCAGCAGATAAATGTGTTTTATTTCTGGATGTGGCTTTAGAATTCTACCATGAACGCTCCACATATCTCACGTTGATTTTTTTCCATTTTTATTTTTACATACATCCGTTTTCACCTCAGGTTAACATGGTCAGACAGTTGCATAGCAACCAGACTGATGCACCATTTCACATCACTGTTACTGGCACAACTCCCAACCACGTCTTGCATTTGGGGAGGACAAGAATATGTCTTGTGTGATCGCAGCCTCAGTAGTTGGAGAGAATGATGTGAGTTTGTCAAACTGCGGTGACTGAAAAATTACGACTTAAAACAGCCTCTATTAATGCCAAAGTGCAAACTCTGATCAAATTCTTCTTCAGTAATCTAAATTCTGTCTAATCCACCCCAAAAGATCCCTGTTTGTTTATATGTGCAGACTCTCACTTGGCTTTGACAATAAAGTTGTAGGTGTCGTTCCAGTGGGCCAGTAGGTCGGTGGCGTCCTCATCGTACACTCGAACATTGTGATACGAAAACATCCCTGGGAAGAAGTTGTCAATCTCTCTGGTTACATTCAGAATGTAACCCACCCTGTAACCAAAGCAACAACATGTTAGTTTTATCTCTATTGCTGATCAGTTTTACTGTTAACACAAATGACAAATAACCTGAACTGCTGCAGCACTGATTATGCATGTGTGTGTTGTCCCAAGAATAAACTGTGAGATCGAGACATCCATCCATCCATTATCTATACACTGCTTAATCCTCACTAGGGTCGCGGGGGGGGCTGGAGTCTATCCCAGCTGACTCAGGTGAAGGCAGGGGACACCCTAGACAGGTCACCAGTCTGTCGCAGGGCTACATACAGAGACAAACAAGCACTCTCACATTCACACCTACGGGCAATTTAGAATGATCAATTAACCTCAGCATATTTTTGGACTGTGGGAGGAAGCCGGAGTACCCGGAGAGAACCCACACATGCACAGGGAGAACATGCAAACTCCATGCAGAAAGATCCCGGGAAAGCCGGGACGCGAACCAGGGATCTTCTAGCTGCAAGGCGAAAGTGCTAACCACTACGCCACTGTGCAGCCCCAGATCGAGACATTACTTTATTAAATTTACTGGGTTCAATACAGTGCACTGATCAAATTCTGCCTCCTAATCTGAGGTAAAGACTTCAGCACAGAGTCCAACACTGTTTTTTGTCAGTTTGGATTTCAATTTTCATGTGCTATTTGAAGATCAAACACGTCATTTTGCAACAGCTTTGAAAATGTTTTTTAATTTTGTATTAAGTAGGGATGTCCGATGTTGGCTTTTTTGCTAATAATCGATATGCTGATATTGTCCAACTCTCAATTTTTAATTCCAATATCAACCAATACTGATATATGTGGGCTATTTATCTAATTTTAGGTAACATCACATATCTCCTGTTGTGGAATTAACACATCAGGCCTAATTTTACTGTGATGCCCCATTGGATGCGTTCTCAAATGCAACAAGGCTTTCCAATGCATTATGTTATCGGTTTTCATTATAGGCAAAAAAACCCTACAACAATATTGACCAATATTACATTTTTATGCCAATCTTGGTCCAATATTATCAGACATCCCTAGTATTAAGCACAACAGATCTGAGTTGTGTTCAATTTTATAGTGAGACTTTATTAAATGGGAGTATAAACATGCATCTTTTGAAATACACATAATCTAACTATTTAAGTAACATGCTAATTAATTCCATGAGAAAGGTAAATGTACTGCATTTACACACAATGGCAAATTTCAGAAATAAACAGATAAATATTGTAAGAAAAGACATACATGAGTAAAACATTCATTATTAAATAATAAAAAAGCTATCAGCTGACCCACAGTCCCGTAGTTCTTCCAGGTTAGAAGCATTCCACTCAGAGCCCTACAGAGGAATAAAAAAACAGAAACTGATTCAGAATAATCAGAAGACTACAACACAAAAACACATTAAATTTAAACAAGTAAAAAAAAAAAACAACTCACCAAATAAACGTGATCAAAAATAAGCGTGGCCTTGTCCATCTGGCCGAGGATCAGAAGCATCTCGTTGTCTATGAACTCCTTGTATTCTTTCAGGTTGCAGCTCATATGCTGCTCCAGCTCGTTACGGATCTGAGGAGGAGGAATTAGCAGGAATTATTTCCCTAAAACATGGTTTCACAGTGCATTTCCCACAATGAGTCAAGTAGCAGTGCTTGGTTTTTAAATGAATTATTATCTTTATTTAACTCTCTCAACCCCAAAAAGTTTCTGGACTTTTTTAGCTTGTTTAATTTTTTTTACTCACTTCGGGCTCATTTTTCACTGCAATATAAAGTCCAGCACTTCTATGTGAACAGGACATCTATGACTAGTAGAAAGAACTCAAAAATGCCTTCTGTGTGGTATGACACAATTATAGTACCAAAATCATAAAAAAGAAAAACAAAAGTTGAATTTCTTTCTCAGGTGCCCACAGGTGTTACTGGAAAAAAAGGTAACTCTACATACTGTAGATAGTATACTAGTGACATCTTTCATTCGTGCTTTATGAAAACACAGTCTGCAGTTCTTTACAGTTGTACCAAGGAGCACAGAAATGTTTCTCTTTTAAATAGAAACTGGTAAATGGTTTATTTTTTGGCATGTCTCTGAATTAGACATGAAGAATAAAGTAATTTTGATGACAAAGCATGATTGTAAACTTACATTTAGTAAAACCTCCTGATGAAAAGGCATGTTATTGATTAGTAATTCTACAGCTTTCAGCCTTGTGTTGTAAATAGTGTAATATTGGTGATTGTTTTTAGACGATAACATGCTTTTCAAACCCACTGGCAGGTTTTGTAGTTCAGAGGGTTAAGGTGAAATAATTTTTGAAAACACTATTCAGAAGACTTTAAATGATGCATTTATAGTCAGAACGAATAAAAACTAAGGTCTGCCATGACAAACAAATTCTAAGTGTACACTTAAAAACGGTTGAACACAGTTAATTATCATCTTTAATCAAAATATCAAGTCCAGCATTAATGAAAGGTGTAGAGCAATAAGACACAGTGTCGAGGTGTTGATTTGATACGTACCTCCTTGGAAGTGATGTTTTCCAGGTCTTGGAACATCATGATGTTGCGTAATTTGGCTTTAATGAGACACTCCGTCCTCTCTCGCTCAGTTGGCCTGTAATGAGTCAATACATCAGTGCTGCTGTCTGAATGAAAATTAACATAATAGCAACACATTTCCCCCCATGAAGACAAAGGCCAGACCCAGCTAGTGTCCAAAGCACTGAGATCCACTATATTGACTAATGACATAAACATGTCTGGCATGTTACACCTCGGCTGGTTTTCTGTGCTCTGTGTGTCTCCTTTGGGTTGCATCCATCTGGTATTCAAATAGAGCTGCACTGTACCACTGATGGGGTTGGACGCCAGGATGTCGGGTCGGCGCAAGATTGGTCGGGCAATCATGAAGGCCGGTATTAAAGGCGGAAGGATGACGTCGTCTCCGGTTCCATCAGTGGTGTGTTCAACCATACACCATTGATTCCAACCGGCAGCACAATTTGTTCGTTCTTTAGTAAACTGTGAGTTATGTATAGTACCAGGTATAGTAGGAGTGAGTGGGCTTTTGTTTGTTATTTTGGTTTTGCTCACTCTGAATTTAAGTTAAAACATTACCACTGCTTTGTTCTTTTTGTTCAACCACATCTTTTGTTTAGCACTTCTCAGTTATTGTAAATAAATACTTCAGTTCTTTGAGAAAACACGTTTTGTGGCTGCTTGGATCAGTGAAAGGTGGCACTTCGTGTTATGTTTGAGCAGCCCTAGGCTGGGCGTAACACATGAAATCAGCTTGAAACTGTTTAAAATCCTCTTTCTCTACAGGGTAATCCAGTGTGAGTACTGTGAATGCCTCAAGTAAATGGTCTTCTTTCTTATTATATCACACTGATGTTTTCTGTTAGGTCTCACCGGTCGACAAACATGGTGGGAGAATCCGACCGGGTGCTCTCCAGATCAGTCATAGCGTTCCACTCATTGAGGCAGCTCTGCTCTGAAGTGATGCAGCTCTCGTAGAAGGCCATCCATGTGAGTGCAATGCCTCCTGGGAAGTAGTTGAACCGGCGCGACACCTCGCATGCCTTATGGAGGACCTGCAGGGCAGACCTGTGATAGCACAGAGCACAAAACATGAACTCCTGACCACCAAAAATCACTGTCAGAAAGATGGATGTAATGTTTAAGGAAAAGACGAGGCCTTAGTGGTAATTCTGACAACTGACCAGCAGGTGGCGTGTGAATGCTCAAAATCTAAACCTGCAGTGTCAGGTGGCAAATAATAATCACATAACCCGGAGATGTTTATTTTTTCACCAAACCAACAAAATGAAGGATATTTGTATTTTAAATAGATTTACATTCGTGAGGTTTTCAGTCCTGCAAAGTTTAAGATACAATTGAGTTTCCAACTTTCCCTAGCAAGGTTATGGGTGTCTTGTTTTATATCTGTGGGCACAGTGCATTTAGTCTTAAAGTGCTGGAAGTCAATAAGATGAACAGCAATAAGAGGGTGAAACTTTTTTAAGTTGTTGACATACACTTGAATATTCATAATATGGGTCAAGATATAATTGAGGGACTTTTGAAGTTCATGGGATATATCTTGCATACATTTTTATAAAGGAAAAAAAATAATGCTTTTAATGTTCATTATGATCATGTCTTTACAAATTCCACAACTATTTATTATGGAAACAGTCACTTATTAATAAAAAATTACTGGATATCACTAAAATTTCAACTAAATAACCGTCCGTGATTTTAGGCCTGAAAACAGCAAAAATGTCAATTATGATACCTGTCAACTATGTTACAAAAAGTCCCACAGTTATATATTGACCTATATAGTAAAATTTGGTAACTAAGAGATCAGATTAGTTTCCATTTCTCTCTCTTTGCGTCCATCAGGGGAACAATAATGTCAATATGACTCCTTTGTGAAATTAATGTGTATTTGTGATATGGAAATGGTTGGAATGATAAGTAATGTTGGTATTTTGACTGTATGTTTGCTCAAAAATGGTCAATTCTAATCAAAGCTGGTCAAGAATCCAACATTTTATGGAGCCACTACTTAAGATATTGACATGATATTCACTGGACTCATTTTAACATTCAGAATATTGCTCCTTCACACTCTACAGAGGTATAAAAATGTAGCAATATGCTTATTTTTTTAAACAAAATACACAATATCTTCAACTTGTGATTTATATTCCCATCAAATGTAGAGAAACCTATAGAAAAGAACACAAAAAACCCCAGAAAACATGCCTTGAAGGTGAAATAAATGCCCTAAATAATGACTGTTTTGATATATGTGTAGCAAAAATCTCCAGACAACATTCACCCAGTGTTTGTCTCACATTTCAACCCAGGTAAACATGAAGAACTTACTCACCACATGGCCTGCACAGATACAGGCTTGAAGACATGTGATCGCCCTGCCGTGTTCACACTGAAGCCTCTAAGGAGGAAGAAGAAGAAGAAGAGGAGGAAGAGGAGGTGAGTTTGGATGGAGGTGAAGCGTGACGAGGGGGATGTAAACACAGACTGGACGGGGCTCATTCGTGGGACTATTCAGGACACCAACCAGTGGAACATTCCTCCAGCATACAGAGGCAGCGGCAATGTTAACAGGTCAGCAAGAACTGGGACAAAAATGTGTGTAATTCACACCTCTGCCACTAGTGGGCAGTAAATCCCAAAATGTAGAGAACCGCCAAAACGTGTGACAGGCTGAATAAAATGAGCAGAAAAAATGCATTAGATCAGGGGTGTCAAACATGCGGCCCGCAGGCCAAAACTGGCCCTCCAGATGGTCCAATGTGGCCTGCAGGATGACTTTACAAAATGTCAGAGAGAAAATATTAACTGCAAACTGTAAACATGTAAAACTATAAATTTAAAAGGATTTCTAGACCATGACAAGTTGTTTTGATCATAAAGTAAAATACTAGATTGTTCATTGTTCTTTTGTCATTTTGTGTCTCATTTTTGAAATATTTTGTCTTGTTTTTGTAGTTTTTTGTCTTTTTTTGTCTGACTTTTGTCGCTTTGTGTTTCCTTTTTGTCTTGCTTGTGATTTTTGACTTATTTTTTGTTGCTTTGTAACGTTTTTGTCTAATTTTATGTCTTTTTTGTTTTGTTTCGTGTTGTTTATCTTATTTTTTGTCGTTTTGTGTCTCGTTTTTGTCATTTTGTGTCTCATTTTTGTAATATTTTGACTTGTTTTTGCTGTTTCTTGTCTTTTTTTGTCTGACTTTTGTAGTTTTATTCATAAAGTACTATATTGTTCGGTTGCAGTTGTAATGTGTAAATGATGAACTGAGGCATAATGTTGCTGAAATAGAAGTTATTTTTCTTCAGTAATTTCCGGTTGTTCATAATGTTTTGTGAAAAAGATAATTCCTTAAATGTGAGCATTTTCAGAGTGTACTTTTTTGTGCTAAAACGAAGGAAAATTTGGAATTGTAATTATTTATAGGTTATTATGCTGTGATTTTACTAGTCACTGGAGATTATATTGGGCTGAATGTGGCCCCTGAACTAAAATGAGTTTGACACCCCTGTATTAGGTTGCCACTTTTGAAATGAAGAAATCCAAGAAAGTAGTAGAAGTGTGACAACCTGAAACTTACCCATCTCCATCTAGATGTATGTTGGTGTCGCTCCACAGAGGCAGCACCATCCCAATAGAGCAACTTTTACTGTAGATGAGAAAATTATTTTAGCTAATCTGATAATCTGATAAAAATGTACAAAACATACAGCTGCAGCAGACAGATTGACTACCTGTCCTTGTCTGTGAAGTCCATTCCCAGCACAATGTTTTCCTCTGTGTCTTGATGGCCGTTGGTATAGATAACAACCATGTAGCGCACTCGATCTGACCATCCGCTCTCTAACCGCACAGCCTGCACGACAAAAGGAGGGTTTGAAAAAAGAAAAAGTGGTACAATTAGATGACAGTTCTCTGAAGTTGTTGTGTACGTCATTGCACGACAAACCCACAAAGTAGGCCTCCATTCTGGTCTTACTCCTGTTTTTAGCAATGACTCACAGCAAATCACTTCTAAAATTACTTTAAATAAAGGTTCTCATCCAGACATGCTGCAGTTTATAAAAATACTCTGCATTACAATTTCTGTCTGGTATGGTTTCTCTCGTGTTGCACTTTTCTGAAACATCCATTTTCTAAATCTACATACTGGATCATGACTAGTTGCTGATCAGACGTGTTGACACGCTACTCAGATTAAAAGGTTAGATATTGTGAAAATCCTTTTTTATTGTGTTTTGTGGTTAAAAACTTGGGGGTGTAAAGTAAAAGTGAGCACTTTATGGAATTTTTGAAGTGAGCACAGAGAAACTTTCCCCCTTCAGCAAAAAAAAAAAAAAAACAGCCTTCTAATATCAGACTGTGCACACACATCCGTCTGTACAGTGAAGTGAATGTCCAAGTGAGCTGAGTGGAGGAGGACTTTAAAAATACACTAAAAACACTTTAGTATCAAGTCTCTGATTTCTTGAATGTTTATACGCTGGAAAAACAAGAGTGATACTGACCAACTTAATGCGATCTTCAGACCGGAGGACCTTAAACATGACCTGCAGATGTTGAGGTAAATCACCTGGAAGCGAAACATTAGATAACTGATTAGATGACTGTTTATTACCTGAAATGACTGCACAGTGATTCCATGAGAAACGTCCTCTAATACAGTTTTTCTGGGAATAGTTTGGAGTAATTTATGGGTTTTTAACGGTCAAAACGGCTTACTAATACTAACCTCCCACAAAGACACAAGAGACACTACTTCTTGACTTTCTAGCAAAAAAAACTAAAGGTCAGCTACAAACTGAGCATTCAGCTTCTTCCATTTTGCATTCACTGTCGGTCTTCCTACCCAGTGGGAGGAAATATGTAGCGAATTTCTCTCAATGAAGACAAGTCTGAACCCTGCCAGCTGTGCTGAACGAAGCTTTCTGCAGAGTTATGTACAAACTGACTTCTGACTTTTCCTGCCTTTGTCCTCACATGACTCCAGACTCAACAAGGAGATATTAGTGTTTGTGAAAGCAAAAAATAAAGGTCAGAATGTCAGAAATTGACATTAAATCAGCAGATTAAAAAAACAGAGGGGTCCCTGACTGAGCGTTGTTTTATGTAGGTCAAAAGTTTTAGAACACCCCAATTTTTCCACTTTTTTATTGTAAATTATGCATGTTAATGTCTCATTGTACTCTTAAATTAAAGCATAGAACAAATAAACAAATGAAGTTGAAAAAAAAATCAATTCAGAAACCAAAATATATTCTAAATTTTTGACTCATCAATGTAGCCACATTTGGCAGATAAAACAGTCGTGGCATTCTTTCGACGATGGAAATCAAATATTCTTCATAAAGTTCTTCCCAACTCTGTTGCACAAGTTCCCATGCTGTGGTAGCCGTTCTGGTTCAGGGTTCTTCTCACTCTGTACAAGAACCGACTCCTGGATCCAGCAAAACAGCCCCAGACCATCATGTTTCCTCCTCCATGTTTGACAGTTGATGTCACACACTGAGGAACCATCCTTTCTCCTACTCGAGGACGAACAAAAATCTTGCGTGATGAACCAAAGATTTCAAATTTTGATTCATCAGTCCATAGTACCGTCTTCCAGCTGCAGGTCACTTCAGGTCAAACTCAGTAATATTTCTGAACACAGTTTAGAATAAACACAGACAAACCCACGGAGGGAAAAGCTCCAGCCTATACAATTTTCCTATTGTCTGGGGCTCATTTGTGCAGAATCTGGGCAAAGGAGCAAGAAACAAAGCTTTCCATTGTGAGCGTGTTTGTTCCTACCTGCATGTTTGTGGTGGGTCGGGGTCTTGGGTCCTTGTGTGCTGCCGCCCTGCTGGAGGAAGAGGGCGGCTCCTTTGACCATGAAGAAGCTCTCACTGAGACTGGAAGAAGAAGAAGAAGCACAAGTGCACAAATAAAATTAGAGCTACTGAGGTTTTAACAAGATTAAGCTTTGGTCAGTGTGCTAATAGTTTAACTATTCTTCTTAGTACTTCATTCTAAACCTGAAGTTCAAACACGTGAGATGAGATAAACCTGAACTGTGGTTTACTGGCTTTCATAGGTCAAACGCAGGGAAATCGCCATCTGGGAAGGTGTCTTTCAGTTGCGGCAGAGACGGGCGATGGTGAAAATCCCACCATCAAGAATGTTGACTATGGAAAACAGCTGATTCTTGTACAGTCCGTAGGTGCTCACTGGATCATCAAAGGCAACCAGTTGCTCATCACAGAAACCAACCACTCGCTGTAGTCCAGCTCTGGCAAGGTGAGGAGCTCTTAGCTGACACTGGACACAAGGCTGAGATTGAGCCTGATTTCAGAGGGTCTCAGACTCCCTTTGGTAAAGCTCAGCTTATACAGGTTGGCCTGGATAAGCTGAGGTTTGCCAACGTTTGCCAACGGAAGACCATGCAGGCTCAAGCTGCAGTGGTTCGTACCGGCTCTGTTCTGAAGGAGGGATGTGATAAGACGGACACTATTTACCAGACCATGGATGACCTCAAGACTTTGAAGTCATCCATGTCATAAATTGTCAAAAAAATTTTAAACTGTCAACTGTCCAACAGTCCTTGAACTAATCATGTCTGATATGTAGTTAAAATTGCAATATTTCATCAAAATAACTTTATTATATGTATTTGTCATTCAAAAATGGACCAAAACTAAAAATGATACGGCTATCGCTATAGCTAAAAAGCCATCAGTGACTTCAAAAATTCACTTCTCAGCTGAGCTGGGCTGAACTGCAGGTTGTGTTTATGCATATCATATACATCACTGACTCCAAAACTCATCGTATTTTTGGTTTGAACAATATCTCTCATGAAGGGTGTAAACATATAAAACACAAGTACAAGCATTACACTTTAGGCTAATTCAAAATACGACACAAACTATTTTGAAACAAACTATGCAAAACTTACAGCCAGTAGTCTTCCAGAGCATGACATTATCTGCAAATAATCATCCTCAGCTGGTTCAAAGCAACAGTGAACCTTACTTTACTTCTCTTTCCTATCCCCTCATTAGGAAATAAATAGTCATAAAATGTACCATTAAAATGTACCCAGACCACATGAAAAACACATTCTGCACAGAGATGATTCAAATTGCTTTAAAAAATTTGAATAAAATAAAACAAACTATAAAATTTGACAGCTTCTATGGATTTAAAATAGGATACAATATAATTTATACACCATTACATTTGTAATATATTGGTTAGATGGTTATGGTGCATTTACCTTTGCTTATAGAATAGTTAACATGGTGCTGAGTTGTGGCAGGTTGATCTAAATCAGGGGCCTGCAGAGACCATGTGAGTTGCCAGCAACATGTTCTAAAAATAACACTAGTCACCATGAAATTCCTTATAAAAAAATAATAGTTGCTGTTCTTTTTAAATAAAAAATACTTACATTAATGCAGATTTTAAATTACAATATTTATTATAATTTTTTTTTTTTTTTTTTAAACAAAAATGTCTTCGGTGTAAATGAACTTCGACCTTGTCCGAGTCAGAGTTCACTGCGCATGTCAAACCACTACGTCACTCTTTGCGGAAGTGTCCGGGCGCAGACACTTTGGGAAGCTAGATGTGTTTTTTACCCCCAAAACATGACAGAGAAGCGAAAGAGAAAACACTATTTTCACGGTGATTGGGAGGAAGAGTTCTTTTTCACGACAGTGAAAGATAAATGTATGTGTCCTATTTGCGGGGCGACTATTGTGTCGGCAAAGCGGCACAATGTGGAGAGACGCTACTTTAGCTGCTACAAAGCTTCCATGCTAACTAGCCACCTGCTAGCGCACATAGACTGTATGCTCACTACGGACAGGAAAACCCGGGACTTAAAGGCAGCTTTGACATCTACTACGCGGCGAAAGGTTTCTTCGTGGAGGAAATTATGCCATTAGAAAAGCTTGTTTCAGTTACGACTGACGGGGCTCCTCCATGACGGGTCGCCATGCAGGCTTCATTGTACGATGCAGAGGTGATCCAGACTTCCCAACATTCCTACATTACCACTGCATCATTCACCAGCAGGACATATGTATGTACAAAAGTGGCTGGATTTGATCATGTGATGACTCGTGTCGTGAAGATCATAAATGGCTCCAAAGCCAAACAACCAGGACATTGAAGGTGCTGCTGGAAGAGCTGTCAGCTGAACATGATGACCTGTTATTACACACAGAAACCCCATGGATCAGCAGGAGACCAGTTTTGCAGCGTTTTTTGTCACTGTTGGCCGAAATAAAAGAGTTGATGTAATCCAAAGGGGAAGACACCTTGCTGCTTGAGGACACTGAGTGGATTCTTGCCCTTTCATTTTTAATGGACATCACTGGGAAACTGAACCATCTGAACTGTGAGCTGCAAGGTAAAGGTAAGACATGATAAACTCTGCAATGCCAGGCTTCTCACTAACACACATTTACAGACAAAGAAAGAGGTAACATATGTTGTCATTCAAAACACCGTGCCATTACACAAAAATGTGAAAAATAATCTGTTGAAAACATGTAATGATTTGTTGTTATGATCTGTTAAAAATGTTGCAATGCTGGTGAAAAATGCCGGTGATTAGTACTAATGTGATAGGATTCATTTTCAAATGTGAGAGTTGATTTTTTTTCTTACATAACTGATCATTTCTAAATATTGGAACATATTTCCATATATGTGTGTGTGTGTGTGTGTGTTTCCTACAGTCATTGTTGTGGAAATCGTTGTTAATAATTATTGTAAGGAATAATTAACATAAATGTGATCAGTCTTTTTACATACTATTTTCATTATTATTATTATTGTTTAAAGATGATGGCGCAAGTTTGCTATTGAGGAAGTTTGTATCAAACAAGGTGTCCTTCGTACTACTCAGTACCCTTGAAGTTGCTCTCAGGTTCAAAAAGGTTGGTGACCCCTGATCTCAATGCTGCATAATAAATGTTTAGAAAAAAAACTGCCACAATTTGCCCACTAAATAATGATGATTATACATAGAGATTAACCTGAATATTATGTCCTTGAATAAATGATTGCTCCATAAACGAGCCCAAAGAGGTATCTTTACAGTTCTCGTTGGAAAAACAGCCTGAAGTTCATTGATTTACTGTGACATATATGTGAAACGAAACAAGGGAAAAAAATCCGTCTGAACAAAGAAACTAAAACCAATGAATATTTGCCATTGTTTTTTTTTTTTTGTTTTTTTTTTTTTTTAAAAAGGCTTGAAATGACGAATGATGAGTTCAGAGTCTCCATGACGTCACACATTAGTCATCACAGCCAAAGATGCACCATCAGAGGATATGAAATGGCTGCAGTCAGGACACTGGACGTACAGTGAGCAGGTTGTGTACTTATTTAGTCCTCACTGGTTCATTGAGCAGCTCATCTGTGACTGAAAGTCAGCAGAGTCCTGATCCAGCACATTTTACAGCCCTGTGTTTTTGTAGCATGATGAACAGTCTGACCTTTTATGGATCACACGTTAAACTCCCTACGTGTACTCGGGCTTTAAAACTTCTCTCCTGTCTAACCTGTGCTGAATGAAGCCCTCCCGGGTCACGGCTTTGTTGTGAAGGCCGGAGGAGGCAGAAGGACAGCTTTAGTGTCTTTTCTCACACAGAACAGAGTGCAGCTTTGTTTAACCACAGTCTCATTCCTCGCTCCACCAAAACACACAAAGCCTGGTATGACTGAGTGGGACCATCACAGGGCCTTTTGTTTGAGCTGCTCTGCTATGTGCTATCATTATTTCTTTTCAAGTTTATATAGAAGACAGATGAGTTGGCAATGACAGCGGAAATTAACTACAAAGCTTAATGTGCAGAAGTAAAACTAGAAAATGTAACTTTCCTCGAACAACTTTACACTGGAACTCAGAAGATGCTTTAATACTCCTCACTCGTTTGTTACCAGAATTTAAGTTTTTAATACGTAGCCTCTGGTTTTTACCTCTTTGATTACCAAAACTTGCCAGCTGGTTTGAAAGGCATATTGTCTTTAAGAATTGTGGAAATGAAACCATTTTTCAGAGAGAGGAACTGTAAAAACAGAAAGAATTGTTGGAGTGGTCTTTGAACAAATCACACGCAATAAGCAGTTTCAACAAGAAAATTAACAAATTAATTAATATGTAATATATAATAATCCTTGTACATATTGTACATATTGTTAGCATTGGTATTATTATTATTATACATATGTTTATTCTGTAAAAACTGTTGCTGCTGTAACTGTGTAAATTTCCCCTGGCATGGGGAGCAATAAAGGATTATCTTAATATTCATTCATATTTCATCAAAAACTCAACTAACTTTAGTCTCATCAAAAACACACCATTTATACTAACTAGATTCTGTAAAAAACAAAAAATTCTGACCTTATCCACACAACTGAAAAGCCACAACTGACTCCACTACAACCAACAGTGACTAGACAAAAAATCTTCTTCTTTTCAGGTGAACTGGAATGAACTGCAGGCTGTGCTCACACACACCAGATATGAGAAAAGTATGGAAACAAAATAAAACTTCAAGTAGTAAAATATCTAGTCATATTTTTTTTAGTATTGGTAAATAAACTGCTTGAACTAACTAGATTCTGTAAAAAATAAAAATAAAAAAAATTCTGAGCTTATCACCACAGCTGACTCCGCTACAACCAACAGCCACTTGACAAAAATAATTTTCATGTGAACTTCGATGAACTGCAGGCTGTTCACACAGACCAAATATGGGACAAGTATGGAAAAAAATTCAAAATTCTAAGTAATAAAATATCTAGTTTACATTTGTGGGCACTTGAAAAAGTGTTGTACATGTTGATTTCAAATTTGTAGAATTTCTGTAAAGTAAATAATCAAAGAAATTCTACTTTTCCCCCTCTTTCTTTAAATTTATGGCATTATAATATTGTTTTACAGCACAAAAAGCATTTTTGAGTTCTCTGTTTTTCTAGACAGTTGTGCTGTTTCCATAGAGGTGCAGGAATTTATACTGCAGTCAAAAATGAGCGACTAAAAAATGTGACAGGAGCTAATAAAAAAATGCCTAGAAACTGCTACAAACTGAAAGTACAGATTGCAGACATCTCCTACTGCCATTCTATACCAAGTTTCTCTAAAAGGCATCTTCATGTTTGCGGTCAGAACTTACATTCGACAGATCTCCGTCCGAGTCAGAGCAGCTTTCTCCACAAAGTGAGGCAGCACGGTCAGCATGGCTTTATGTGAAGATTTCACCACTAGATGCATCCTGGTGCTTTTTCTTATTTACAGCCTCCTCAGAAAAACTTGTCCATGAAGCCCTTCCTTGTTAACATCCTCCTGTCTCCTCTTCTTGTCTTCTACACCTGCAGGTTCCTCTGACTGCTGCCTATTTACATTTAACTCGTCTCGTCATGGTCTCGGCCCGGCGTGTCCATCCCCTCTTCCTCCCACAGCTTTCTTTCTTCCCATCTCGAGCCCTGAACCCTTCAGGTCTGTGCCACTCAGATTGGGCTCGTCTATCTTGTATCCACAGCACGTGATCCGGCAATCAGCTCTCCCTATGCAACCCTCCGCTACAATAGCATCATTCATGCGAGGGCGGGCAGGCGCTGGAAATGTTACTTGGCGTCAGTCTCAAGTTTGACATGCAGAATTCTAAATTAAGCCTCTACACTGATGAATCCCTGAGAAGCACAAAGCATGACACGACTGTTTCAACTGTGACAAACCCACACACACACAAACAAAGACGGAGTGTGTGCCAAAGCCGTGCTGACACAAATCATGACGTGTGTGACGTCAAGTTGACTAAAGAAAAGCCTTGTGACTGAGCGGGGACAACGGTTTATGTTCTCTCTATTATGTAACTGAGAACAAGAGGCATTTTTTCACAACCTTGTCACATTAAATCAACTGTTTCTCCAGATGTTTTTTTCAGTAAGAAACTACAGTATGAGCCAAAATGCTGCTGCCCTTAATCAGCCAGAGACAACCAGCTCATCACCTGCCAGCACATGTAGCGGCAGGAATTGATGGGACTCGGAAACACCCCCACAGTTTAATCAATTGTTCCTTGTATCATTTCCAACGGATAAGTCCTGATAAGTCCACAGCGGTGGATTTGTAGTAGGATCGCAATCATGTGATCGTCAGCAGGCAGCTGACGTAGTGTTCACTTGTTGTCATAGTTACAGTGATGCCATGCCACTATCTTGCAATGATACAGAAATCTTTAACAAACCCATGGATCCAGACTATAAGCCGCATCTCTGCCAAAATCTAATCACTTGGTGCTTGGGCATTTCTGACCTTCCCTGAAAATCTCATCCAGATCTGTTAGTAAGTTTTTGAGTACTGCTACACACAGATGGAACAACAGACGGATAGACAAACATACGGCCATCGTCACATAACTCTGCCGCGTTCCTTGGCAGAGTAAATATTCAATTTGAATACCAGTTTGGAAAATAATATGTCCCAGTGTTTTGTTTTCTCAAACTGACACCAGTCAAAGAAGAAATGCCGTCACAGCTCTATTCATCATTTGTTTTTGCTGTTTAAAGGTGTTTATGTAGTGAAATCCATGATTCAATCCAGTACTATATGTAATCAGTTCAAAAACACATAAAAAAGGCCACATCGCAGACGTACTCGTACACTCACTGTCAGAACAACTTCATTTTTGGTGTTCAGCACTCTCATGCTGAGGACGCAGCATTGAACATTAGTCAGCTTCTTTTATCTGCCTGTTAATGTTTGCTTAGAGACAACAGCATTATTTGATTTTAAAGCCTTTATAGTTGATACCAATGATGTGCCAATTTAAGTGCATTCCCCAAGAAGAAATGCAACACTTTTCTATTTCTTTGTAAATCTGTTCTGACTCTACAGAACTCCACATACATGACTTTTTAAACTTACCTCTGGTTATTTTTCCTGTCATCATCGCTCCCAAAGTCCTGAAAGACAAAAACAAAGGACAAATTATAAAGTTTGCCATGCTTATGTTGTGTAAAAACGACAAAACAGTTGAAGCAAAACAGAATAATGTTCACAAATGGTCAGACAGTATGTTACAGTTCCCTTCTCTTTATAAATGTTGTACTTTTTGCTGCAGTCCAACAGAAACACACACTTGTTCTTGTTTTCGTTGAGAATTAATGTACAGTTGCATTAAAGGCAAGTCAGCACCACCTGCTGGTCCTGCCTGGTCAGTGTTGTGATCTCATCTGCTATGAATGTCCCACAGAGCTGAGAGCTAAATCCTGAGGACACCTTCAAACAGCACGAATTCAGCAAAAAAAAAAACACATCCAAGCGTCACACACACCTTCACTTGTTCTCCCTGCTGCAGAATAGTGAGCCATAATGCTAAAAGTGATATGAAGAACCCACTTCTCATCAAAGAGGAATGTCACCGCTTATTTTTGCACCTCAGCCTACTTGAGAAGCACATAATCCACTTTCCTAAAACTCAAAAGTGGAGCACTGACACTGATGTTGTGATGACAGCTCTGTTTTCTGCTTGGTTTTACAAGTGGGATTTGAATTTCTAATTATTGGTTCCTTGCCTCAAACTCAAGTTTAATTCCGATACTATACAAAATACTGGACTATGAGAAACTGACTGCATAAAACTTGGATTTAAAGTTTGGCAAAGAACCAAATTGGGTTCCTAAAATGTCATATCACGTAGGTCAATATACAATTACAGGACTTTTTGTAACATAGTTGACAGGTATCATAGTTGACATTTTTTGCTGTTTTCAGGCCTAAAATCAACATGGTCACCCTTTAACCAAACACCACATGGCATTTTTACACAAAGATTCTTCTAAATATTAGATACACAATTGAAAGTTATTTATAAAGATATTGTAGTGAACCTGTTGATATGCCATAAATCCGCACTTGACTCACACACTACTTTATATTAAATAAGTCAGAAAGCCTTGGAGTCTGGCTAGTCTTTTCTTCAGGAGGAAATGACATCATGTGGAGCAGGTCATGTGATCTGGGATTAACGCACTTCCTTGAGAGGTGTTTTTCTAATGGGGAACTTAGTGGAAAGACACGGATACAATTTGTTATTTTGTCAAAAAAGAAACATCTGTCATGATTATCTCAACTTAATAACAAAACTGTCAAAACAATTTTTGAATAAGCTCATTTTATTATTGTTTAGCTAAATAGAAAGTGGTTGTTATTTAATTTGGATGGTTATTTAGTTGACATTTCAGTGATATCCAGTCATTTTGTATTAGTGTTTGTTTTCATAATAAATAATTATGGAATTTGTAAAGACATGATCATATTGAACATAAAAAACATCAGTTTGTTTGCTTTTAAATAAAAATGTATGCAAGATTTATCCCATGGACTTCAAAAGTCCCTCAATTATACAGTGACCCATGTAATTGTGTTGTAGTTTTTCTCAGATTTCTTAAAGTTTTCTTCAACTGTACAAATAGAAGCCATTCCTCTCCACCACTGTGGATTCTGCATTACTGCACATAAAATCCCAATAACAAAGAGGGAGAGCAACCTGCAGCAAATGTTTGTGCAGCAGCAAAATGAACACTTTGTCTTGACAGCTTTAACCCACCAGCAGCCCCCCTCCCCCTCTGCAGGATTTTGTTTACAAATCCGCTGCCACAGTGGCCACAAACAAACAACTCTCACAATGCAACAATACATCAAGTTTATAACAAACACACACCACCACACAAGCAGCCAGCGAGGTTAACCCTTCGTGCAGGATGTTAAACACCACCCAGCTCCTATTTGATTAAGGCGCATTTGGCGTGTCCTCACGCCGCGCACACAAAGACCGAGCCCCGGCCCCGGCCCCCGCACACTCACCTCCCCCGCACTGCTGTTGGTCGTGCTGGCCGAGGATGCTGCACTGGGGGTGGGAGAGCGCTGCAGAGTCACCAGGGCCATGGTCGGCGGGGCTGCAGCCGCGGAAGGGCAGGAGGAGGAGATGGAGGAGGAGAGGGGAGGGGAGGAGGAGCGCCTATCCGGGAAGATGCGCCGCTGAGATTGCCTCTGTCACCGGGGAGAAAATGCCTAGTCAGACTCTCATCCAAGCGGCTCCCTTCGTTCCGCTCCTCGGCCCCCGCGCTCGGTGCTCCCGTTCGGTCCTGCTCCGTGCGTCCTCCGCGGGGACCGGAGTCCTCATGAGCGGGGAGTGAGGAGAGTTTTCCCGTGCTGGTGTCGAGCCGGCGGACTTGGCGGTTTCATCGTCGGAGCGCAGACAGACAAACAAAACACGGTGCAGGTTGAGAGGCTTGGAAATGACATGCAGCTCAGGACGCCTCTGATTGGCTGCCCTAGTTCGCGTGTGCGCTGTCATTGGGCCAATGTTGTCAAGGTGACAGGCCAGACTAGGAACTCCCAAATACAAATGTTGATGAAATTATTCTCTGTTTATGAAACGCAGCGAGCTTCAGCAGGCAGGAACCCGTCTCATAATTGATTACATTGCGCAGTTGTATTTTGATTATTGATTTATTCATCCAGAATACGATTAAAAATGGAGGCACAATTTTCTAGAATGTACACCGAGGAAATCTGTTGCCTTCTTATGTGCAACAAAAAGTACAAAAAATCCTTTTACTACAATTTTATTATAATAAAAGCAGTAGTTTTGCTTTATAATAATAATAATAATAATAACATCAGAATACAATAAAAATAGGAGCCACAATTTCCTAGAGAATAAACTGAGACCATCAGTTATCTTCTGTGAATCAACAATTAAAAAATAAAATAAAAGATTCATCATACTATAATCTTAAGATCATGAAAAGCAGCAGATTTGCTATATTAATATTATTATTATTATGGAAGTTTCAGGGTAATCTAATCTCAAATTTTTAGATCAATTTCTGCTCAACCATCTCTGTTTTGCCTGACATTTTTATCCAATGAAATATTTTTTTAAATAAAAACGAAGGAAAATTTTAGATCAATATGTATAATACTTTCGGAGAAATATATATTTTTAAATATCACTCATGGACTTGTGCATTATCAGTTTATTTGTTAATATGTTCTCAAGGTGGGGCATTTAATGATGGCTTAGTTTTTATTTTTCCCAACTCATCAATAATCAGGCATTATTTGAGCTACTTGTCGAATATTTCAGATTCTAGATCAGCGACATGATGAGAAATAGCACATTCCAGCTAAAATTTCTTTATTTCAGAACATACTTGTTATGTCAACCTAAAATTTGACAGGTAACATTTTAAATTTATATAGTTCATGATAAAAACATTTCATGGTTGAGCAGAAGACCCCTCAGGATTTAAGTTGGAATAACTGGCTTATAGTGAACTCATTACTCAGACAAAAGAAGATTCTTGTGATTTTTTAGGGGTCTCCCTGGTTCTTCTTAGCAATATCACAACTGAAGAACCTTTTTGTTTATGGGATAGTTCATATATAATATTTGTTTTTTCAAAGCACTGATGGTCAAAGTTCTTTGAAGCCCAATTTAAGGTAAAAGAACTCATTTTAAATGTCACCTTAAGAGATCTTTGGGGGTTCTTTAAACATATGTTTAAAGAAATAATTGTTTGCTAAAAGTTCTTTATGGAATTAAAAGTGGAGAGACCAAGGCCTTCTTCACCAACCAGAAACTCTCGTAGAAACATGGATGTGTAGAAAGAAGAAAGAAACTAAAGCCTTCTTCTACAAACTTCATAACTCACACAAACAACACACAGAATCTTCACCAGCAGGAGTGTCGGCAACACAAAGAACAAACGAAATGGTCTCTGCAGATGGATTTATTGCTTCTGGATAAGAAGGTTTCAATTTTTAGTCTTTTATTTAAATTCATACCTGAAGTAGATCAACTCAACTCCAAATGTAGTTGGGCTATTCCATCTCAAGTCATCAGGATCCTTCTGCTATCATAAACTATGAATATTAATGAAGATATTTGTGGAATTTTGGCTTCATGTATCAAAAGCTTTCTGAGATATTTTTGTCTATGACATCACTGTAAAGAAACATTTTTGGTTCCGGTTAGCACATTCATTATTCTGTGTGTAGAGTTGCAACTATGGTTATTTTATAATACTATATAATACTTTTTATACCTTAATTATTTGTTAAAAATAAATATAGACAGTTTTATCTACTGGATTGCATACAGTGGTGAAAAGCATCCACTGGTTGAGCGGGTGAACAATAAACAGGGGCTGTAGTCCCCGATGCAGCGGCCTGGGTTCAATTCCAGCTCAGGCCCGTTGCTGCAGGTCTTCCCTACTTTCCTGTCTGATTCTCAACTTACCTGTCAAATAAGGCTGAAAATGTCCATTACAATGTCCCAATGCGATTGCTTTACATCATCCTTTTTACTAAATTAACATGCCAAAATTCTGATATTCAGTCTACTGAAAGTTTAAAAACAAATCTAATCCTCACATTTGGGAAAGCTGCCACCAATATGTTAGTAATGTAGAGCCATGATAATTGTACACAATTAGAAAGTTGATAATCACCAGCAAATAATTTTCTGTTTCAGGCACAGGGTTTCATTTATAAATATTTTTGAAGCAACATTTAATAAAATCCCTCGTCTCTTCAGATCTGGTTTAAATGTGTCAGTCTGCACAGTGTCTTCCTAATCTCTCTCTGGTGCTCCTCATGGCCTCAGTGAAGGAGAAGGCAAACAAACCAGCCAGAGTAGGAGTTCACTTCCGCTCTCATCAGGCCGACCCTCCCTGCCTATAATGAGATCATCTCCCGCTACTCTTCACCCATCATCGCTTGGATGATTCAGTCCGTCTGCAGGAGGCCGGGAGGTGACAGTATTCTTTCCTTTCCTTTCCTTTCCTTCCTCCTTTCCCTTTTCCTCATCCTTACTGGTTGACCTATCGCTTATCTGTGGAGTCTGTTGTAACACTCGATTGGTTGGTTGTGGTGGTCATTCGTCCTCCAGTTTCTTGGTCAAGGCTGGACTCCTGCAGACTCCTGCAGACTCCTGCCCAGCGTCTCAATGGGGAGGATTAAGGACGCAACGCCAGCCAGCACAGCAACACCACAGTACACCGACAGGGTCAGATACACTGAAGTCCTGAGCATCACCTGGAACCAAAACACAGACACGAATAGACGCTGTAAATATGAAATACACTGAAATCTGCAGTGCCGCATCACACTGAGTCATGTCATGAAAGCTATTATATTCCTTTAATAGCTAATGAGTAACAATAAAGTCGGTTGTAGGCGTTTGATTTTTTCATGCTTTCTGGTGAAGAAAAGGCGTAAACAGACCTCAGCCCCACTGAGAATCTTTGGGATGTTCTGGAGAAGATTTTGTGCAGAGGTCCGACTCTCCCATCATCAATATAAGATCTTGGTTAAAAATTAATGCATTTCTGCACAGAAATAAATATTGTGACATTGCAGAAGCTTATCAAAACGATGCCACAGTGAATGGGTGCCATACTCAAAGCTAAAGATAAAAATATTAGTGTGCGACTTTTATTGGCCAGTCAGTGTATCTAGCCATGATTTCATGCTATTTTACCAGTCACATTTTCTGGCATATTACCACCAGAAATGAAGTGAAATGAAGTGAAGAAAAATTGCTTGCTAGTAGCATGGATGTCCTTAATAGAAATACAAGATTATATTTATGACAAATTTCAACATAATTCCTAATGAAACTCTTGTGCTTCACTGAACACCACTGTCACTGCTACTATCTTAAATGCTCCTCTCAAAGCTTTGGTCAATTTCAAGGTATCTTCAAACTCCTAAAACTCCTGGTCAGATTTGGACAAAATCTTTTGATCACCAAAGCCTGAATCCTCATTTTGTCGATCCTCTAACCTTGATGTGGTGTTACATAACACTCACTGTTGCTTGCTGTAAGCTTTAGAGGAAGACAAGAAACATAGTAAATCTACAAAAAAGTCATACCTGTGCCACGAAGGGTGTAATCAGGGCACCCACCCTGGCCATCGCACTGGAAGTCCCCATTGCTAAGGCTCTGCTTCCTGTAGGGAACACCTAGTAAAAAATGACAACATATTTAGGCCAGCTTGGCTCATTTAAAAAAAAAACATTAAATGCAAAAGTGATACTTGCTTCTGGTGTGTAAACAAATACAACTTGGTATCCTCCAGAGATGAAGGCTCTGGCGACAAAGATCAGGATTGTAAGAGCAGTCCTATATCAAAAAGGACAGACACAGAGAGTTAGAGATTGGTGTTTTAATGTAATGCTGTCGTCTCAATATGAGAAATTAGAGGGAACAAACTTACCTCTCAATACAGGCAAATAACGGTAGAATACATAAAGAAAACATGAAGAAACACAGGGCCATGCTTCTCTTCCTGCCGATATGATCGACTGCCAGAAGGATAACTAGAAGACCTGAAACAAATATGAAAAACAAACGATAAATAGCTGCATTCAAAATTGTAAAAGAAAAATTACGAACAAAAATGACAATCCAACAGCCTATGTCCTTCTCTTAAACAGTTCTTTTTTTGTATGTCAGTTTCATCATGCTGTGGACCGGGGCAGTGAGTCAATACAAGAAGTCTTTTATAAAAAGAAAATGATTATCTTTTAGGTTTAATGTATATGCTTAATGCACGTTAAATTTCATGACATTTAATTTATTTTTTTTTGTCTATGAAAGTTTGATAGTTTGTTTCTATAAATGTAGAAATATCTTCACAAGATTGATCTGCTCTTGAATTTTTGCAGAATATATATCTCTATCTATTTCTGGTGATTTTGATTTCATTGATGCTGAAATTCCAAATTGGAATTATTTGATTTGGCAGGCACACAAGATTAGCTTTACAATATCAGCATTCAGCCAAATGTGAAATATAGTCACAATCTCTCTTTCTGTCCCTGATTTATGGCAGAATATACTGAATAGTGAAGTTTTCCTTTGATTTAAAATGTCATCTCTTCGTCATTTTGTTCTGTAAGACTTTTTTGGAATTCAGTCAGAATCAACACGCATATTCTTGAGTTGTGGCCATAAACGTGTCTTGTGAGGTCACAGTGACCTTTGACTTTTGGCTTTCCACCACCGACATTGAATCAGTTCATTTTCAAGTTTAAATAAACATTCATGTCAAATTTAAAGAAATTCCCTCAAGGCATTCCTAAAATATCGTGTTCGCAAGAACAAAAACTGACAACCCGAAAACAGAACGCCTCCAGCAGCAGCTGCTGCTGCCATGGAGGCATCATAAAAGACACCTGCTGCATGTGAGCTTACACAGTTATTAACAGAAACATTAAACGTGACGGTTTCAAGCGCAGGCCACACCCCTGACATCACTAAACACTAATGGGAAACATCTCACCTGGGAATTCAGCCAAGGTCGTCCATAAAAGGTCCTTGTAGTCAGCTGATGTTAAATATTTACACTCAAGACTGCAGGTCGGTTCAATCTTGGCTCCTTGGGTTGCTATAAGGAATAATTTAGTATTTGTTGGAATTTAAGATACATTATGATAAATATTTGGGCTGATAAAGGACTCTATTACGTACCCACACATGAATCTCCAGCTTGGAACAGCTCAGTTGTCAACAGAACAATCCCGTAATAGGAGAAGGCGTATGCAAACCTTTGTGATAAAATAACAAAAAGTGTTCTAGAAACTAAATCGTGCAAATTAGCTGAAAATAAAGCATAATATGTGCATGCAGGAGACTAGAAAGGACCACCTCCACATTATTCTGCATGGTGTAAGTCACTACTTCCATCATACTAACTGTTCCAACGTCAACAAAAGTCTTTAATCTACATCTTGACACTCTGCCAGGTCAGTTATTAATGAAAGGATTTGTATTATTCCAGGTAAGCGGAGCATAATTCTAAACTCATTTGTGCTCAGTTAAACAACCATAAGCTGACAACAGTTAACCTGGAGCTTTGCTAAGTCGGCACTCCTTGATTTAATATTTACCTTTGATCAGAATAAATGATAAAGAAAGCTCACTGCAGAAATGCCTGATCAAATTTAAGGCCAAACTTTAGAGGTATAAGCATGTTGGCGCCTAAAACAGGAAAATCTGACTGCCAGTACCGTAAGCGATTTATTTCAGAAGGGACGTGAACCAGGAATCTTCTGGCTGTGAGGCGACGGTGCCAACAACTGAGCTAATGTGCAGCCTGCACATACAATCTTGAAATAAGTTAAAAAAAAACAAAAAAAAAAAAAACACCCAGAGATGTCTTGTTAAAAATAAGTTTAAGAAAAAGAAGCAAATGACATTTCTTGAATTACTTAAAATGATCTTCTTTTGACTAGATAATCCATTTCTACAAAAAAAGGTAAACTAGCTTTTTTAATGTAAATATGAGATTACTACACTAGAAAATGAGATAATGTGTTAACCAGACTAACCATATAAACCATAAAGGAAGAGTCGTCCTCCAGTATTGAGCAGCAAAGAGGTCTTTGATTTGTCCACGATCACTCTGTGAAAATAAAACGACAAAAATAAAAACTGCGTCTGTTAATCTCCACAAGTAATTGGACTCACACATGCCTTGTTTTTCACATCTGGAACAAACCATTTATCTTCACACTCACCTGTTGATAAGCGATCATCCTCCCCTGAGGCATGGTCTTGCCGTTCTCCTTAGCAACGCGTGTTAAAGTTTCCATGGCCTTTTCACTTCTTCCAGTCAGCACGTCAAACCGAGGACTTTCAGGTAGCCACTGTTTAACGAAGAACATCATGTTGAGAGTTTAAATGCAGCTGGGTCAAAACATAATTGAGGGACTTTTGAAGTCTATGGGATATATCTAACATAAATTTTTATTAAACATGAAGAAAAAAACTCATGTTTTTGATGTTCATTGTGATCATGTCTTCCCGAATTCCATAATTATTTATTATGGAGACAATCACTTATTAATAAAAAATGACTGGATATCACTAAAATGTCAACTAAATAATCAATTTAATAACAACCACCTTCTAATTAGTTAAACAATAACAAAATGAGCTCATTCAAAAATTGTTTTGATTGTGTTCTTTTTATTAAGTTGAGATAATCGTGACAGATATTTCTTTTTTGGCAATATATCAAATTATTTATGGAAAATAACAAATTGTATCTGTGTCCAAGAAATCACTTTCCACTAAGTTCCCCATTACAAAAACACCTCTCAAGGAAGTGTGTTAATTCCAGATCACATGACCTGCTCCACATGATGTCATTTCCTCCTGAAGAAAAGACTGGCCAGACTCCAAGACTTTCTGACTTATTTACTATAAAGTACTGTGTGAGTCAAGTGTGGATTTATGGCATGTCAACAGGTTTACTACAATATCTTTAGAAATAACTTTCAATTTCAATTTTACTCAGTTGTATATATAATTTTTTAGAAAAATCTTGCTGTAAAAATGCCATGTGGTGTTTGGTTCCAGGCAGCCATGTTGATTTTAGGCCTGAAAACAGCAAAAATGTCAACTATGATACAAAAAGTACAGCAATTATATATCGACCCAGCTGGTTTCATTTAAGGACCTGTATTATTCACTAACACACTTACAAAGCAGAAGGAAACAAAGATTGCCATCGGTATAGTTGACAGGCCAAGTAGCCACCTCCAGCCCAGAGTGGGCATTACCCACAGAGCCAGGAGGACCTCGAAAACAGTGCCGATGGCCCAGAACGCCTGATGCACACAAACACAGTTTATGAGCGGTGCACTCAATCAGGCTCCAGTCGGAAATAAAAGTCTCACATTGATAAGAAAATTACAACAGTACCGCAATCAGCATGATGCAGATGCCTCTCGACTTTACTGGAAGGAATTCTGAGTACAGCGTCACCCTGAATACAGACTCTGTGTTAGATTTTAAAGAGCCACAAAGAAATCTCATTGTGTTTGATGGAAGCAGTGAACTTACGACTGAGGAGCTCCTCCGATACCAAAACCTACGAGGCCCCGTAGGACCAAGAGCCAGCCGTACACTGGACTGAAGGCACTCATCAGGCCGTAGTACAGAGTCCAGCACATACAAATCGTAAGACCCTGTTTACCACACAGACATGTACAGAAAATACGTGATAATACACAAAAAACATTAAATTGTGAATGAAAACCTCAGATACGAGACTCACGACTCTTCTGCCGTACTTGTCGGATACATTCCCCCACAGAGGTGAACTGATCCCCATCCCGACAAACACCACCTGATGCCAAAAAGAAAAAGACATTAGTACATGTAAC
The DNA here is from genome assembly GCF_022539595.1 of Amphiprion ocellaris. Lineage (NCBI taxonomy): Eukaryota > Metazoa > Chordata > Actinopteri > Pomacentridae > Amphiprion > Amphiprion ocellaris. Next base: position 7,603,712 of record NC_072782.1, read on the forward strand.
AAAATCAACAAGCTGTGGAATGGCTCCAAAAGAGACTTTACTGATGTAATGAGCGCCACTTGATAGCCAGGCAGCCTCCATTCACAGTGCAGCTGAGGGCCCAAGATGCTGAGGATCATCATCTCCATGGCATCTGCTATCTGAGGAAGAGCAACACATGAGTGATGAGCTGTATCTGGACATCAGAGAGGAGTTCTTTCTGTGTGTTGTGGGGATTCTCACCCATGACAGTCCAGTGAGGAGAGAGATTTTCCACTGAAACTTTCCAAAGCCGATGACCTCCAGTACATCATCTACTGTGAAGGTTTCTGTAAGAAGTCAGTCAATAAATGCATGTCTGCACAGTTGTTTAACAATCAAAGCAAACATTCAAGGAAGATTTCAGATCTCCAAAAAGGTGCCAGATTAATAAAGCTATTTAACTAGGAGCTGAAGCTGAAGGTGCTACCAGAAAGCCTCAGATCAGAACACAAAATATGCTGCATCGCACAAAAAACGAAACCAAAATGTTTATTAAGCAGCTAACTACAATGTTAAAGTATTGCTCACACATTAATGAGTCAACAACAATAATTTAGTCATAGAGGCCTAAAAATAAAACCACATAACAGAGTGACATGGGCTACACAACAAGTACTTTGATTTTTTAAACTTACATTCTGCTGTCAATAGTTTACTTTAGCAAAAATAATGAACGCAGGATTTTTACTTGCACTCTAAAAAAACAGTGTTGAAAAAACCTATAATATTCTGGCAACAAGACGCCACAAATACACCGTTTAAAAGTTTAAAATAACAAACGCATAAAACAATAATTTTAGATACATAAAATACGTTTTTTGGCCTTAATTTTTTATTGCATCATGTGCAGTTTTTCTTTTTTAAATATTTTATGAAGGATATTTATATGTGTAAATTATATGGTAGTAATAAGACAAGATATCTCATTTAACAGAAATCTTCATAAAATTACAGAACCACCTTTTTAGTTCTTTAATTTAGAATTTAACAATTTTACCTATTAAATAAAAACGGAATATTTGGGAAATTACAATAAACTTTCAGATGTATTCTAAGATTTTTTTAATGTAAAAATTATAATGTTGTACTAAAAATTGTAATTTCATGGTGATTCATGGTTACAGATTTTTACAGTTATTTTTGTAGTTTTGTCCTGATATTTCCAAAAACACAAAATCTGTGAAATAAAAAGGAAAAATCTTAATCATATGTACTTTGCCCAATTCTAAAAGCATCAGATTATCACTGCATCTAGCAGTGTTGTGCAAACCTTCAGTCTTATCAGATCCACAGCTGGATGCAGACTCTGCTCCTCCTGGTGCTGCTGAAGCTATCGTGCAGATCTCGTTGTCTGTGGTCTGAACTTCATCCGTCTGACCCACAAAATCTGTCTCATCCCTAAATATCAGCACAGAAGAGTGACTTTCAAAAAGTATAACAGCTGATGTAAAAATAAACGCGTCTACATTAGGAACTACTACTTCCTGAGGAAACACTCAGGTGTGTAAACAGAGCAGGTCAGATTTGTTTTCTCGTCAAATTTCGGGATCACACCTGTTTGAGATCATTACAAAAAGTGTACTGATTTAAATGTTTACCGCAGTTCAGGATTTTTCCACCGCTTGTAAGCGATTTTAGCTGATTTAGTCCAGTTGTCCATTCTAAGCAGAGATCTGTGACTTCCAGCTTCCAACACTCAGACCAGTGAGGTGTAGTCAAACTTGCTGGTGCAGTCGCATCCGGTTTCATTGAGACGCCCAATCAGAGAACAATACCTGCAGAGCCTAACAGGGAGGAGTCAGATCAACTGGCACAGGTTTGGTATTCACAGACCTGCATTAAGCCTCTTCAACGTATCCTGGATCTGTTGTCTGTCGTCATTAATCGTCCACGCCTAACCTGCCAGTGGAGTGATCCCACGGATAACAATGAAATGTAATTAATGCAAGTACTTAACCAGGAAGAAAAAAAGAAGCAGTAAGCTCTGTAAATGATGTCTCAATATTAACGGTTACAAAAGGTGTAGAAGTTATTATAAGACTAGTTGCTGCTTCTTTTTTAAATGTGAAGATGAAGAAACTATTGTGTAAATGATGCCTATTTAAAAAAACAAAAACAAAAAAAAAAACAATGAAATCTTAAACCGATAACATCTATTTGACAGAAATGTTGCATTTTAAAAATATGGGATATCTTTTTCTAATAAAAGACAACAGGATTATCACAAAAACGTATTTTAGGGCGTAGCCACGATTTACATAAAGGGTCGTGTCTAATTCGGTCCTGAGTTGCCCAAATAACGCTCTGCTCCCTCCAATATGTGTAAGAAAATATCCACGCGTTAAGATAAAGGTGCAGGGAGGATTTTGCCAAACCATTAATACACCTGCTGAAGTTTTATTTGTTGCTTGCAGCAGGCTGTATGTCAGATTCTTTGCTTTGATTTTAATAAATCCCTGCAGCAGAAACGATCAGTACTTCTCTCAGTCAGAGCGGTGTGCGTATTTACGCATGTGGCACAGCAGCGGTAACTTCATGAAATCCTCATCTGACGGCAAATAGAGTTCTGTGTTTCTTTACATATCGGACGGGTTTGCTGTTCCACGCATATTCCAGGTTTAAAATGTGGAATTCTTAGCAGCTTCTTCAGAGCAGTCATGAGATTTTATTATTGTTTTTATTTAGATAAGCCTGTCAGTCATTATGCACAAAAGTCACATCTTGGAGCTTTAATTGGTTTGTTGAACTGGAGTTATGGAGGTGAATTTGAAACAGCTCAAATTAACCAGCCTCCCCCCAGGTCACGTCATTCTGATAGGTTAAATGAGAATGATAAATCATGCTGGTAATCCACATAAATCAATGAAATACTGCTGCTGTCCTCATTATTTTGTTTGACACATCATACAATCATACATTTAAAGCTAACCAGAAGTGGTTTATTGATAACTAGGTAAATGTTCTGAGGCCCAGACCTCCATCCAGTTGATTTGAAAAGGTCTGTTAACTCAAGATCATGGTGTATTTTTTAATTTTACATTTTTTTTACTTTCATTAATATTAATGTATGTCAAAAATACAGACAAAACCTAAAAAAAATCTGACATCCAGATTTTTTATTTTTATTTATTTATTTTGCAGAACTGTGGTTCAGTGGCTGAGTACCTGTGATAACCTGGAGCTGACAGCAGGTTGTGCTCTTATCCTGCTGTTTCTGATGTCATATTGGTCAAAAGGGCAAAGGCTGCCGTTGTCAGAGGCCCTCAAAGGTCATATGTCTGCAAGTTCATGTTTACTCAGACAGTCATTGTGTTACTTCATGCGGTCCGAAGGCTATTTTATCTGTAACCATGAATTAGCACCTCAAGAAAGCAAAATGTAATTAAAGCTGCAAGCAGCGTTGGACGGGTCCTCGCATCCATGCTCGTCGTCGAATCCACGCACGTCCACCAGGTGGCGCTGCGACCGAGAGTGTATATTGGCCTATGGATGTGATCACGTCCGCACTCTGATGACACATATAACATTTCAGGCAGATCGGACCATGTCCAGGCTAGTTATAGAGCTTTTCCTTCTATCCACCAGGTGGCGTTATGACTGTGGCTGTATTTCAGCATGTGAATGTCATCAGGGCGGGACTCTGATCATACATGTAAAGTTTGAGGCAGATTAGAGTATGTTTAGGGCAGTTACACAGCAGTTGATGTGTCATGTCGAAGCATCAAAGTTTGGGAGCCTGCCATGGCCACGCCCTCAGACTTTTGTGGAGCATTTTGATAACTTTTGATCACCCATGCCTGGAGTACATCCTGGCTGAATTTCATATCTGTCGGTGTTACCCTGTTTGAGTTGATAGCTTTTCAAAATGTCTAAAAATGACCCAAAATTGAAGGTTGGTGTTAAATTCTAGAAAGAAGAAGAAGATTAAAGAAAGAAAATACATAAAAAAGAAGCAATTAAATAAATGGGAAAAAGTTAAGACAATTAAACTTTTATAAAGTATGGGGGGAAAAAAGATGTAAGAAATTAAAGAATTGTATTTAATAAATAAACAGGAAATTTGTAAATAAGTGTTGTAGTCTTTTGCAGTTAATTGATGGATAGGCGTAGTGAGAGACAGCCAGACAATGGGGTAGAAATAAGAATGAGAACAACTAATATAGCACAGGGTTGCGAGCGGGAATCGAACCAGGGCCTCAGCATTGAGGACCAACTACATGCGTCAGTGGCTTAACCCGCAGAGCTATATGATCACACACGTTGGCTGTCAGCAAAGGTGTATCAATCCAATAGAAAGTCTAGGGGTAGGGTTAGGGTTACAGAGGAAGGTCCTGACAGTAGCAATGTACCAAAAACATGGATATAAAATTATACATTTTTTCATAATTTAATATTAAGTCACACTAGCCAAAAAATTCTTAGAATAAAGTTGGGGTTTTTCCTTCAGCCGTTGTGGTTGCACTGTACCTTTAGGTTATCTAGATCTACAACGGCTGAAGGAAAAACCACGGATTAATTTCTCAGAATATTCGGCTGCTTAGTATTAACATTAAAAATATTTATGTGTAATATTAATTACCCTATTTTTTTTCATTACAACTGTAAGGACCTTCCTCTCCAACCCTAACCCTACCCCTAGACTTTCTATTGGATTAATACACGTTTTCAAGACCAGAACATGTGTGGTCATGTAGGTCTACGGGTTACGCCTGTGATGTTCAGGACTCATTCTTGTATTTTACACTCTCTGATGTTTTCTTTTCTTCATGTCTAGTGTGTGAATCATTTCTGGTTTGTCTCTTCAGTGTCTCATGTGGCCCTGCAGCTTCTCCTCCTCCACCTCCTCCTGAAGCCTTCATCTTCTTCATCATCAGCTGCTCAGTGACTCTGTTGGACGTCTCACCGTGTGGCAGCAGCTCAGGTCAGTGGTGAAGATCCTCTTTATCAGCTCCACACCCACAGACGTAGTGAACGCAGCGTCTGTTGTTGTGCTAATAAGAAGCTGCATCTGAGCAGCAGCAGCTCTGTTCACTCCAGCCTCAGTCACACATGGAGTCAGAGCAACACTCTGTCAGAGCTGATTCCTCAATGTTAGATCTGATTAATCTCTCTCTAGTAACAGGTTATGTACCACAGGCTTTTAAGGTTGCTGTAATCAAACCTTTACTTAAAAAGCCCACTCTAGATCCAGATGTTTTAGCCAACTATAGACCAGTTTCCAACCTCCCATTTCTCTCCAAAATTCTGGAAAGAACAGTTGCAAATCAATTATGTGAACATTTACAAAGGAATAGCTTGTTTGAAGAGTTTCAGTCAGGCTTCAGAGTGCATCATAGCACAGAAACAGCTCTGGTGAAAGTTACTAATGACCTTCTCATAGCGTCAGATAATGGACTGGTCTCTATACTTATTTTATTGGACCTTAGTGCAGCATTCGATACAATCGACCACAAACTTTTATTACAGCGACTAGAACATTCTATTGGCATTAAAGGGACAGCACTGGACTGGTTTAAATCCTACTTATCAGACAGGTTCCAGTTTGTGCATGTCAACAATGACTCTTCTGAGCATACTAGGGTTAATCATGGAGTTCCTCAGGGTTCTGTCTTAGGACCAATACTGTTCACATTATACATGCTTCCCTTAGGCAACATTATTAGGAAGCACTGTATTAATTTCCATTGTTATGCTGACGACACTCAATTGTATTTATCTATGAAGCCAAATGAAACTAATCAGCTAGCTAGACTGCAAGATTGTCTTAAGGACATAAAGACCTGGATGACCTATAATTTCTTACTACTAAATTCAGACAAGACTGAAGTCATTGTATTTGGCCCCAAACATCTTAGAGAATTGCTTTCAAAGCATATAGCTACTCTGGATGGCATTACATTGGCCTCCAGTACTACTGTGAGGAACCTCGGTGTTATCTTTGACCAGGACATGTCCTTTAACTCGCACATAAAACAAATCTGTAGGACTTCCTTTTTCCACCTGAGAAATATTGTGAAAATCAGGAACATCCTGTCTCAGAGTGATGCAGAAAAACTAGTCCATGCATTTGTTACTTCTAGGCTTGACTACTGTAATTCCTTATTATCAGGTTGTCCCAATAGCTCTCTGAAACATCTACAGCTGATCCAAAATGCTGCAGCCAGAGTACTGACGGGAGTTAGCAAGAGAGATCATATTTCTCCTATATTGGATTCTCTTCATTGGCTTCCTGTTAAATCTAGAATAGAATTCAAAATCCTTCTTCTGACATATAAAGCTCTTAACAACCAATCTCCATCATATCTTAAAGACCTGATAGTACCATATTATCCTAGCAGAACTCTTCGCTCTCAGACTGCAGGCTTACTTGTTGTTCCTAGAATCTCTAAAAGTAGAATGGGAGGCAGAGCCTTCAGTTATCAGGCGCCTCTCCTGTGGAACCAGCTCCCAGTTTGGGTTCGGGAGGCGGACACCCTCTCTATTTTTAAGACCAGGCTTAAAACCTTCCTTTTCGACAAAGCTTATAGTTAGGGCTGACTGGGGGACCCTGACGGGGTATGCTTGTGTTTTCATTTGCACAACTGACTTCCCCTCTTGACGTCCCTTAGTTCTGCCCCTAGTTATGCTGCTATAGGCCTAGGCTGCTGGGGAACCTCTCTTGATGCACTGAGCCCTTCTCTAACTACCTATGTATTTACTACATATACCATTATTGCATTACATTCACTCTGTTTCTTTCTGTGTCCTTTCTCCGAGTGTCCCTGGTCCCAGAGCTGGATGCTGGATGCTTCAGATGTGTGGCTGTGTTTTATGGTCCTTGTGTCCCACCCCCCACCTCTCTATCTCTACCCCTCTATCTGTATCCCTCTATCTCTACCTTTCTACCTCTTCTGTCCCTCTCAACCCGCCCGGCCAGCAGGCAGATGGTTCCCCCCACATTAGAGCCGGGTTCTGCTCGACGTTTTTTTCCCTGTTAAAAGGGTGTTTTCCTTGCCACTGTCGCCTTTTGGCTTGCTCTGGGGGTCAGGCATATGGGTTCTGTAAAGCGTCTCGAGACAATTTGACTGTAATTGGCGCTATATAAATAAAATTGAATTGAAAATTGAATTGAACTGAGAGCTCTCAGCAGTTTTCTACCCATTTAAGAACAGGACAAACCGAACAAGCTGTTGTATCGATTTGTCCACGATTTCCTCCCATGTGTCCATTTTAAGGAGTTTGCAGTCAACCAAGGCCGACTCAGAATCACTCCCACCGGGAAGATCTGTGAAGGAAGGTCCACCCGGCTGGTCCAGAAGCTCCGGTCCAGCAGAGCAGCGTCAGGATGGAGACGTAACCGGGTGAGTTAACTAGAGAGGCGACACATTCACATAGAAAATCCAACAATTCCTTCTGTTTTTACAGTTTGTGACTCTGGTAAATGGTGTCATTTTTCAAAGCTGGTGGGTTTTGGGCTTCACAGATTGAACCTAAATGCTTTTCTTAAACAAACTGCTGAGCTGCTGCACAGTGAAATGTTTGAGTGGAGCTCAGGATGAAAGCATCAGAGCTGTTTTACAGGTTTTTATGTTCAGCTAATATCATTTCCTCTGGACAATGTTTGTGGTGTTAGAAGTGGACGTTTGTAGGGAGTTTTCAGTTGTAATACTTAAATGCATAAATATTTGCAGTGGTGGTTTCACTGCAAGCATCTACTGATGTCACCAGTGAAGTAAATAAAAACAGCATTTGTTGAACTTTACGCCTCTCAGTGTCTGCAGTTAGTTTAGCTGAATCAATGCAAAGATATTTCTATTTTTCTACATGACAGGAATGTCAGTGAAATCCAAATGCTAAGAATAAACAAGTGATCTGCCTGGTCACAGATCCCACTTTAATCCAAAATAAAGACTTTGCAAGGAAATGAACTTGAAATATGAGCCACCAGTAAAAGTTGTGATCAGACAGAAGGGCCTGTATTTTATCTTTGGAGAAGTTTAACATGTAAGTTTGTGCAGCTGATCAGTGGTGAGGCCTGTGGATGACTGGAGATGTGTGTGGACACTTAGACGAAGCAGCAAATGTGTTGAAAATGAGTTGTCTTCTCAGAGTCTTGAAGATGTTTTGTCAGAGCTAAGAAAGAAGTAAGAGATCCTGCAGGTGATTGTTGAGTGGTGTTGAGGAATTTGAATGTAGAGGAATAGCAAAGAGATTTTGAAGATATTTAAGCCATAAGTTGTATTTTATTTGTTTGCTGTTCTCTCCCATTTGTAGTGAAGAGAAGTGATTTGACATGAAGAATGTGATTTGTGTGGCTTTGAAATTGTGTTAAAATGTAAAAATGAGTGATGAGGAGAAGAGTGTGACTTTTTAGTATTGTGTTTTTTAGCGTGTTCTTTAAAAGTTGTAGGTAGATTATCTTCTTTTTTTGATTTTGTGGATTGTTTTTTTTTCTTTCAGTGTTGATGTCACCGCCTTGACGAATAGAAGAAAAGGGCAAAATTTGCAAAATTTGCAAAAAATCTTTTCGTGCCTTCGTGCCTTCGTGCCTTCGTGCCTTCGTGCCTTCGTGCCTTCGTGCCTTCGTGCCTTCGTGCCTTCGTGCCTTCGTGCCTTCGTGCCTTCGTGCCTTCGTGCCTTCGTGCCTTCGTGCCTTCGTGCCTTCGTGCCTTCGTGCCTTCGTGCCTTCGTGCCTTCGTGCCTTCGTGCCTTCGTGCCTTCGTGCCTTCGTGCCTTCGTGCCTTCGTGCCTTCGTGCCTTCGTGCCTTCGTGCCTTCGTGCCTTCGTGCCTTCGTGCCTTCGTGCCTTCGTGCCTTCGTGCCTTCGTGCCTTCGTGCCTTCGTGCCTTCGTGCCTTCGTGCCTTCGTGCCTTCGTGCCTTCGTGCCTTGCTTATGGGTAAATCTCCTGGTTTTCCTTTTTACCAGATCCCTCCTTGAAGTCCATTCCAGTCCAGTGACACTCCACACCACAGACCACAACCTTTCCACTCCACTATCATCCTCAACAAGGTTCCCAGCGGGGATTCGAACCGTGACCATCCACATGACAGACACACACCCTCTGTGTGAGCTATCTGTCACACAAGGTCCCTGGTGGAGTTTGTTGTAATGATGGTTGCAAGAGGTTGTCATGCAGCCAAAGTGTAAAAAGAGCCTTGAGCTGGATTCAAACCAAGGACCTCCTGGATGAGAGGCAGATAACTTACCACTGCACTATCCTTCCTACTGGGTGTAGCTGTTAGTTTTCGTAAATGATGGTACACAAAAGTATTAAGGAAGTGAAGATAATAAAGGTACTAAGGTACCGGGGAGGCAAAAAACTTACCTCTACACCACCTGTCCTACAAGATGTTGCTCTAACTTTGCTTAAATGATGCTATCAATTAGTACTGGCGCAACCAAACGACAAATAAAAGGTGTGAGTGGAGATCTGAATCATGTGAGGTTTGTTTCTGAGACTGAATACACCTGATCTCATCTGATCTGCAAAGCTAAGCAGGGTTGGGCCTGGTTAGTATTTGGATGGGAGACTACCTGGGAATACCAGGTGCTGTAAGCTTTTTACTTCTCCTCACAACCTGAACAACACACTGCTAGCGACAGCTATCAACTAAAACCTCTTGGTTTCTTTATTATACACTCTATGAGGTGGATAAGCTGCAGCTCATGCTGATTTATTGCTGCTTCTGGTTGGAGCCAAAGAACAAAGGCTTCACCTGTTGGAGCAGCTGATGTCCTGCAGCCTCTTCACCACAGAAAGCCTCTGACAGCTTCAATTCTTTACACTCTGACTGCAAGACACCAATCACATAGGAACATTTACATGTATGGAACAAAGAGCTGAGCTGACACTCAACATATGTTTGAGCATTTATTGATAAAGACATTCAAACATGTCTAGAGATAGAACACCAACGCACGGTGTAAGAAAGGTCAGAACAGACTTCACCTGCTCAGGAAACTGAGGTCCTTCGGGGTGCAGGGAGCAATTCTGAGGACCTTTTATGGTTGTGTGGTGGTATCAGCCATCCTGTATGGACTGGTCTGCTGGAGCAGCAGCATCACGGCTGCAGACAGGAAGAGACTAAAGAAACTGGTTAAGAAAGCAAGCTCTGTCCTGGGCTGGTGGTAGACAGGAGGATGATGACAAAGCTGTTGTCTATCATGGAGGACATCTCCCACCCCCTGCAGGAAACAGGACCATCACCGGCAGCTCCTTCAGGGACAGACTGCTTCACCCACGATGTTTGAAGGAGGTCCTTCCTTCCTGCAGCAGTCAGACTGTGTTCAATCAAGCCTGCTCCCAGTAGTTCAGATCACCCATGAAGTAACTGCAATAAAATGTAAATAAGTCAATATGTGCAATTTCACAGGTTTTTTTTTTTTTACAAGCATTTCTATTTCTTCTCTAAGGAGAAAGCATCTATTTATATCTGTGCACTGAGTGCTGCTTTTTTTTTTTTTTACTTTTTTTCCTATCTGCTACTGCCACACTGAAAATTTCCCCACTGCAGGATCTACCTATCCATCCATCTATCTATGGTCCATCTACCTCCCTACCTATCTATCCATCCATCCATCCATCCATCCATCTCTCTCACAGGGGGGGTTGATTCACCTGTTCTCAATCACCTTAATCCACGAAGGCCCGGTTCTTCATTCTTCCGCTCTCTGCCAGACCACAGACTTTGAAACCAGAACCTTTCTCCTACAATTAGTCTGGTTTCCCCTTTTTGTTTTCACCTTGGTTTAGTTATCCTTTCTGTGTTGGTTTTAGTTTCATTCGTTAAATAAACTCCTTGTAATCTTTGACCTGTGTCTGCAGATGTCCTGTGACACCAATGATCCCATCTGATATTTAGCATGTTTTCAATTATTGGTCCCATTTCTTAAAAAAAAAAAAAAAAAAAAAGCCCCCTGAAATCTGATCAGATAAATGAATGTGAAACTACTTTGGGTCTGCTGCAGCTGCCTCCCTCTGATCTTGTTCCTGCCCACAGCACAATCTGATCAGTGAAACACTGAAGGACAACTTCAGCATGTAAAACATAAATAAGCAAAGGCTGCAACTCGTGATTATTTTAATTTTAACTTAACTTTATGTGCTGTTCAAAAACTTTATTTTTTCTGCAAATGTGTAGTGATTCCAAATCTTGGTTATTGATCTCCTTGATTACAAAAAAAATCTGTATCGACCCGGAAAAAAAACAAACATGTCAGGCACCCTATGATGTTAACTGTTTGCCTGAATTTTTTTGTTTAAAATCCTCAGTAAATAACCTTTGACTGGTTGCTCTATAACCCTGTAAAGCTCACTGCTGCACAAAATACAACATCAGCTTATTTTTTTAATTACTATTTTCTATTATATATATCTGAAATAAACCCTAATCTGTGGGGTCTGACAGCAGCGTGAGGTCAAAGAAGCTGCCATCAGAGCTGCTGCACTTCTGTCCGTCCAGCAGATGGAGCCATGGAGCTGCAGTGAAGTGAAGAGCAGCACAAGGCAACCACCACTCCATCCACTGACGCATTCAATTTGACTGACGCTAATGTTTTATTGACTTCCATCCACTAAACCAATATGATCACTGATGCACTGAGCTTGAAGAAGTAATGTTACATTTCAAACATAACTGGAGAAATAACCGAAACGTCTTCCTTAGGAAAGGAGAAAGTATAGAGTATAAAGGCCAGTGCAAGAATAAATAAGAGAAAAAACGGTGCAAAAATTGCCCATGCATTATATACAGATGACTTTATTCTTAAAAAAAAAAAACAACAAACATGTAGAAGACTACATACAGAGGATCAGGGTTTCAGGTATAGATAGATCGACAGATGAATCCTTACTGTGAAAATATTTAAAGACATTGAACATTGTGCAATATAAGGTCAGTCAGCAGCCTCAGTTCATGCACCAAGAAAACTTTTATGCATTTTTTAAAAATAAATTTTCTCCATTTACAAGGCAGGGAGATAACCGAAACTTCTTCCTTAATAGTTCCTGTTTAGTTTGTATGCTGTGGTGTCAGGATTACTACACGTGGAAATGAATATCAAATTAAAATCATTTCCATATCTTGACAAGTTGTTGCGATCACAAAGTAAATAAAGCTGCAAGCAGCGTTGGACGGGTCCTCGCATCCTTGCTGGTCGGCGAATCTGCGCACGTCCACCAGGCGGCGCTGCGACCGAGAGTGTATATTGGCCTATGGATGTGATCAGGGTCAGACTCTGATCACACGTAAAATTTCAGGCAGATCGGACCATGTCCAGGCTAGTTATAGAGCATTTCCTTCCAACCACCAGGTGGCGCTGCGACCGAGAGTTTATGTCGGCCTATGGATGTGATCAGGACTGGACTCTGATCACACCTGTAAAGTTTGAGGCAGATTGGAGCATGTTTAGGGCAGTTACACAGCAGTTGATGTTTCATGGCGAAGCATCAAAATTCACGAGGCCGCCATGGCCACGCCCTCAGACTTAAGGTGAGCATTTTGATAACTTTTGATCACCCATGCCTGGACTACATCCTGGCCGAATTTCAGCTCTCTCGGTGTTACCCTATGTGAGTTTATAGCTTTTGAAAATGTACAAAAATGACCCAAAATCGTCAAAACGTATGACATATAATTCAAAATGGCCGACTTCCTGTTGGGTTTTGGGCATGGCTGTCAATTACATTTTGGTGTGTCTTGACGAGTTACATATGCCTACCAAGTTTCATAATTCTAGGTGACACGTACTGGCCGTAGTAAATGTTTGAAATTTTCCAGGTGGCGCTATGGAGCCATTTTGCCAAACACATGTGCAGTTTCCCTAAAATCTGAAATGGGTTGCCGGTCCAGATATGTGTGGTAATTTTGGCGAGCATTTGAGCATTTTTAACCTGTCAAAAAGTACTTTGTTTATTCCGGCAACGATACGTTGCCACGGCAACAGCGTTTTATGAATCGTCAAAATCTTCACACTGTGCCATCGTCAATGTGTGGTCACTCACCTGACCAATTTTCAGAATCATATGACAAAGTATCAGGCAATGGCACGTGCAAATGTAATGACAATTTCTTCCTGTTGCCAATAGGTGGCGCTATGAGTATTTCTAAATTTATGAATGTGGATGTGTTCAGAACCGGACTGGTGTCCATCACATCAAGTTTGGTCCGGATTGGATCATTTCCAGCTGAGATATTAATAATTCAATTTTTATGGCGAGAAATCAAAATTCGCCGCAATGCCACAGACACGCCCCTTGACGACGAGCCACCATTTTCTTTGGGAATCATCATCAATGTGTTCAGGCTTATGTTACCACATTTGAGGTGAATCTGATCAACGTGCTAAGAATAGTACATCAAAGTGTGAAAAATGTCAATTTCCTGCTACCACAAGGTGGCGCTATGACTGTGAATGTATATAACCACATGGATATTGTCAGGGCTGGACATTGATCACACATGTCAAATTTCAGGCAGATTGGACCATGTACAGCTGAGTTAGACACCACTTCCTGTTTCATGGCAAAGGATCCATTTTTTTGGGAGTCGCCATGGCCACGCCTTTTGAAATGAAATGAACATTTTGATAATTTTTCATCAGGTCGCGTGTTTGCATATATTGGCCAAATTGGACGTCTGTCGGACTTATCCCCGATGAGTTATTAATTTTGAAAAATTTACAGCTAATTCAAGATGGCCGACTTCCTGTTGGTGTTAGGGCGTGGTCATGATTGACTTTTTTGGGTTTCCTGATGTGCTGAATATGCATACAAAATTTTGTAGCTGTACATGAAACATCGTGCAAGTTGGCCTAATGACCAAATTTTCAATTTTCCAGGGGGCGCTATGGAGCCATTTTGCCACACACATGCGCAACTCCCATAAAATATCAAATTTTTCGTGAGGCCTGATGAGCATGCCAAGTTTGACGCGTTTTGGGGCATGATAAGGCCGCCAAAAAGGCAATTCAAAAGTCCGGAAAAGAATAATAATAATAATAATAATAATAATAATAATAATAATAATAATAATAATAATAATAATAATAATAATAATAATAATAATAATAATAAATAATTCCTTGCATTCCAATAGGGTCTTCGCACCATTCGGTGCTCGGGCCCTAATAATAATAATAATAATAAATAATTCCTTGCATTCCAATAGGGTCTTCGCACCATTCGGTGCTCGGGCCCTAATAATAATAATAATAATAAATAATTCCTTGCATTCCAATAGGGTCTTCGCACCATTCGGTGCTCGGACCCTAATTAAGACATATACTACCAGTCAAAAGTTTGGACACACCTCCTCATTCAATGGTTTTTCTTTATTTTCATGACTGTTTACATTTTAAATTCTCACTGAGGGCATCAAAACTATGAATGAACACATATGGAATTATGTAGTAAACAAAAAAGTGTGAAATAAATCAAAACGTTTTATATTTTAGATTCGTCAAAGTAGCCACCCTTTGCTTTGATTACTGCTTTGCTCGCTCTTGGCCTTCTCTCCATGAGCTTCATGAGGGAGTCATCTGAAATGGTTTTCACTTCACAGGTGTGCCTTGTCAAGGTTCATTTGTGGAATTTCATGCCTTCTTAATGGGGTTGGGACCATCAGTTGTGTTGTGCAGAAGTCAGATTGCTACATAGTTGACAGCCCTATTTGACAACTGTTAGAATCCATATTATGACAAGAACCAATCAGCTAAGTAAAGAGAAACGACAGTCCATCATTACTTCAAGAACTGAAGGTCAGTCAGGCTGGAAAATTGCAAAAACTTTGAATGTAACCCCAAGTGTAGTCACAAAAACCGTCAAGCGCTACGACCAAACTGGCTCATATGAGGACCACCCCAGCAAAGGAAGACCAAGAATCACCTCTGCTGCTGAGGTGAAGTTCATCCAAGTCACCAGCCTCAGAAATCACAAGTTAACAGCAGCTCAGTTTAGAACCCAGATAAATGCCACACAGAGTTCTAGTAGCAGACACATCTCTACATCAGCTGTTCAGAGGAGACTGAACTATCAGGCCTTTATGGTCAAATAGCTGCTAAGAAACCACTACTCAGGAAAAGCAACAAGCAGAAGAGATTAGTTTGGGCCAAGAAACACGAGGAATGGACATTAGACCAGTGGAAATCTGTGCTTTGTTCTGATGAGTTCAAATTTGAGATTTTGGTTCCACCTGCTGTGTCTTTGTGCGACACAGAAAAGGTGATGGATGGTCTCTAGATGCATGGTTCCCACCATGAAGCATGGAGGAGGCGGTATGATGGTGTGGGGGTGCTTTACTGGTGACTCTGTTGGGGATTTATTCCTAACTGAAGGAACTCTGAACCAGCATGAATACCACAGCATCCTGCAGCGACATGACATCCCATCCAGTTTGTTCTTAGTTTAACAATCATTTATTTTCCAACAGGACAATGACCCCAAACACACCTCCAGGATGTGTAAAGGCTGTTTGACCAAGAAGGAGAGTGATGGAGTGCTGCATCAGATGACCTGGCCTCCACGTTCACATGACCTAAACCCAATCCAGATGGTTTGGGATGAGTTGGACGGCAGAGTGAAGGCAAAAGGGGAACAAGTGCTCAGCATCTCTGGGAACTCCTTCAAGACTGTTGGAAAACCATTTCAGGTGAGTACCTCATGAAGCTCATGGAGAGAATGCCATGGGTGTGCAAAGCAGTAATCAAAGCGAATGGTGGCTACTTTGAAGAATCTAAAATATAAAACATGTTTTGACTTATTTCACACTTTTTTGTTTGCTACATCATTTGATATGTGTTCATTCATAGCTTTGATGCCTTCAGTGAGAATCTGCAGTGTAAATAGTCATAAAAATAAAGATTAAATGAGAAGGTGTGTCCAAACTTTTGACTGGTAATGTACATTAAAAAAAAACACCTTTTGAGGACTTACTGAAGGCGTTGACTTGAGTTCAGACTTGGTGTTTGTCTGACACTGAGCTCTGAATTACCTACCAGTACAGTTGGAAAGTGTAGATGTACAATATTACTGTTTAAAATAATGTGAATTAGTCTCATAAAATAATATAATGTAGTGCTTAGTTACCCTCCACCACGGCTAAGATAGCATGCTCCATGGAAACAATCTATTTAAAGCTCTTCACCAGCAGTGTGTTGTGTCCTGCTAACCCATTTGTCCACTGCATACACTACAAAATATTAGATTTTTGGACACTTTTTATTTCTGTAGCTGTTGGAAGTAGCTCAGTCTTCCCATCATCTGCACCCCTGCAAGTGAACAAGGCCAACCTGAAAAGCTGTTGAAAGTAGGACGCCGTGGGGACATGCTGAGGCTGCTGCATTATGGGACAGTCATAAATACAGTGTAGTTAGAATATACAGCGCATCCTTCTGTCCCCACATCAGCTGCTCGGTCAGACGCACACAGACCAGTACAGAGCCTCAGCAGAGCTTTTCTGATTTGCACAAAGAAATACAACATGGACTTTAAGGTAAGTTTTCAAATTATAGGTAGAATTTTCTGTCTTGCTAACGTGTTCGAATAAACATGTTGAAATCTTATTGATTGCTTGTTGACATCACTAAAACAGTGATTATGTCTTTTAGTTATTGAGTGATTTGACTAGTGAACGCACCGCTTCTGAAACTAATAGCCTCACAGCTCCTTTTGGCCCTCAAGAGTCCTTCCCCGGTGACAGCAGTCTGTTTGCTCACATGAATAAGGAATTAGTTGAAAGTTTAGTTGTTTGTTACTAAGTGAGCCTGTGAATATTTATTTGGACAAGCAGTGGATGAAAGACACTGAGTGATTTAACCTGCACTTCACTCTGTAGAGGCAAGATTGTGTCAATAGCGTAAACCCTTGTTACTGGAGAGAGGCGGAGGAAAGTGAAGGTGATACTTTGGGAACCAATTTGTGTATGTATGCTATATTTAATTGCTTTTTTTATTTATAACAACTCAGATTTGATATTAGCAACAATATCAATAATCAATGTTAAATGCGTAGCCCTTAATATTAGAGATTGTTTGTTAATTTGTAAGGTTGAATGTTGTATTTTAATTAGTTGGTATCTATTCTCAAGCAAAACAGTACATAATAATCAGTGGATTATCCTGAATTATGTGTGAAATACAGGGAAAAAATATTTTCCATCTTCTTGTCAAACACTTCAAGTACACAATTGGACTATGAGCCAAATCCAGTCGAAAAATTTGGTTTTCAGTATCATCTGTCCAGCTTTGCTATGGAAGGAACGATATGTTTATAAAAGGGTGGAAAAAGTTCAAATTAATATTAAATATTATCTTGAAATATTTGTGGAAAAATCTTTTTTGTGTTTCAAAAGGTGTGGCTGCATTAGACAGACACAAACAAATACAAATTTTTTTTGTTTATTGTTTACAAGAAAAACTAACAAAACTAAATTCTACCAAAATGATCCAATATTCAAAATTTCTTATTTTGAAGGAATCAATCAGTTTAAGTTTTTAATGGCTTGTTAAAGATTTATTTAGTATTACGGCTGTGATTGTACTAAAAGAAATTGCACTTGAAGACCCAAGAGTGATTCTTGCGATGCAATATTTCACAAATGTATGGTCTGTCCGAAAACTTTTCCACCACTGTATGCGTGTTCATTAAGAGATTATTCTAAGAGGAGTGGTTTAAAGATTGAGTCGATTCTAGAAACCCATCAGTCTTTGCCTAATGGATTACATTATGTTAATCACCATTTTTCCAGTATGCTCTCTTATGTCACCGTGCGTTTTGGCCGATCATAGGGTAGTAATGTAAGATGCCTTTGTTGATGCTTACAGGAAGCAATGTTAAATTTTAAACAGTCGGAATGAGAGGGCAACGTTACCTGTGACAACTAAACCCGCTGAACCACAAGATAAAGAAGCGGCCAAGGAACTAAGTGGATAGAAATACATGTGAATTCAAAATTGGGATGATGTCTGTCGGTGTAATTTCTGCCATAATTAGCTCTCCCTCAATTTTCTGTCACTCCAGTGTTGCATTTAATTAATATATATTTGAATTTTCAAGAAGTGAGTTGGTATAACAGTGACCAGAACTGTGTAAAATCAATTCCACGATGTTAAATAACCAGAATTAATCCTTTTTATTTAAACATTTCATTCAAAAACTTGAAGAAAATTAATATGAATCAATTTATCATTTTGACAGTCGGTGTCACTGAATCTGCAGTAGTTTAATCCCAAACTACTCTGGTCCTTGTGGCTCAAATGAACAGCTCGTAATTAGTTTGAAATGCATCTGCCTAATCAAAGATCAGTAATCGAATACCTGTGCTGTAATTTTGTGGGGAGGAGGCTGAGAACGGGTCTCTGGGGGGATGAAGTTACCACATCCTTGTATTACATACCTGCACATACACAAACACACACACACACACACACACACACACACACACACACACACACACACACACACACACACACACACACACACACACACACACAAACTCCTCCTGAAAAACACAGTGTAGCTGTTCAACACTCAGGGGAAGCGCTGAATGGATGTTTGCTGCCTGGGCTCCATGAATGTTTAAGCAGCCGAGTCCTTCCATAGCCAGGTAGCTCATTACTGCCTCATTACATACAATGCAGGGACACCAGCCCAGCAGGAAGCAGCAGGGCCACCCTCCTCCTCCTCCTCCTCCTCCTCCTCCTCCTCTGAAGCCTCTCAGTCGCAGGCTGTGGTACCTGCTCCAAGCCACTGTTTGATTAACGAACCGATGAGCATCAGAGGAAAGAACAAACTGTTGGTGAAATACCTGCACTGACTTGAAAGGACTCCACTATGGGAGAACTCCTTGGCTACTAAAACTACCATCCTGGGCCGTGTCTGCCCGAGTTGTGCACCTGTGGACTGAAGTTCAGTGTGGTTTGGATTGATCAGGTTCATCACATAAGGCAGAGTCAACCATGACGCACATGGTTTTGGAAGTGAAGGAGGTAAATGTGTGAACAGTACCTAAACTGCTTTTAGTTTGTCACTATTTGTAAGTGTTTGTAGCATCTTTCAAAGCATTCCAATGGGTTTTTGTGATTTGTAGGGATGCTTGCAGATTGCTGTTTGCCACCAGGTCTTTCCTGATAGCAACACTGGTTTACTACATATCTAGCAGTGTCTTTAAAGCTGCACTAATCTATATCTTTATATTCGCCATACATCACACGAGCTTGTGTTATGTCAAAAGTGTTGCTTGTAGTCATGATTTATCACACAGCATAGCATTTTAGCTCCATTTAGCTCATTGTTTTGGTGTCGCATATTTCATTGATCTTGTTTCCGGCTTTATTTTTCTGTTTAAAAGTCTGATATGCGACTTAATCAACTTCGAGCATAACACAGACAATGTTAGCAGCTAGTTGGTTAACCTAGTGGAGCATTTAGCACCTGAAGAGATGGATATTTTATGTTAGTGGAGGGAAAATAACTGTAAAGTCAGTGGATGAATTGGGTTTCCAATAAGAATGTTATGTGTGATGTTTCGATACCTGTATTATTTTGTTGTGGGGAAATACAGTACATCTGTAAATTCTTAAATTTAATGTCAAAGACTTGGTTTAAGGTCAGACTAAATCTCTAAAAATAAAGGATAAAAGCGATGTGTTAGTGTGCGTTTTTTTACTTAATCGGTCCTATAGGGAGCGTAAGTATTGGACATTTCATGGTGAGAAAGACTATTCCAGATGAATGCTAACATCGCATTCATTTGGAATAGTCTAATAGGTTCACAGAAATGGCTTTCTAAAGGGAAAGTATGTGCAGGTTGTGCATTCAACCTGCTTCGATGCTCCCTAAATGGGCAAAAAATAGAAGTGAACGCTGCTTTAATCCTCTGAAACCCAAAACTAGCCAGTGGGTTTGAATGACACCAATTATCAGAGCTAGAGACTATAAAAGCAGAAAGAGTTGTTGGATTTTTGTCTTTCTGACAATCCTTGAATGAATCATCTATGATGTGCCATTACATTGGGAAAATGAACCACACCTAAACTTAAAATCATGCTATTCTAAATCTCGTGTCATTTTAAAAATTTGCCAAAAATAAATTCCGTACTTGAAACCAATTCTGTTCAAACAAAACAAAACAAAAATGTCTTTCCAGCACAAATACAAAGTCATTACTGGTTCAGTTTTGACCAACAATCACATGACAAAAATTCAGGGACATTTTGGCTGAAGTAGATTGAACTGCATTCTAAGTTTACACAGCTTTAAAATTTAAAATACTTCAAATTATAAGTAGCAAAATATCAATAGCATATGAACATTTTTTAGTATTTGTAACACCTGTGAACATTTACAAAAATGTTGCGCATGCTGATTCTAGGTTTTTAAAAAGTATACTCAAGGTTGTTTTTAAGATCATATCTGGAATTTTAACCAAGTCGCAATGCTCAGGAGACATTTTTGAGCTCCATTTACTTCTAGCCAAAGCTGCTGTTTCCATAGAGATACAGGACTTTATGTTACAGTAGGAAAAAAAAGAAACTGCTTTAAGTTCAGATGGTTAAATATAAACTGCCTTTAATGTCTACATAAGTAACCCATTTAGCCAACTCTTGACCAACCAAAGATGTAAACATTTTGCTAAATGGGATAATGAGTTCATAGTTGGTGACTGTATGTTTGTGTGAAACTGGACCAACAGAGGAGGTACAGTACTTGACTGGCGTGATGGAGGCCTGTTGTAGGTCAGGTTTCTCTAGACACCTGGAGCCCCTTAAATGTGTGTTGCCCTGGGTGATGTGTGGTGTCAGTCAGTGGCCCACGAGGAGTGCTATCTCTTTCAGGAGCCTAACTGCCACTTTGTGGCTGCGTAACAGGATCCTACATCATACTGGATAGACTGGGACAATGGAGCGCCCTCTCGGGTGATGGTCTACAGGCCAGATAGACTTTCCTGTTCAAATGTGAGGTTTAGTGTATTTTTGTGTCTTCCCTCAAGCACTTGGTTGTGTTTTGTTCACCTAAGTTCATGTTATTGTCTTAAACTGTAATTTTACTGAGCAATTTAATTCAGATATCAGTGTTGCCAAGAACACCAATCTTTTACCTTGTGGCTCTTGGCTTTTGTAAAATTGTCCATCCTCATACATCACAGTGTTGTTTTCCTGCCTGGCGTGTGCTCAGTAGAGGTCGCATTTCCTTTGAATGGCAGAAAATCTCTGCCTCGCGATCAATGCCTGGCCGAACACTTGATAACACAGATGCCCACAGACCTGTGAGTGCCGACAACAAGTCAGAGCATCCGAGACAGACCTCACTGCTGCACATCCTGCAGTTATCACAAGGTTGTTTTCAGGGTTTTCACACAGACAAAGCTGATGGTCATTGAGAGAGAAACCCCTGAAGATTAGTTTTATTATTATTGGAATTTTATTTGAGGCTGCCAGTTTCTTTTTAAGCCAGTATTTAGAGAATGTTACCGAAAAAAAAGTTTTTGAAAGGGTTTCAGTGTCTGATTTAAAGGCCTCCTCTGTCAGACTTACAAGAATGTATTGTTTGTGGATAACTATTTCAAATTGTACCTTAAGCAATGATCAAAACTGAAGCATACAATTGATAGAGTAAGGTGCAACACTGACAGAGATCAGTTTTCACATAAAAATATCTTCTGAATGATACCAGAAGTCATATATTATACTTCTCATGCAAAACTTCCAGTCATGAAACCTAATTGTATCTAGTATTTTGGTTATAAATGATTCAATATTAGACATTTAGTTATGTTTTGTTTGAATTCATCAGGATGTGGGTAGAAGGATTAAGAAGTTCTAGGTGTTGCCAAGGAGGTGACTAACATTTTGGAACTTCTCCCAATTTCTCATAAAAAAAGAGTGAACAAATTGATACAAGTATGTTGTATGTGGTCAGACCACACACACACACACACACACACACACACACACACACACACACACACCTACACACCTACACACACACACACACACACACACACACACACACACACACACACACACACACACACACACACACACACACACACACACACACACACAAATACATATTTAGAAGGAGATTTACTTCCTTTTTTGCTCACTCACTACATAATTGATGGTTTCCTATTGAAGGAAGCAGAGACTGTAATCTGTCAGTTTTTCCTGTGTTCCCTTCAATAAAACCAGATGTTAAGTTCAGTCCAGAAAAGGTACTGGGGCACACACACATTCAAGACCTCCAGGGTAGGTGACTTTTTATAGTTTTTCCTGAATTTAATGATCGCATGTTCCCGCGTGACATGATTTATTGTGACATTTTGCTGTGAATATCTGCTAGATCAACAGATCATCGGCTTGTTTAAGTGGAAAATGAGCTGTCAGTGTCAGTTACTCTGACTCGGTGACAGGTCAGCTTGCCAGTGATGAGAGCCAAAACTACTGAAGCATAATACTGGATGTCTCTTTCATAGCACCATAATTAAAGTGTATTGCATTGCAGATTATTTTACAAGGCACAAATTCAGTTGTGTATTAAGTAGCAGAACATATCCTGTGTTTATGCATATTATAATGAATGTTCTTACTACTGCTGGATTTTACTTGGAGGAACTTATTTTCGTGTACGTTATTCTTGTAACCTTCACGAAATGTGAGATAAAATTTGAATAAATATGGGTTTTCTTGAGTATCTAGTGTAGGTGGACAATTTGGTGTTCACTTTGTCCTTGTGATGACTGATGGGTCTTTAGAGAACACAAAAGCAGATTAGATAGTGGTGGCTGGATTTAGATTTGTCATGAGCACAGAGGATGTAGTCAAGGCCACTAACAGCTCTGAGTGGAAGTCACAGATATAAGGACTAACAGGCAGGAAATCATCGCCTTTGGGAAGTATACAGGTTGCCCAGAAATGTGAGCATGTGCATGTATGTGTTTTTCACCGCTGACAATCTCAGAAAAAAGAAAAAAAAGATAACTTTTGAGGAAAAAATAACACAAAGGAAAAAGGTGTGTCCAGCCTTGAGAGGCGGAGTAATAAGAACATGTTAATCCTTGATTCCATTTACTTTCTCGTAATGTCACTGATGTGTGTCTTGTTTGGGCACAGAGCCTGGAGGAGCGCTGTAACCAGATCCTGAGGAACATGGAGGCCTCCCTGACAGCCAGGGATCGCGTGGGCATCCAGGATTTTGTTCTCTTGGACCCCCACACGAGTGAAAGTGCCTTCCTGGACAACCTGAGGAAACGCTTCCATGAGAATCTCATTTATGTGAGTCTTTCCTGTGTGGTGTCATTTCAGATGTCCTGGCTTTTTCTCTCACTCTAATTAAACATCGTGCCCTCAACCTTCAACCTGATAATGTCCTAATGTTGCGCCGCCTTCTGCTGAATCTGGCACCTTGTGTTGCTGAAACAGCAGCTCCGGTTCTTTCCATTTGCAGAGTGAGCAGTCTGAAGGTCACTACTGTCCACTGGGTCATGACAAGTGATTAACTAAACTTATTGCTTTTGATAAGGAACAAAATTGCTTATCAGTGAAATGATGCATGGACAACACATTGTCATCTTTTAATGTCCTGTAATGTTGCAGAGCTTGAGTTCTTTTCTTCGTCTTTCTCTGCAGACCTACATTGGGACTCTCCTGGTGTCAGTTAACCCCTATAAAGAGTTAGATATCTACAGCAAGAAGCAAATGGATACCTACATGGGAGTAAACTTCTTTGAGCTGCCACCTCATATGTAAGATTTCCATCTGATCAGTGATAATTCCATTTCTGAAAAATTAAACACATGGGGAATGGTTTCAGTATTGACCAAAATATCTCAAAAACTATTAGAAGGATTACTGTGAAGTTTTGTGCAGACATTCCTTTTCCCCGACGATTAATCCTACTGTCTTTGGTGATCTCCTGACTTTATCTCTAGGGTCACAATAAGGTTGACATTTCATTGATAGAATTGAAAAACGTTATTCTAAACCAGTTTGATAATTACTCAATGGAAAGCCATGAAACCGGGCTCAGACAAGATGAACTGGTGCAAGATCTTGATTCAAACTTTGGTTAATGACAAAATAATTGCAAAACTAACAACACCAATTAACCTCAGTCATTGGTGATATGGATGGAGAAGATGGGAGACATGCCTGCAAAGAATCTGCATGTCAGCATTGTTATTGTGAGCTTAGAGGTTTCACAGCACAGCCTTGAAGAGCTGCTAGTGGAGAGACAGTTACTTTTCTTACAGATATATTCAACTTTTAATGAAACTTCATTAAAAGACAAGATGTGACTGACTTTCTCAGTTTAACCCATCACTCTACTTTCAGCTATGCACTGGCAGACAATGTCTTCCGCACCATGCAGTCTGAATTCAACAACCACTTCATCTTGATCTCAGGGGAGAGTGGGGCCGGAAAGACAGAGGCCTCAAAGAAAATCCTTCAATTCTATGCTGTCAGCTGCCCAAGTACCAAACTCCTGAACAATGTTCGGGACAGACTGCTTCTGTCCAATCCAGTGCTTGAGGTCAGTGATGCCTGTGCTAAAGTTTATGCTGTGTAAGATCATTTGTACAGAAAAGCATGATTTTAAAATCAGGTATTTTACTTTTGTTAGGCTTTCGGAAATGCCAAAACCCTGAAGAATGACAACTCAAGCCGCTTTGGGAAATACATGGACATCCAGTTCGACCACCAGGTAAAGTGAAATATATTGCATTTTCCTCCAACTGACAAAGTCAAGGTAATATAACACAGCAATAATGACCTCAGGGTCATTGACTAGACATTACGGATTTCCTTTCACCCCCAGGGTGGTGCAGTTGGTGGTCACATCCTCAGTTACCTGCTGGAGAAATCCCGTGTGGTTCACCAGAATCACGGTGAGAGGAACTTCCACATCTTCTATCAGCTGGTGGAAGGAGGAGAGGAAGATCTGCTCCGCTGGCTCGGCCTGGAGAGAAACTGCAAGAACTACCGTTATCTGGTGCAGGTCAGATGGATAAAAACACTGTATTTACGTGGTGAACAACAACAAAAAAAACCCTCTTTACTCAAACTTTTTATCTTTCCTTTAGGGGGATTGTGCCAAAGTTAGCTCTATCAATGATAAAAGCGATTGGAAGACGGTGCGGAAAGCCCTCTCTGTCATAGAGTTCAGTGAGAGTGATACTGAGGTGAGGTAACACAGTAGATTTTTGAACACTAAAACTGGACAAACTTTATATACAACTATGCATGCTCAATTTTAATCATAATAAACCAACAATTTCTCTCTGGTCTTGTTGCAGCACCTGTTTGGAATTATTGCGAGTGTACTCCACTTGGGAAATATCAAGTTTGATGTGGATGCTCGAGGATACGCCACACTCAACAATAACCAGGAGATGCACTGGGTCTCAAAGGTGAAATCGAAACAAACAGATTGTATAAACCTCTGGTCTGTCTTCATGCAACTTTTTTGAGGTCACATGTCTGATTTTGCTTTGCCTTTGCTGTTTAGTTGTTGGGGATTCCTAATCAGGTGCTACAACAGGGCTTAACCCACAGAAAGATTGAAGCCAAAACAGAGGAGGTGACTTTGTATTTAAAGTATAAAACAAACCAAACTTGTTTGTAATGTTAATTTACAATTAATAATCTACATTATTCTGATGTTAAAGGTGTTCAGTCCCTTCTCTGTGGACCATGCAGTATATGCCAGAGATGCCCTTGCCAAAGCCATCTATGGCCGCACGTTCAACTGGCTGGTCAACAAGATCAATGAATCATTAGCTAACAAGGTGAGCAAGAAAGCAGTCTTCTCTCATCCCAATCTTACCTTATTATAGGGAGAAAACTGGGCTGTCAAGATTTGGTTAGCAAACCAGAGACAGACACTTGTTTGGTTGTGAGACTAAAAGCATTCAACTCTTTTTTCACCTTTTCCCTCCATTATACAATTTTTGCTCTAAAGCACTATGAACACATGAGCTTGAATTTCTCTAAAGAGGTTGGTTTGTTCCCAAAACCCTAAATCCTGATGTCTGTGCATATTATATATAGGATTCCTCAAGAAAGACGGTGATTGGTCTGCTGGACATCTATGGGTTTGAGGTTTTCAGCGTGAACAGGTGAGATTGTTCACAGATGAACTGAGTCTTTAACAGTGAAATGAAGAGTTGAATCCTGACAGCGTGCATTTTATTTTAGCTTTGAACAGTTTTGCATCAACTACTGCAACGAGAAGCTGCAGCAGCTTTTCATCGAGCTGACCCTCAAATCAGAGCAGGAGGAGTACGAGATGGAAGGGATTGAGGTAATAATACGATAATTCAATCAGTCTGAATAGAGCAACTAATGCATGAACTAAGATGCAACAAAAATACACAGGAACCACCAACATAATCCACTGTTGCTGTTCTTATTTTTTCATTCAGTGGGAACCAGTGCCATATTTCAACAACAAGATAATCTGCGATCTTGTGGAGGAGAAATTCAGAGGAATCATCTCTTTATTGGTAAAGATGTAAATGAATAATGCGCTTACAGAAAGATGACAAATAACTAGTCACCAATCTAATACATGGCTGAATTATCGATGCTTTTCTTATCTAGGATGAAGAATGTTTACGCCCTGGAGAGGCCACAGATATCACCTTCTTGGAAAAGATGGAGGAAAAGATTGGCGGTCACCCTCATTTTGTCACGTGAGTCTTTGGTTTGACAGGAAATACACAGTGAAGAAACTGGTCAAAGAACATATTCCAGCAAGCAAACCATCACTTCTCGTTAACATAAATGTCATAACAATTGGATGCTCCCCTTCTTGCAGGCATAAACTTGGAGACCAAAAGACGAGGAAAACACTGGATAGAGGAGACTTCCGCCTCTTGCACTATGCTGGGGAGGTTACATACTGTGTTGTTGGTAAGAGATAAATTGCTCATAATATAATTCTCTATTCTAATGCCATTAAATGTGTCTATGTAACAGCTGCCAGATATGAAAACAGAGAGCTGTCATAATGGCAGCAAACCTACTCAACAATGCCACTTAAACTGAAATTTCTATATACTATTATTTAAAAATAATCATATCAGACCAAGTAAGGCTGCTGCTTAGCTTACTGAATTGTGGAAAAGTGTGTTCCACTGCTGAATTCAGTGTTTCATTTATAACAAGAAGAAGGTGTTGTTGCCAAAGAATACATTATTTCTCTCCTTTAAAGCATCCATTTGTTCTTTAAACTTTCAGGATTCTTGGACAAAAACAACGATCTCTTGTATCGAAATGGGAAAGAGGTATTTTATTTCATGTCTGACTCCTTGAAAGTAAATAGATTCACTGTATTATATATACACAAAGGTTGTTCTGAATCTTTTATATGATGTTTAATATCCTCCAGTGCTACTAAATACACTGAAATAGAACTGAAAATATATCTCGATATATAACTCTTACAGTATATAGTCTGACTTGCTAGATTATTACAGTTTTCCTGTCATCTTTAAGGTAATGCGACAGTCCAAGAATGCCATCATCAAACACTGTTTTCCTTCTACTGAGCCAGACAGCAAGAGAAGACCTGAAACTGTGAGTAATCCAGATGATGGAGCTCAGTGTCTCTCTGATGTCATGTTTTCATGTCATCATATACCTGCCTATGACTTTTAAGGTGGTCACTCAGTTCAAGAGCAGCCTGGTGGGCTTGACTGAGATCCTGATGTCCAAGGAGCCCTGGTACGTCCGCTGCATTAAGCCTAATGAAGCCAAGCAGCCAGGTGAGGCCTTGCATTTCAAAGATCTGCTACTTCTGCTAAAGAGCAGCTCATCCTGTACGCTGTGTGTTCAGGTTTGACCTCCGATCTTTTGATGTTGTGGTGCTTCCTGCAGGACACTTTAACGATGTGTTGGTGAGACATCAGGTGAAGTATCTGGGCCTGATGGAGCACCTGAGGGTCAGGCGTGCTGGGTTTGCTTACCGCCGGAAATATGAGATCTTCCTTCAGAGGTAGCTCAGCATGCACCAGCACAGTTCTAGTCTTCACCTATATACATATCAAGTTAGCCTTGACATTTCATGGGCTCTTTATAATGTTTCCACACACCTTCAGCTGCTGTTCTTCCCCTGTGCTCAGGTATAAGCCTCTGTGCCCTGATACCTGGCCCAACTGGAAAGGAACTGCAGCAGAAGGTGTGCAGCTCCTGATCAAACACCTGGGCTATAAACCTGATGAATACAAGATGGGCAGGTAGGCAGATGTAAATGGATTGGTGTTAATGAGGAGTGCTGACTTATCTGAAAAGATATACTTTTTTTCCCCCCTCTTTGTGTTGTTATGTCAAGGACTAAAATTTTCATCCGCCACCCTCGAACTCTGTTTGCAACAGAAGATGCCTTTCAGGTCTGCAAACATAAGCTAGGTGAGATATGGCTCAACGGATGGAGTTGTAATGCTACAGTAAATATCAAAAATCTTTTGCACTTGAAATTGTTGCCTGTCTTTGTTGCAGCAACAAGGATTCAAGCCAAGTACAAAGGCTTCAGGGTGAAAGAAGACTACCTGAAACAGAGAGAGGCTGGTGAGTGATGACATTGGTTTATGAGCGTAAACAAAATCTTTTGCCATGAATTTGCTGAACAAGTTAATGTAAATATAAACCAATTTAAAAAAATAATGTAACTTTGTTTTTTTAAAATAGCCACTAAGATTGAGAACTGCTGGAGAGGTTTGATGGCCAGGAAAGAACGTGAGAAGAGAGCTTGGGCTGTGAAAGTCATCAAGAAGTAAGTTAACACAATGAGAAGAGATTGATTTTTTTTCAGTTTTTTTAAATATAACTTTAGTGTGCTGTTCAGTACCTAAAGGGCACTCACTGACATACTTTAAAATTCAAAATTTAAACCCTAGAGTGTTATTGGAAGACATAAGACTTTTTTACTTTTGTGACATTTTTCAAAATTTTAAATTTTTATGTAGAAATTCAAGGTCAGTGGTATTTACCATATTTGGTTCCTTGCCCGTTAGTGTTAAAAAAAAAAAAAAAACACTCCAAGAAATGTATGTATCATCACTTAGCACAACTACTCAGCTGTAAAATGTGTGAATTTTGTCAACTAACCATGGCTAGTTTTGACATTTCAATGGCAAATATGGAAGAGGACCGAGCCGCAAGTCCGTCTTTTTCCATCTTTACAGAAAAGAGAAAGTTTGATACGTTCCAGGCCTCTGCTGATTGGTCAAATGCCATGATGTAGTGTGCTGTAATGTAGAGTGATCTTTGCTGATGGGCTGGGTGTTAACCACATGCTTCTCAGTCTCACTGAGAGGCGGGAGCAATGCCATATTTAACGTGCAGAAGTTATCAAATATGACCACTTGCCCCATGAAGGGCAACGAGTATTCAACCCCATGCTTCACATTATGATGCTGCCACCACCATGCTTCACGGTGGGGAGGGTGTGCAGTGTTTGATGTTCGCCAAACATAGCGTCTAATCTGGTGGCCAAAAAGTGCAATTTTGATCTCATCAGAGGAAAGAACCTTTTTCAAGTTGACTTCAGAGTCTCCCACGTGCTATCTGGCAAACTGTAATCAGTCATGACCTTTGCTTTTTTTTTTTTTTTTTACCAGTGACTTTCGCTTTTCCACTCTCCTATGAAGCTTTGAGAAGTGCAGTAATCAAGCCTACAATCAACTCGTCTCTTTCTTGCGCAGTCACTCAGCTTTAGAGGACGACCAGCTCCAGGCAGATTTACACATCTGCCATAGTCTTTCCCTTTCTTAATGATGGATTTAACTGTACGCCAAAGGGACGTTCAATGACCTGGAAATTTTTTTTACTTATGCTTTTCAATAACTTTTTGCTTGAAATGTTCTTTTGTCTTCATATTGTAATTATAACAAAGCTGAGTACACCACTATTTGTATTTATCTGTATCTGGACTTTCCAAATAAAGGTGTCTTTATACTATAATCACTTGAGACACATTCACTGCACACAGATGATCTCCGTTTCACTAATTGCATGACGCGAGTCATTTTAAAGGTGGGGAAATCTTATGCAGACTCTCAGACAGAGGCTGATGAGTACAAGCAGTTTACCAAACCAATATGTTGTGAGGTTACTTGTCTGCTGATTTGTTGATTTGTTCTAGGTTCATTAAAGGGTTCATGACCAGAAATGAACCAGCCTGTATTGACAACAGTGAGTACCTGGCCTATGTGAGGCAGAACTACCTCACACGACTGAAGGAAAATCTTCCCAAAACAGTCCTGCAAAAAGACTCTTGGCTCACTCCTCCTCCTATAATGCAGGAGGTTAGTGATGCATTAGTTCAACAAACTGCATTCATTCGAAAACGGCGCATTTTGGTTTATCTTTATCCTATTTTTGGTTATATCTTCATCCTGTGCAAACAGGAAATCAAACACTTAATGTAAAACCGCTGTACTTGTTGTAGGTCGCCCAGCTCTTGAAGAAAATCTACATTCGGCACATGGTACGGAAGTACGTCAGAGGAATCACTCCCCAAAGGAAAGCACAGGTAAAATCCACGGTGTTCCTGCTCTAACTCTGCCTCGTTTGTCTGCACCAATGACACAATTATGTATTTATACATGTGTATACTTTAAGATATTTTGTGTTAAATATCTAGATGCAGTTGAGTCCAACAAATTTCCTTCAGGAAATAAAGTTTATCTTGCAATAGTTTTATTTTATCATAATTTTTCTGTTTCTAGCTTTTGTTAAAAGTACAAACAAGCTCCATGTTCAAAGGAAAAAAAGAAAACTACCCCTTCAGTGTGTGCAGACCATTCATGGACACCAGGATCTGTAAGACTACAGCACCATGTTCTTGACACTTGGTTCACCCACAGGCATACAGCAGATTTGTATTGCTTTTGTAGAATAAATTATAGTAATATGTTACATTTAGCTGGATGCATGTGGTTGTTATAGCTGCAAAACCCTTCCCATTATTAAAAGTATGTTGTCCCATGCATTTGCAGTTGACCTCATTGTTTTTTTCACGGAGATTTTATCATGTTAATGTATTAAATTTGTTTATCTCATCTTCTCTCATTGATCTTCAGTATTTTTTGTCATTTTATCAAGGTAGAGAAGACATAAGCATCAAAGTCCTCCAACTGATTCAACATGAGCACATCAAGGTAAACAAATATTAGAGTTCACTTGTCATCTTTGTCTTCTTTTTTTATTTTTCTCTGATCTTTGTGTCCGTCCTCCACAGTACAGTGTGCCGGTGGTGAAGTATGACAGGAACGGCTTCAGGCCTCGTCTCCGGCAGCTCATCTTCACCCAACAAGCTGCCTACCTGGTTGAAGAGGCCAAGATTAAGCAGCGGATAGATTACAGCTCTCTGAGAGGTAACGAATGAGACAATTAGACTAAGAAGGCATCATTATCTGTAGGGAGAACGTTACTCACACTTTAAACTCACTGTTACAGACATGTGCTTTATTGTTGTGGTGTTATTTACATATGTGTGGTTGACTAGTGACCTTTTGGTTTTTTCTAGGTGTGTCGGTCAGCAACTTGAGTGACAACTTCCTGATCCTCCATGTTACATGTGATGATATCAACAAAAAGGTAGATTTAGTAACTTACTGGTGTGTGCAGATACCTAAAATCTGGCAAAACTGCCAATAGTGTATACATTTGTTTTTTAAAATGTCAAAACTGTAGATGCCTTTTTACTTTCAAAGAGATAACATCACAATAGCACAGCATGTAGGTCATGTATGATGTATATATCAATATAATTTGGGTTCTTTGACAATTATTTGAATGTGAAATATTAAAGACATTCCTTAGGCTCAAAACCACACATTTAAATTGACTTTCAGTTTATTATTATTATTTGGAATTTAGAGACAATGCAGTAGGACCCACTTAATTTTGAGACTTTTACTTACCTATTATTGATTTTATTTTCTTTTAAATTATGTTTTTTTGGCATTTTATTCTTTTATTCTATAGCCAATAGAAGTAAAATGACAGGAAATCAGTAGATCGAGCTTGGGAACAGCATTCAACATTGCTGGTTCATTGTCAGTGACTGTATCTGACATACTAATGTAAATTTTTAAAATTTGAAATGAGGCTATTCTGCAAAGATAAACAAAATGAGCTGAGTGTTTTCTTTAGATAACCAGTTTTGTTTCAGTCAGAAGTCTTGACATAAAACATGTTTTCAATATGCATATAGGCACTATAGGGGAGATCTTACACTAACCAGGCAGATTCACTTGGTATAACCATCATATCTAACAGCTGGAGGACTGATATCATTTGCTCTTTCAGGGGGATCTGGTTCTGCAGTGTGACTACCTGTTTGAAGCCTTGACGAAGCTGAGCATTATTGTTAACAACCAGAACTGCATCAAAGTGGTCCAGGGCAGGTAGAGAATCTGGATTATATGTATTATCCTTATTAGAAATGTACTTGGTGAAAACCACAAATGATCCTAGTTCAGTATGGAATGATTTTATTATGTGCAGTGTGCGGTTTGACATCCAGCCAGGCAGAGAGGGCTTTGTTGACTTCAAAAGTGGTCAGGAGTCAATGGTCTACAGGGCAAAGAATGGCCACTTGATGGTGGTGAGTTTGCCATTTAAACAACATCAACTTATCTTTGAAGGTATTGTTGAGCAACTGACCAAATTCTTTGTGTTTTATAGGAATCAACAAGAACCAAATCGAGATGAAGATGCCAGTACCTTGGGATAATGGTGCTTCTTGAACTCCTACAGTTGCAAATCTTGAATCTAGCTCTGTGGCTGTTTCCAATAACTTCTACTTTATGTCAGCTGATTTTTACTTTTGAATCTTTATGACAATTTTACTCAATTAAGTATATGCTATTATTACACAAGTACTGCCAATATTTTAGTTAAAGCAAGTGCAAAGCATACTCATCGCAGAGTGAAGCCAGAATATCAGCAGCCCTGCTTGTTCTTAATATTTAGAGCTGAATGTATCTGTATGTGAAAAGCACATATTCATGGATCATAATTTATATAAGCTGAAGCCCATGTAATCAGTCCTATCTAGATGATCACAGTAAAGACATTTGTGTGAAGCCATGACTAACAATTATAATGCCTCAACCGTGCTGTACTTTATATTAAAATACTAAACCACAATAGATTTAGCATCTTTTGGAAATCCGTTCAGTGCAACACAACACAAACACATCAACAGGATGTTCAGTCTCTATACCAGAGGTAGCCAACACGGTGCCCAGGGGCGCCTGGTTGCCCGCAGAGACCATGTGAGTTGCCCACAACACGTTCTAAAAATAACACTAGTCACCATGAAATTCCTTATAAAAAATTATAGTTGCTGTTCTTTTTAAATCCAAAATACTTACATTAATTCAGATTTTAAATTACAATATTTATTATAATTTTTTTTAAACAAAAAATGTAAATGCACTGCGCATGTCAAACCACCACGTCACTGCTGAAGCGTCCGGTCGCAGACACTTTGGGAAGCTAGATGTGGTTTTTACCCCCAAAACATGACAGAGAAGTGAAAGAGCAAACACTATTTTGACGATGACTGGGAGGAAGAGTTCTTTTTCACAACAGTGAAAGATAAATGTATGTGTCCTATTTGCGGGGCGACTATTGCGTCGGCAAAGCGACACAATGTGGAGAGATGCTACTTTAGCCGCTACAAAGCTTCCATGCTAACTAGCCACCTGCTAGCGCACATAGACTGTATGCTCACTACGGACAGGAAAATCCCGGGACTTAAAGGTAGCTTTGGCATCTACTACGCGGCGAAAAGTTTCTTCGTGGAGAAAAATGTACCATTAGAAAAGCTTGTGTGACGACGGATGGGGCTCCTCCATGACGGGTCGCCATGCAGGCTTCATTGTACGATGCAGAGGTGATCCAGACTTCCCAACATTCCTACATTACCACTGCATCATTCACCAGCAGGACATATGTATGTACTAAAGTGGCCGGATTTGATCATGTGATGACTCGTGTCGTGAAGATCATAAATGGCTCCAAAGCCAAACAACCAGGACATTGAAGGTGCTGCTGGAGGAGCTGTCCGCTAAACATAGTGACCTGTTACTACACACAGAAACCCCATGGATCAGCAGGGGACCAGTTTTGCAGCGTTTTTTGTCACTGTTGGCCGAAATTAAAGAGTTGATGCATGGATTGTTGCCCTTGCATTTTAACGGACATCACTGGGAAACTGAACCATCTGAACTGTGAGCTGCAAGGTAAAGGTAAGACATGATAAGCTCTGCAATGCCAGGCTTCCCACTAACACACATTTACAGACAAAGAAAGAGGTAACATATGTTGTCATTCAAAACACCGTGTCATTACACAAAAATATGAAAAATAATTTGTTGAAAACATGTAATGATTTGTTGTTATGATCTGTTAAAAAATGTTGCAATGCTGGTGAAAAATGCTGGTGAATTATTACTAAAGTGATAGGATTCATTTCAACATGTGAAAGAGTTGATTTTTTTCTTACATAACTGATAATTTGTACAAACATGGGACAGAGTTCATGAATTGTTCAAAAATGTTACAAAAGTAGTGGTTTGCATAAATGAAGCATGATTTGATGACAGTTAATGATTTCCTAAAAATATTAGAAGTGACAGTTTGCACAGAAATGTAACTGGTGTGATTTTGAACAAAATACTGCAAATATGCTGATTCATACAAAACTGCCAAAAAAGATATTTACAAAAGTTTCAGAGAAGGGATACTTCTGACTTTTAAATATTGGAACAGATTTCCATATACGTGTGTGTGTGTTTTCTACTGTCATTGTTTTGGAAATCGTTGTTAATAATTATTGTAAGGAACAATTAACATAAATGTGATCAGACAGTCTTTTTACATATTATTTTCATTATTATTATTATTGTTTAAAGATGATGGCGCAAGTTTGCTATTGAGGAAGTTTGTATCAAACAAGGTGCCCTTCGTACTACTCAGTACCCTTGAAGTTGCTCTCAGGTTCAAAAAGGTTGGTGACCCCTGATCTATAGTCTATTCTTTCTATTTCCTCGATCCACTGTGATGATTCACCAGGTAGCAGCTCCCCCTGCTGGATGACTTCTGCATCTGTTAAACTAAGTTCAAAACAACACAAACATTACCCAAAATACCAAGATCTTGATTTTGGAGCCTACTCCAGCTGACTTAGGGTGAAGGCAGTGGCTTCCTGGACAGGTCAGTCTATCATAGGACTACACAGAGACAAACTATCACACTCATATTCACACGTACAGATAATTTAGAATCACCGATTAACCTCAGCATGGATTTGGACTGTGGGAGGAAACCAGAGTACCCAGAGAAAACCCACGCGTGCACAGAGAGCATGCTCTAGAGTGTTATTTGAACAATATTGTACTGCAGAAAGTAGTGTGTTGCTATAAAAATGGAGAGGAAAAGGCAATTAACAATAGTAGAGAGACAGACCATCATAACACTTAAAAATGTAGGTCTTTCCTACTGAGAAATTGCAAAGAAAGTCAAGTTGTCACTGAGTTTTCTTCACCATCAAAAGGCTCAGAAACTGGGGGAAACTCTGACAGGAAGAGGTCTGGAAGACCCAAAGCAACAGAATCAAAAGACAAGTTTCTGAGAGTCAACAGCTTGGTGATAGGTGACTCACAGGACAATAACTTCAAGCACAGCTTAATAGTGGTCGTAGTAAGAAGTCTCAGTTTCAGCTGTGAAGAGAAGACTTGGAGTTTCGGGTTTGACAGGTGGAGTTGGAGCAAGAAAGCCATCGCTAAGGTGTCAGAATAAGAAAAAGAGGCTTGCCTGGGCCATGAAACACCACCAATAGACTGGTGAAGACTGGAAGAAGGTATTATGAACTGATGAATCAAAATTTGAAACCTTTGGTTCATCACGTAGGTGAAAGAATGGTTTCTCAGCGTGTGACATCAGCTGTCAAACATGGAGGAGGAAGTGTGATGGTCTGGGTTGTTTTGCTGGATCCAGGGTCGGTGACTTGTGCAGAGTGAGGTGCCCTGAACCAAAGAGCATTCTGCAGTGTCATGCAGTACCCTCTGATATGTTCCTAGTTGGTCAGAGGTTCATCTTACAGCAAGATAATGACCCAAAACATAAGTCCAAGCTATGCCAGAACTACCTTAAGAAAAAAGAACCAGATGGTAAGCTTGAAAACATGGAGTGGCAGCACAGTCTCCAGACTTCAACCCCATGGAGCTGGTTTGTAGTGAACTGGACAGAGTGAGAGAGTGAAAGCAAAGCACATGTATGGGAACTTGTGCAACAGAGTTGAGGAGAACTTTCTGAAGAACATTTGATTTCCATTGTGGAATGAATGCCTCGAGTGTGTTCAACTGATTTATCTGCCACAGGTGGCAGATAAATCAGTCAGAATGAATCAAAAATTTAGAATACATTTTAGTTTCTAAATAGATGTTTTTAACTTCATTTGTTTATTTGTTCTATGCTTTAATTTCAGAGTACAATGAGACATTAGCATGTATAATTTCTAATAAAAAATGAAACAACTGGGATGTGCTGAAGCTTTTGATCAGTTATGTAGTTAAGCCTAGTCACGTGAACAACAGCTGAGACGGTCTTATAATGATCCCTGGTTGAAGATTAAACAGATGTTTGAACATGCAGGTAATCAAAGGTCCAAGGTTTAGAAAAATGCTGAACATTTATTGTCAGAAACTGTGGTAGCAGTCAGGAGTGTGCAGCAGCAGTCTGACTCTGCCATGATGGGAAGACTCACAGCGGCTATATTTGTCCTGCTGGTTTCATGTGTCTGCAGGACATCAGGTAAGCAACCGTAACTTTCTACATAATCTTTTTTAAGACATGTAGAACTTTTAATTAATTTGATTTCTAGCAGTGATTTAGTGATTAGTACCATATTCTTTAGTGTTTCTAAGAGTTTAACTTATCTTTAAATTAAAGCAGAAAAGCTGAACAGAAATCGTAAACATATATAACTGAAATAATTAAAGTGTCACGGGAAAAATAAAAATAACATAATAAAAAATATTTAAAGTAACAGTTTAAATAAAAGTATTTTTTGAATCAATTTCGCAATTCAATAAAATGCATAATTAATGCATAATGAAATGCAGATTAAATTCAGTGATCTATAAACTGCATAATATTTTAGTTTTAAAATTGTGGTACACTACAGACTCCATACTTTACATCTCGATTTGCTTATTTCGTACAGGACTTACAGGATGTGAAGGATACTGTGGGAGAGCATTAAGCTCGTGTTCCTGCCAGCCCACATGTGCATCTCTGAAGACCTGCTGTGCAGATTATAAAGAGTACTGTGTGAGCACCCTTCCATATTCTGGGACCATTTTGGGTGGAACAGATTTTGTTGTCCTTGATGCAACTTTCAATGCAAGTTCTGAGGTTGTATGCAGGTAAGACATCGTTTTACAAATGAATGTTTACATGTTGAGCTGAGTTGAGTTGAGCTGAGGTGAGTTGTCTATATTTAGATCCCATATGTTTACTTTGGTTTCAGCATAGCAACCAAACAAATAAACATGCAAGAAACCATGACACCAGCAAATAACAATGCAGTTTTGGAGATGATAAAAGTATAAATATATATATAAACATGCAGTAAATACATTTAAAAATCCTGATATTTTATGTTTTGATGATTAAACAGTAATTCTGCATTTTAATAGGTTTTGAATTATTCCTAAACCTGCCTGATTATTGTTAAATGAAACACAAGAACTTATTTATACCATGATAAAAAATCTTAATTTAAGATTTTCAAGCTTTAGAGGTTTCAGTCACATTCAGAAGCTCTGCATGAACTGCTGTTCCCAAGGCCAACAGTCCACTTTTCTGCAGTTCAAGTAGTGTAAAGAAACTGGCTAATTCTTCCTTTTTTTGTCAGGTTTGACAATAGTACTGATACTGTGGGGTATGTGGATGACACCGGTAGAGGCCATTGTATCTCCCCAACGTTATATGAAACAGGATGGGTTTCTTTGAAAATCTCCTCAGATAACGGCACGACGTTCAATAGAGTTGGATCTTGGCTCTCAGGTACTGCAACTGCATAGGAGGATAACATTAAAACTCTTCCTCAAATTCAAATCTTTTGAAATTTGGTGCTGAATTGATAATAATGTATGATTCACATTTGCTGCTGCAGTTCACACCGGCAAATTAGATTCTAAATTCAAGGCGATTCTGGTCAACTCAACAAAATGGCAGTACTATGGCACGCCTAATGTTGGAGGCTCTCTGGAGATGACATGGGACATCTCTTTAGTCGGAGCGGACAGAGTCAATATAGAGCTCTGGGGATACACTGAGACAGGTTAGTGAAAATGCACCTACACTTTACGAATCACTATGTTAAATGGAGAAAACACAGAATTTCCATTTCAAATGTTTCTCTGTAGGGGAGCCCTATTCAGACAACTGGCAGGGTCGATGGGAGTATCTGTACTCACTTGCGAAGGATCAACCCAACAATGGCTCCTTTAGGTTTGTGCCCCAACCAGCAGCAAACGGATTTTCAAGCTGGGAGCTCGGATCTGTGCGCGTCAGCCCCAGCACCTACCCTGATGGCACATGGTGTGTATTGTTGCTGCTCAGTTATGATTTCACAAAGATTCAAAAAAATATTTCAGGTTCCACATCATTGGCAAAGTTCATGTACATATACAGAACTGGTCATGTGTTTGCCTTAGGAATGTCCAGGCTGCTTGGACTGAAGATCACGCTCTGGCCTGGCATCTGGAGGAGAAGTTCAGGCTGGATTCGGCAGGTTGGGCCCTGGAGAAATGTTTAGCGTGGGACCAGCTGGAAGAAAAGCTGCCCAACTTCCTCGATGAAATCATAGACTGTCCCTGCACCTTGGCTCAAGCCAGAGCAGACACCGGGAGGTTTCATGTAAGTGTGAACGAGCAGAAAGTTTAGATTTGGCAGCACACACTTGCAATAGCACGAAAGAAAAATATTAAAAATTGACATATTTAGAGATTATTCAAATTGTCTCATTAATGCAAACAAGTAGCAGAGTAGAAGAGTAGATGAAGTGGAACACAACAAAGCCTGTAAGATTAAGAATTGGTGAATCAAAAATGAAAATGGCAAAGAAAATGTCCATAAAGAAACCAATCATACACATCTCAGTGGATGAAAAAAAGACAGCTATTAGATGAAAATCATGTCTGGAACAGGGGTATTTTTTATGTGTGGGGGCTAACAGAGGCCTGTATACAGCACTACGCACCTCGTACCGTTACCAACAGAGTTAAACAAGCATAAGCAATCAGTGCTGGAAAGAAAAAACAGCAAAACAATCAGACGCAGTGCAACTCAAATGAACTCGATGGAAAAATCGTCATATTATTTTATGCGCTCCATAAACGTGTGTAATTACTTTATGTATTTATAGTGGCTGTCAGTGGCTGTAGCCTTTTGCTGATGCTCATTGCTTATCAGTTCAAAGTCAAGAGGAGCGTGTCTCCTAATTATAGCATTTACAAGGACACTTCGTGCAAGCTGCACGTTTTGTCCTTTATGGTGTAAATGTACAGTCAGAGTTGGGTAAAGCTGGTATTGTCTTACAGGTGCTGGTGAGGGACAAATGTAATGCTAAAACTGTAAATGTGTGCAGACAGTGACTTTTTGTGTTCGTCAGGATTCTCTGTGCCAAAAGCTGTCAAAATGTGGATAAACAAACTGAAAAACTGGCTCATTTTGCTGCACTTGGTTGCATCAGTTGTAAACTCAAGTTTCAATTTAAATTTACTAATTTGAGTCACACTGTTAAAATTTAAGTGAGTGTGTGTAGCTCAAAATATTTAACACAATCACCAAAAATTATAGAATTTCCCTCAGGTTATTATTAAAGTTGGTCTAAGTCTAAAAATCGAAGCCTCAGTTGAATTATTTGACACTTATGTCACATCTAGACTACATTTCATAGCTAGTAAGACTGACTGGACATTTTACTGACACTGTATCTCTCCTCAGACCGACTATGGCTGTGATATAGAGAAAGGAAGTGTGTGCACCTACCACCCTGGGAGTGTTCACTGTGTGAGGGCGATACAAGCCAGGTGAGTCCTCAGCTCCGACTCTTGTTTAAATTGGTTTCAAGTCTTTGGCTGCAGCAGAGTTCACTGTTTTTACTAACATTATTTGGGGATTCATCACCAGCCCGAAGTATGCAGCAGGACAGCAGTGTTGTTATGACAAGACCGGCGTTCAGGTCCTGACAGAGGACTCAGTCGGGGGCAGCACTCCAGACCGAGCACACGACTGGGGCTCACCTCCCTTCAAGAAACCTCCTCGAATCCCCGGACTGTCCCATTGGATCTATGACGTCCTCAGCTTCTACTACTGCTGCCTCTGGTCTGATAACTGCAATTACTACTTCAAGCATCGGCCCTCCAGCGACTGCAGACGTTACCAATCACCCAGTTCAGGTTGGCTGATTGTAAAGCACGGTGTAACAGCACTATAAGATTGTCGTTTTTGTGCAAAACGTTTATTTTTTGTGCTAAATGCCAGCTGTGGTGTTCGGAGATCCCCACTTCATAACATTTGATGGTGTCAGCTACTCCTTCAATGGTAAAGGAGAATACACTTTGGTGACTTCAGAGGAGACACAGCTGGTAATCCAGGGCAGAACAGAGCCTGTGGAAGGTGAGACATCAAGCTTTTAAGATTCCTCAAGGAAGAATGAAAGAAAACACATATTTCATGCTGGACATACAATGTAACGACAGCTACTTTTCACTGCATCATTGACGTGACTTTCTCACTGTTAGGAACCACGCTAAACGCAACAACGTTGACGTCTGTAGTCATGACAGACCTTTACTCAGATGTTATTGAGGTGCGGCTGGCCAGTGGTCACCATAGCCTCGAAGTGCTGCATAATCAAAGAACTCTGTCCTTCTCTGAGCAGAGCTGGATGGACTTCCGCGGTAAGACACTGATTCTTCTTATGATGAACTCACTGGTTTTGCTATTCTGGACAAAGTCGTGTAAAAAGCATTTGTGTCAATATATAATTGAGGGACTTTTGAAGTCCATGAGATGTATCTTGCATATATTTTTATTAAAAGTAAAAAAAAAAAACAGGTTTTTTATGTTTATTATGATCACGTTTTTACAAATTCCATAATTATTTATTGTGGAAGAAGTCATTTATTAAGAAAAAATGACTGGATATCACTAAAATGTCAACTAAATAACCGTCAGAATTTGATAACAGCCACTTTCTAATTAGGTAAACAATAATAAAATGAGCTTATTCAAAAATTGTTTTGATTGTGTTTGTTTTATTAAGATAATCATGGCAGATATTTCTTTTTTGCCAATATATCAAATTTCATATGGAAAATAACTAATTGTATCTGTGTCAGAAATCACTTTCCACTAAGTTACCCATTACAAAACACCTCTCAAGGAAGTGTGTTAATATAAAGTAGTGTGTGAGTCAAGTGTGGATTTATGGCATGTCAACAGGTTTACTACAATATCTTTATAAATAACTTTCAATTTCAATTTTACTCAGTTGCATATATAATATTTAGAAGAATGTTTCTGTAAAAATGCCATGTGGTGTTTGGTTATAGGCAGTCATGTTGATTTTAGGCCTGAACACAGCAAAAATGTCAACTATGATACAAAAAGTCCCACAATTATATATTGACACATTTATTTCATTTTATGTGACAGTGATCATGAATTTTAGCCCTCACTCTCATAAGGACTTAACCAAATTTTCCAACTGGTCCATCATTTGCAGAATTGTTTTTCTCATATTTTGTTGCTCATTGCATACAGAATCTATTTAGAAACTGTTTTTCAAACTGCTGCAACTGCCCCTCATCTACCTGAATGTCTTGTAGGTGTGTTTGTGTTTTGTCCCACCTCTACCAATGTGACCGTGATGTTCGGCTCTGGAGCCGGGGTGGAAGTGCGACTGAGAGAAGGAACCATGACGACCACTGTGCTCCTGCCAGAGGAGTTTAAAAACTCCACTCTAGGACTGTTAGGAACGATGAACGGTGACGCCAAAGATGACCTCCTTTCCAGCAGCGGTCAGCTCGTCCAGGACTACAGCAGTCCAGAGGAAGTGTTCGAGTTCGGGGCGAGCTGTAAGAAATCACTGAAGTAGTAGATTAAGTGCTGTTGGTTGTATTTAAATCATTCATATTGAGAGTTAGCATTTACTGCTTTGACTGTGTAAAATGTTAAGAGAAGCTAATGTTAAATTTAAGAAAGTAAAAAACTTAAGGGAGACAGTAGACAATTTACTCGAGTAAAGTCAGAAAAAAACGGTGTCATTCAAGTAATCTTCACTCGCAGTTGAAACTAATTTGGATATGAGATCCGATGAATTAAATCCAAAAGTTCTTTGGGTTAATGCTTCTGTTTGGGCTTATGTCCCCTTTTATCACAGTTATTGTCAAGAAAGCAGAATGGAGATCTCAAATACAGACAAACTGAGACAGGGACAGTTTTTCAAGGGTCCAATGAAGGTCAAAACAAAAGCTTACAGACAGGTTAGCAGTATATTAAAAGAGGGCCAGTGTTTTCATGGACTAAGCCAACCTAGGATTGAGAAGATATTCCTTAATTTAGTGGCATAAGCATCAAAGGCCTGATCACCTTTGGTCACAAGGCAAGACTCAGGAACAGTCAAAAGTTTCCATTTTTTGTAGCTGCTATCTGTCCACCTGCCTAATTTTAACCCCGTTTAATGGTTAGTATTAAGTATTGTGTGTTTTTCTCTTACAGGGGCCGTCCTAAATAAATCTGCCTTGTTCACATATGATTCCGACTACCTTCTGAATGAGTATAAGTTCGTTCCCAGACACGACGACACATTTATTCCACAGTTTACAGTTCCTGAGAACCCGGATGATCCACTGGCCAATCTGACAGCTGAGATATGCTCTGGAGAAGGTTCTCAGTTCTGTAGGTATGAGAAAAAGAATGACTTGTTACTCATTACAAAGAAGCAGAAATGTTCAAAATGATGATTCTCTTGACGTTCAGTTTATTCATCGTGAGAAGAACTCCAAAAAATCCGGATGATTTCACAGTAATGTCATTAAAAGTACAAATATGCAGGTATAAGAAAAGTTTAACAAACTGATCATTTTCTGTCCTGTAGGTATGATATCCTGGTAGGTCGTAGTCCACAGATGGGGAATGCCACCAGAGTGTCCTTCCAGAGTCACGTTACTCTTATGAATGATCTAAAACCAGGTAAAAAGCCTGAACAAGTCTTTGAAAATTTCCAGTAATTGTTATGTGCAGCTTTCGTCACAGTGTTGGTTGTTGTCATACCCTGCAGTGGTAACCTGTGGGTGGGTTTCACCACCGACTAACGGGGCAAAGGAGGGAACCACCTACCTTCGAGGGGCAGTGGTGAAGTTTTCCTGTGACGACGGCTACACTCTGAAAGGATCGGCAGAGCGAACGTGCCAGAGCAGTGGCCAGTGGTCTGGAGAGGAGGCAACCTGCGTGACTCCCAGTATGAATAAATGATGAATTCAATAAAAAAAAGCTATTATGATCTTCACAAATCAACAAATCAGTTGTGGCAAATGTGTAAATATTTGAGCATGGTTGTGTGCAGTGTTTGGTACCGTCACCTCACGGTAAGAAGCTTCTGGGTTGAAGGCTTTCTGACGTGGAGTTTGCATGTTCTCCGTGTGTTTATGGGTTTTCTCTGGGTGCTGTGGCTTCTTAGTTGTGGGTGTGAGCATGTATGGTTGTCTATTTCTGTGTGATTGATGGTTACACTCTGCCTCTCGGCTGATACCAGATAAATTATGTGACGGATGGGTGTGTGTGTGTTTGTGTGCAGTTTTGATCTATATCAAATCAGCTCCAAAGCATTAAAAGCACAAAAATAAATCACCTAAATGACTTTTGTGTATAGACATTCAACTCTGATTATTGACAATGTGCACTTGTCAGATATGACTCAGCAAAAGCATCAGCTACATAAACTGCTGAGTCACAATAAGAAGCTTCTCCCTCAACCACAACTTTCCTAACTTAAACCTACAATTCAGTTTCCTGTCTAGAGTCCCTGGAGTCAAGAAACTCTCCAAACTTATTTACAGGGAAACTAACTGCAAAGAATTCTCAATTCTCAGTTTCTCCTGTGCCTCACTTTTCTACAAGACCAACCTTCTTTGCTCGATTGTGAATCTTTACTTATAAAAGCCCAAAGTTTAAACTTCTGACAAGGAGTCTTTGATCAGTTTTTGTTCTGCTGTCATGCTTAATGTCACTCACCCACACTTGATCCATGACTGCAAAAAGTTTTGGATGTGATGGCCTTTAAAGGTCCCATATTATGCCCTTTTTTAAGCAAATTAATGTAAGTCTCGCATCACTCCAAAATGTGCCTTTCAATTTTTCAGCTCACAATACCATAAAGATGGTTAATTTCACCATGACTGTATAAACCCTGGTTTTAGCCCTTTTTTAAACAGGTCTGCAGCTGAGCTAACTTACTATCTGGGTGATAATTTTACAAGGGAATATTGCTGAATTCTTCATCAACTCACCATTATTTTAATGGTGAGCTTGTCAGACATTGCTGCAATTAATCAGTATTTTAACGCAGCTTTAAAATGGACATGAACTGTCTGTAGGATGAGATGTTTTGTATCGGGCTACATTTCAGTCACGGTTCAAGGTTACTTTATTTAAACCCGTGGGTAGATATTTGTTCTGCAAAGAAATGATTGCGTTTGGCATTCTGTTTACAAATTAGACTTTGAACCAGACCGGCAGGTACTTGCTCGAGTGACAAACAAACAAAAGACAAAAAGTGCTCAGTGTTGCACCATTCACTAACATAACAGCAAGAATAGGCAAAAAGAAAAGATA
This sequence comes from Amphiprion ocellaris, assembly GCF_022539595.1. Classification (NCBI taxonomy): domain Eukaryota; kingdom Metazoa; phylum Chordata; class Actinopteri; family Pomacentridae; genus Amphiprion; species Amphiprion ocellaris. The sequence continues at coordinate 7,648,637 of NC_072782.1, forward strand.
AATAAGAACAAAATGCAATAAAACAATAAAAAACCTCAGGGAAATAAAAGCAGTCTATGGGCTAAAAAACCAGGATAAAAACAAAAAATTTAAAAGTCACAATAATAAATAGAGCTAAGAAATTTCTTAATGAGCTCAGTGACAGGAACAGAGCTGTTTTTATAACACTTTGTCTTTCACTTTGGGACTAAAAGCCTCCATCCAGATGGAAGAAGCCTGAAATTCACCTCACAGAGGATGGGAGTCGTTATTAAGGGTTCGTAAAGCCATCCTCTGTACCTGTTTAGTGTACAGGGAGGATGGACAAGACCGTGACTCACCAAGTAGACATCTCAATATTTGGTTCAGTGAGTTTTCCTCTGTAACAGAGATCTGACTGAACCAAGCCACCAAGCAAAAAACAAACCAAACTGTCATTGTTTCATACTTGTTGTTCCATTGTCTGTCTTCAGAAAGAGAAAAATAAGTAAATGAGGACAGCTTTATAGAGGTTCAGTTGTATTAAAATACAGTATATGTGAGTACAGAGAGCAGGAGAGAAGTTAACATTGGTTTAGGTTGTACCGAAGCACAACAGGTGACAAAAAGCAATATTACCAGTTCAGTTCTTTTTTATATATGTATTTCAAATAAGTCTTCTGAATGTTCCTTACCTTTACAATATCCACATTGTTCTGACCTGTGGGCATACAATTAAAGTGAACAATAATGTTAGCCACATTAGCTGCCAAATATGCTAAAATGTTCCATATTGTTGTGGTGACATTATCATCAACAATAAAAGTAACGCTACAGGAATGACAATAGACATCTTCAAATTCCTAAAGATTCTGTACAGTTTGCATGTTCTCCCACAGGAGAACATGCAAACTGAGGTTAATCGGTGATTCTAAATTGTCTGTAGGTGTGAATGCGAGTGTGACTGTTTGTCTGTATATGTAGTCCTGTGATAGACTGGTGACCTGTCCAGGTGTCCTCTACCTTCACCCTCAGTCAGCTGGGATAGACTCCAGCCCCCTCATAACCCTAATGAGGATTAAACGGTGTATAGATGATGGATGGATGTTACCTTTGAGACACTTATTTTGTCCTTTGATTCTTGACTGAATCTGAACAAGTTCAGTAAACTACATAATCATGGTACAAAATAAATGTATCCGGGTTTTGTGTCTTGTCTAAATATGTCTTATATTTCAGGTAAAATTCCAGGAATCGTGGCTGGTTCAGTCATCGGAGCCGTGACACTGATTATAATTATAACAACACTGGTGCTCCACTCCAGAAAACAGAAAAGGTACAGTACAAGATTCAAACTTAATCATTTGAAATATTAATACTACAATTTAGATGAGATGGACTTGATTGTCAGTGATGAAACTGTAGGTTCATTTATTTTTATGTTTCATCTGTTTTTATTTCAGAAAACATACAGAAGAACACTCCTGGGATCCAGAAGAACACTAACCAAAATCCCTACTGAAATATTTTACATTTTCTTATCTTGTGAAAAAAAATCTTTGCCAAAATTAGCTATCACCTTTCATTTGATGCAGAGACCTAAACAAAACTGACATAAATACCAGCTTAGATAAATAGCAGATTGCATTATTCTTAGAAACTTCACGTGTCCATTGCTAGTATTAGAGACAGACGTTTCAGATAAGATGTTTTTATTTTCATTGTAAACCTTGACTACCCACATATATAACATAAGGTTGAGCAAAGGTCCCTGCATAGTTAAAGAGTAACTGCACAACATTGCAAAACTAGTATTACTGCCTATAGATATGTTGCATTTTAAAAGTTTGTGTGTTCATCTCCTTTGGTGTAAGTCATTTAGCTACTCTGCTTCATTTAGAAGCACACTGTCTGCTAAGTTTACAATTTTACTGATAAAACTCCAATGAAATGCTACTTGTTGCTGTGGAAACACTCCGTCATCGTTAATGTTATTAAGTAAAGCTCTCAGGTAATATGTACTGTAAACGTGTTTGGTTTTTTGGACAATAAAGTCATTCAGATATCGTGTATTTGGTGTTCTCTTTTTAATAAGGTGAATCTCTCATCTAACTGCAGCTTATGTCATACAGTTAAGATAAAGACATAACATGTTGTAAAGTTCAGACCAGCCTTTCGTCTCAGTACAGTGTTGCACCCTCATTGAATCTGTATAAACTGTAATTAAGAGATAGCAGCTAAGAAACACAAGGCGTGGCAGATTGTTGTATCAATTAGACTGCTCAGTTGTGTTTATAGAACCATAATCTTCTGATGCTATAATCTGCTCCTGATGGTGGTTTTTAACCCTCGTGTCGTCCTGCGGGTCAAAATTGACCCGTTTTAAAGTTTGAAAATGTGGGGGGAAAAAAAATAATAATTTCACAGTGAAACTTCTGATGTCCTCGTTTTCAACATTTTTGTGAAATCTCTGAACATTTTTTGGTGGAAAAATTTTTTTCTTAAGAACATTCACAAAAAAATCAACCAAAATCCAGCGAATTTTGCTGGATTTTGGTAGATTTTTTTCTGAATGTTCTTATAGAAAATATTAGAAGTTTTACTGATACATATGTAACCACTTTAGATATTTTTAGGATTTTTTTGGAAGATCTTTACTCATTTTTTTGGAAAATATTTACAAGAATTTTCTTGCCAAATTTGGGGATTTTTTTTTTTTTTTTTTTTAAATAAAAATTTTAAGGGAAACTTTTAAGGAATTATTGGAATTTTCTTCCTGAACGTTTTGCAAATTTTCAGAAATTTGGGGAATTTTTTGCTGAATTTCTGGATTTTTTTCAGACAAGGAAACAATATTTTCTGGTGCCCGTAAATGAAGACAACAGGAGGGTTAAAGAACCCCCTTTGCTTAAAATCCAATTTTCACTTGTTTACATGTCCATGTGATAGTTTTTATTTGCAATAATAAGACACGTCATGAGCAAAATTAGGAGCCATGGTTGAGAACTTCCACAAACAGTCTCAAAAACACAGATTCAGATTTCCTGATTTTCATATGTAACAAACCTGAAGAACCAATCCTGTCAACTTGCAGGGTGAGACTTTCTGTGTCATTTTTGTTCTTCATAATCGGTTTCCATTTGTGAGATACATGACTGAAGGACCCCAAGATTGCAACTGGTCAGATAACTAGATGTTATTAGGAAAACGTTATTAGGAACAGTTGATAAATACCACTTGTTGAGGTTTGTTTCTCTCTTGTATCGATTAGGTTGGCTAGTCCTGTCTACTATGTGAAGAACCACAGAACCAAAAGCTTGAATAATGCAATTCTGCCTCCATTATCTTCTTATAAATACATCTGTGACTATATAAAAAATAAACAATTTTCTATGTGATTATTCTCACATAGCTGCTTCCAGTAAAGTAGCTAGAGTCGCTACAATAAATGTAAATCTCTGCTTTCATTTGAGGTTTTGTGCATACATGAGATAACTCGTCTCATCACTGATAGCTTTATTGTATTACTTACTTTCATTACTTTCTGATGTGGTGATACTTTATTTCTACCACACATTCCTCATTGTTGCTGGTTAATATCTTTGACTAATACTTTGTGCGAGCACAGAATGAAAAGACTTCAGATGTTTCCGTATTAATAAATACCCTCCCTCTCTCATGCCAAATTGATTTATCCCTCTAAAGCCCGGTTCATTATTTGCCCAACATGTCACCCGTGAAGCTGTAGCTGCTGATGTCAAATTCCTCACCAGCGCTCCACTGCGTCAGTCTTTCTGTCCACCACTCTGTCCTGGATGTAAACAGGTCTTTAACTTTTTGATGTGCAGCTGTTTGTCCTGCATCGTGTTTACTTGAACTTGAGTTTTGTCCTCAATCTTGAGCTTGGAAACCAGAAGGAACGCTGTTGTTTACCGCGAGGCCCTGAATGTTCCCTCACGGTAACACAGGGCTGTGATTTCTATGGACAAAGAGCACCAGTATGTGACGAGACTGCAGAGGCCACAGCTGAATAAACTGTCTGCTTGTTGCCTCCAGAGTCATTCACCAACAACTTGCCACAGACACTCAAGAGATATAAATACAAATAATTAGCATTATCCTCGCCACGTCCCGGGGCAACAGAGGAGTGACACCCCAGCTCATCACATATCAAGCTCATCCCTTAGATCACACTTAGGGCTGCACAAGTGTTAGAATGAATCAGCTGGGTATATAAAGTGTGTGAGTGGAGCGTTACAGATGCCAAAGCAGACTCCTTCCCCAGACCTCCGGCTCACTTTCTGTTCGGGTTTGATCATAAAAAATACAGCTGCTCTATTGTTCAGTGTTCTGGTCATCAGTCTAGACTTGTTTGTCAGAGTGGAGCTACAGGCTTTGCAGTTTCATTTGCCTTCATTCTGAGCTCATTCTCAGCGATATGTCAGAGCGAAATAAAATATTATCTCGTCCCATTTTCCGCCGAGATGTGAGCTGGGATCCTTTCCCAAACTGGACACAGCCGAGTCGTATCTTCGCTCAGGATTTTGGCCTCCCTCCTTTCCTGGAGCCGAGCGATCTGGACTGGATAGACTGGGCGAAGAGGAGACTGGCATCTTTCTCCTGGCCGGGTTACACACAATCTCCCCTTCTGCCTCCTTTCACCGGTCAGCACCCTGCAGCGTTGGACCAAAAGCGTCTGAGGCAGCTGACGAGCGGAGTGTCAGAAATCAGAACAGGGCAGGACAGCTGGAAGATCAACCTGGATGTCAATCACTTCTCACCTGAGGAGATCATGATCACCACCAAGGAGGGTTACCTGCAAATATCAGGTAGAGCACACGATGCTTTGGTTGACCACAAGTTGGATTTATGATGAATAATGTGAGGAAAAACAGTTGCAAATGTTACACAGTTCTTACTATTATGACTGCTGTTTTTTTGAAGGAAACCATGAAGAAAGGCAGGATGAACACGGATTGGTCTCGAGGTGCTTCACTCGCAAATACAAGTAAGTTTTCTGCGAGTATAGAGGAGGTTGAAACATGAAACTTATACATAAACATATAACATATACAAAAAAGGACACACAAGTGTTTAGATTAAAAACAGCTTAGATTAATGCTAACGATTCAGTGAAAACAGTCGGCATGTGCAGTGGTCAGCTAGGGTCGGCTGCAGCTTCTGCTTAAACATGTAAAGTGATGGAAGAGATGACAGTTGAAGAGATTTTTGGAGGGAATTCCAATCGATTGCTGCAGCAAAGTGAAAGAAATTCCGGCGAAAGACAGCGTGAACCTTGGGGATAGAGAGTGTTATGAGATCATTGGACCTCAGGTGGTAGTTGGTATGGGAGGGGTGTAGGACGTTGGAGAGGTATTGATGTGCCTTCCTTGATAGGATCTAGTAGATGAGTAAAAGCCAGTGTTGGAGACAGATGAGTGATAGCGGGCATCAAGCCTGTTAAGGGCCATTTTATAGATGACATGGCCGTAGTCGAACATGGAGAGGATGGTCATCTTCACAAGAGTGTTTTGGCAGAGTATGTAAAGAAGGCCTTGTTATGGTAATGGTACGGTGGTTAAATCAAGAATAATAGAAGGCGTTAGTGTTTGTACATTACTGATGAACTTTCTCTTCATTTGTTCCAGGTTGCCACAGGGGGTGGACCTGCAGCACATCAGTTCATCGTTGTCTGGTGATGGTGTCCTGTCTGTAGAGGCTCCTGTTCCTGGAACATCCATCAGCAATCCAGGCACTGAGATCGTCATCCCAGTTCAGATCAGACAGAAGCAGGAGGGTGAAAAGTGAAACCAGTGAGCAGACCTTCAAACTGCAGTCAGACGTAGCCTAAGTTGGGTGTAGCAACTGTTTGTAGCACTGACATAAAGACGAGAAAAGTTACTTTGTCGCAGCTTAATAATTTTGATTCATTAACAAACCGGTTGTCCTATGAGACACTGTTTAATACTGCAGGTCATTGTCACCACCTCTTATTTTGCTTTTACACAGTAAAACCATCGAATCAGTTAGTTTGGTCTTGAATAAACAACACTATGAAGCTGACATCTTAGAATCATCAGCGAGTGTATTAAACAACTACTGTCATATAAATGAACAAATAATGCAATTTTAGCCATTAGTGTCTTTTAGCTGTTCCTCAGCTGATTGTAGGATTAATAGGAACCAGTTTAATCTGTTGAGATTGTTTATTGCTTTATTTTGTATGTTGAAAATGTTTGTCAAATTATCCACTAGTGGGCACTGATTTAGTGTAACATTTGGGGGTTTATCTCCACTTTCTGAGACTTTTTGTTAGCTTTTGGGTTCAACTTTATATATTCGTGTAGATCTTTATCAACAATGTGTCTTGCAGACCACATAATCAGCCTGAGTACATCTTCCAATTTACCTGTTGGAGATTTATTGTGCCAAATTAGGCTCTGAAAAGATTTACTGAAAGCACATTTTCTCAAGTGTTATGTTTTAAATTGAAATAAGTAACATTTTAAAAAAATACAGCTCACATGAATACAGTGCATTTCTTCACATGTAGCAAATTTTGAGGATTGATTTGTAAAGGTTTACAGCTAGAAGGGTCAGAAAGGTCAGACATGAGCTGAACTGATCGAGGCCACGTCCTTCAAAAAGTCAACAGTGACATCTAGTGTAAAAGTCAAACATTACAGAACAGATAATCATTGAAAAGAGTACTGTAAAAAAGTATACAGAGGACTTTATTTGAAATCAGATGTAGCATTTCGATTATTACTGATCAGTAAAGAAACAAACACTGAGTGTCAATGGAAAATAGAACAGTGGAAGCTCATATTATTTTTCATGATTGTAAAAAAATACAGTAGAAAAATAGCAAAGATGCTGTTAGATGTTCCTAATCATCTGCATAAATTTTATGCACTTTAGATATTTAGATTCTTACTGATCAGTGAGGCCACAAATTAATTCTGCTGTATGATGACAACAAGGAGCCCTGATCTTAACATCAATTTTCAAGCTTCATCTAGTTTTTTTTCTCATTACTGACTTTTGTATGGGGTTAACTGATAAATAAAAACCATCTATGGCATTGTTTTTTAAGCATCCCCTCTGTGCAAGTGAAGTTAAATGTCTGTACTAACACCATTTCACCAAACTGATTCTTCACGCAAACACTTTCCTGTCCTTGTTTTGGTTTGTCCTTAATAAAAACTGAAACCATCAGTATGGAAATCAGTCACCTTAAATGTTTTGAGGGTAAAAGTTTTGCAAAACTTCCTTACTTTTGTCCCCTCATTTCTTTAATCATTACATTGTTGAACCTTCTCCACGATTAATGGTGAGATTAAAATATGTTTAAGTCACTTCAGACAATGAGGTTACTTAACTGAGTCGAGTTCTCATCACTGCTGATCATGTACAGAAGCTTCCTTAAGATGCTATTTCATCAACCTCATAGTCAACAATAGGAATTAAACCAGGAGTACTAGAAATCCATTCCTAGGAACTTTCAGGCCAAATTAAAGTACTCAGATAAGAGAAATTATAAACTTTATTGCTGCCTCACTGGGGAAATTCATATTCATTAATTCAATCACATTCATTATACTAGTACAAGAATTGTGTCCAACATCTGAAACAGACCAGATGCACACCCATAAAGAGTATAATCCACAGTATTGCAGACCAATTTTAAGAGAATATACAATATCTTTGGCAAAATCTCTTGACTAAACTGAGATTTTTATTAGGTTAAATTTAAAACATCCAGGAGGAACAGATCTAAACTCCACTGCTGGCTGATGCCTTACAAGTGGACACAAGTGGAGCACACATTTGTTTCACCTACAACAGTACAAACTAGATAAGTAAAGTAAGATAGGGTTACTAGTAGAAGTCTGCTACAGTACGCGGTGGCTTTGTAGTTCCAATCATTAGTAAGTAACTATGGTAGATTTTTGGTAGCTGGCTGTTAGAATATTTTGAATATCCAGCCTGGTTATTTGGCCATTTGTTTGCAGCTACTAACTGATGGTGACATGTAGGGTTGATAGATGGTTTTTAAGCTCTGACAGACTGCAGAATGAATCTTAACACTGATTGTTCAGACTTGAGGAAGACAAATGATGACTGCTTGAACTTCAAGAGGCTATTTTTTTCTGTACTCTCAGTGCAGCCATGTTTTCTTAAACTTTGGGATCTTTGATGTAAAATTCCTCATATAGGCTAACATAGCAAACCCCCCATTGTTCTATTTCCTACATGCTCATAGAACTTGAGTTCTAATAACTACTATTTGTCATTTTTTGGTGGCCTGGGAGAGATCATAATTGTTGAAGCTCATTGGATGCTAAACTATGATGGAAAAAGTTCCTGCAGTGGAAAACCACCTATTACTTGTGTCCACAATTGGTTTCCAATTCAGACATGAATGGCTTAATTGCATCAGTGTTACAATGTCCTACTGCATTGCGCAGAATAGTTTGACAGTGTTTGACCAGATTCATGGGTCAGCTGGTGTGCTTGAGCTGCACTGAATGGAGAGAAATGGGCAGAGAAAGAGGCAGGCTTCACTGATCATCAGCAGAGTTATATGTAAGGCATTTTAAGATGGAAAAAGATCACTTTCATGCTTCTAAAATGCAAAATATGTCATTTTAATACATGGAAATGAATTTTTAGGTATTCAAACAATGACCTTGAGCCGGACTTTGAGTGGTTGCAAGTGGATTTTAGGTGGCTGGTGGACTGTAGGAGGCGGTTGCCATGGATATTCCAGTTGGTTGCTAGGGAGTGTTGCATGGTTACCGAAGTGTATTTGCCCTTCGCAGTAGTAGTCGAGGTAGTATCTGTATCTGTGGAGCTAGTGATAGCATTAGTAGTAGCATAGTGTGACGCAATATACTGAGATATTTTCAGCCCCACGGAGAGAGAAATTTAAATGCTTATCGCCCCCCAGCTGTCGCATGATGTAATGACAGGAATTATCACGAAAAGGCAAAAAATATGTATTTTTTCTTCATTATTACTGCAAAACACAAATATTAGGAGAGGGACTGCCAATCAACTACTGAATTTTGGTAGCTGATAGGCTGTAAGAGGTGGTTGCTATGAATATTTCAGCTGGTTGCTAGGGAGTATCACGTGGTTACCAAGGTTTATTTTGCACTTGCAAAAGTATTAGAGGTAGTAGAGGTAGTATCAGTGTAGCTAGTGATAGCAGTCTCACTGCGAGGCGTAGCGTGATACGATACTTTCAGCACCATGGAGAGAGAAATTTAAAAATCACCCCCCAGCTGCCACAGGAAATAATGACAGGAATTATGTTAAAAAAGCAAAAAATTGCTTGACTGTTACTTCAAAAGGCAAAAATTGGTCAGAAACAGACACAGGGGAGTTATATTTCGTATGGGGTAAGTTATTTGTAATAAAATAAACATTCTGATACTTTTAAAAAACACTTTTATTGATAAAATATATAATGGATGCTCTCTCTCTAGATATGCACATATATGTATGCATCTTTACATAAAAATTCAAAAAAGAGAATTTGGTGACTATGCATCTAAGCAAATGTGCATTGTTGATTCAAGTTTTTCCCCCCGAACAAACACTGGTTTTTATCCTCTACTAGTGGCCATTATTTTTATCATAGTATTAATGATGTCATTTTTTTAAAAGATCTGATCCGGTGTGAGATGACTTCAGCTGGTTGAGATGTGCCTGTAGTATTGTGGTGTCTCTTTAAAGGAAGGGGGAGTGTAGAAGAGGGACAGAGGAAAGAGATGAATAGAAGGCACCAGAACCACCTACCATGACCAAGTGCGCTGTAAATGTAGGACAGAAATTCGAGTGGAATACAAACGGATCATCCGGCGACAGATTCGAAGGAAAACCATGTTCGGATGTGCCTTATCTGATCCAAATCTTTTCAAACATGGCACCACACGCGATCATAGGAACACAGGGAAACTATTTTTCCTCCCAAATCTCTCCTGCATTCTGAAACGGAAAAGAAGAGTGGCAGTAAATTGCATCCCTGTGGTATCTTTCTCCGATTATCAATGGTAGGCATTGCATAATTCACCCTTATCCACCGGAGCCATTTGGTTCCTCCTCTTTGGGAAAGAGGGGGACGCCAGAAAAAAAAAAAAAAAAAAAAGACGACTTCATCCAGTGGTTCTCGGTGGTGCCTGCAATTGTTTGGCAATGCCCTTTTCTCTCTTAGGAAGGACTTGCAGACAGTAGCGGGGGAACCAGCGGGGGAAGGATGCATTTAACGCTGGATGTGTGCTGCATGCAGGGAGATTCGGCAGTAACAGCAGCTCTAGCAGAAACAGCGAGTGCGGAGGGCCTGGGAAGCACCCAGCCCCACTATCTCCTCCTTTTCCTCCCCCCCTGCAGGACCATGCTTGCGTGAGGGATGAGGCTGTGCACAGGGACACCAGGCCAGAGCTGCGGCCTACTTCTCACAAGAGCCGGTCTCTCGACTGCAAGATCTGTGAACACATTGCCACCATCAAATCAGCATCTTTGGTAACGCAGCTCCCCATCTATCTCTCTCTCCCCCTCTCTCTCTCTCCCCAGCCGTTTGCATAAAAAGACGTGTGCGCGTGGGTTATTAGTGTGTGTGCGTGCGTGTGCGCGTACTTGGCGGCGCGGGGATGAGGAGGGAGGGAGGGAAGGAAGGAAGGATGGAGGGAGGGAGGGAAGGGGTGTCTGTGTTCTCAGCTGTACATCTGTAGTCATGGCAACCAGATCCTGTTAATGGATGTCATTTTTTCCATCCCCAGCTTCCTCGTCTCTGCCTCTGCTTTTATGTGTCTGCGTTGCATTTGTATGTATTCCATGTAAATCTCTGCCGCCTGCCGTCTCTCACCAGCGGTTTGGTTTTTGTCATGGATCGTAAAAGGTGCATGTCCACGTCGTAGCCGATAGTTGTGTCAGATTGTTGTCCTGTGTGATCCTGGCTCCAGTGGCGGCATCACGTAGGAATGCTACTTATTCATCAGGAATGTGGCTGGAGTGGATTGATGTGTAGTAATCTGAGCTTAGTTTGCAGATTTTCCGTTTACCACCGTACAGTATGAAGTTGCTCCTTTGTGCCTGCTCAGTTTCTTTCTTCCTCCTGTCCAGGGCATCAGGTAGATCCAGGAGCATGAGCAGGACTTTGAGCTGCGGGAGCAGATGTCTGGGTATAAGCGCATGCGGCGACAGCACCAGAAGCAGCTGATCGCCCTGGAGAACAGGCTAAAGGCCGAGATGGATGAGCATAGGCTCCGGTTGCAGAAGGAATTAGAGACACATGCGAACAACACTTACATTGAGCTGGAAAGACTGGCCAAACGCCATGCTGCTCAAACAGACAAAGAGGTACAGCAGGTGTTAGTTGTGAATGAGTAGCAATCTGAAGTGTGAGTTGATTCTCGTCAAGCCAAACTTGAATACAAGGTGATAATTTGATTATTTTGATGTGTTTTCACAGATGAAGTCAGTTGCAGCAGAAGAGAGGCGGATCCAGCAACAGATTGTTGCTCAGCAAAAGAAAGAGCTGACTTCTTTCTTAGATAACCAGAAAAAGGAATACAGGCTTTGCAAAGAGAAGATCAAGGATGTAATGATGAAGTTCTACATTGTATCTTGAAACATCTGTGAGAATGTCTTCACATCGTCATGCAAACTTGTGTTCTGGTCCTGTTGTAGGAGATGAATGAGGACCCTTGTACACCCAAGGAGGAAAAACAGGAGCGTCTGTCGAGGCACAAAGAAACAATGCAGCGCTCTCAGGCTGAGGAGGAAGCTCATCTTCTGGCCCAGCAGAGACTGGTCTATGATCGGAGCTGTAGGGCCCTGAAACGCCGGAGTCTGGTCAGGAGGCATGAGTTTGAACAGGAGCAACTAAGAGAGGTAGTGTGATTTCCTCACATTATAATGTATAAATAACCACGACTATGAGGGACTTTATTGCGTAGTTTCAGAAGGTTCAGGAGACAAGAACATTTTGTCACACATTGTGGATGTGATGACTAAATCAGGTTACAAAAAACCCTTATAATAACATTTTTTTAATTAAAATGTCAGGCTACAACTAACAGTTTGATTATGAATGATCTGTTGTATAGGTTCATTAAATCACTTCTACAAGATACCAGCGATAAAGAGATATTTTCAACTTTTACCAACTTTTCTGAAACAAAAATAACCAACAAATCTTCACCTTATAATGAAGATTTGTGGTTTTTAATAAATGCAAGCCTTCTTTACAACAATGCAAAGGGTTTCAACAGGATGGTTTCCCAGCGAAGCCCTGCAATTATACCCTAACTCCTTTAATGTAAAGCTGTGTGTCATCTGCATGTGTGTATAACAGAAATGCCACACTTACTCATATATTTCAGCAAAAATAAGCCTGTAAAGTTGTATAGAAAAGCAAGTAACACCAGAAAGTAACCACAAAGACCAAATGCTATCATTTCTTATTAGATTATATGCAATGCAGCAACATTTGAACTATCAAAAGTCAGTCAACCAGCCTTACAATTTTCTTAACAAGGAACTGAACAAGAAGAGGACCCAGAAGGAGATGGAACACGCCCTGATGATCCGGCAGGACGAATCCACCCAGGACATGGAGCGCCGTCAACTCCAGATGCTCCAGAAGCTTCGTGTTGAACTCATCCGGCTACAGCACCAGACTGAGCTCGAAAACCAGGAGGAGTACAACGGCCGGCGGCAGAGAGAACTGCACAGGAAACACAGTCTGGAGCAGCGGCAGCAGCCCAGAAACCTCAAGGTGCTGAAAACTTTCCCTTTCTCACTTTATTCTATGTGATTATTTAGTGACCTGATATCTAGTAAACCTTATTTCAAGACGTTTTTAAAGTTTGTTTAGAAAATGGAAATGGAGTGTTTAATGATGAGATCATGAAATGATGATTTTAAATTAAAGATCTACAGCTGCTGTACTTCTCTTCCTATGTTTGATTTGACATGAATGAGTCTATTAGTCTTTTTCTTAACTGACTAGTGGAATCTTGCAGAAAAACACTAATTATGTTGCCATGAGAACTGCGTCCTGCAAAATATGTTTACCCCTTCCCTTCTTTTATCGTATAATACAGCAGGGAAAGCTGTGTATGGCAACTGAAATGTTCATGGGCTTTGCAAAAAACTGAATTAGTTAATTATGCCACTCTGTCAAAGGATTTACTGTGAACTGAAAAGGGTCAATGTAGGACTCAGCAAAACTGTCAGTTTTTAGTCCACAACTCAGATCAGTCAGTTGGATTGTGCGACGTCTTGAAAGAGTCAAAACTAACTCTTTAGTTAAATGTTGAAATTAATTTTGTATCAATGTGTTTAAGGCAAATTTAGCTAGAAACCTGGCTTAGGTTAGATTAGTTTGCTTTATCTCTGAGTGTAACACAAAACTGACACTAACACTTCTTATTTAACCCCCTGCAGACGCTGGAGATGCAGATCAAGAAACAGTTCCAGGACACTTGCAAGGTGCAGAACAAGCAGTACAAAGCTCTTAGGAACCACCAACTGGAGGTTTCCCCCAAAGGTGACCACAAAACCCTCCTGAAGGGCCTGAAAGAGGAGCAGACACGCAAGCTGGCTGTTTTGGCCGAACAGTACGAACAGAGCATCAACGAGATGATGGCTTCACAAGCGGTACGATGACTGTCAAGCATCTTGTCATGAATATCAAAAAGTAGGCCTCATTCATCAATCATAGGTTTATTTGGACAACACAGTTCCTCTTATATTGAATGTGCATCAGCCACCAAATTTCATTACACATTTGAAGGTCCAGAGCACTTTTTACCACCACTTTGTGAATTTTTAACTACATTTTTTTTGTCCTGTAGGTTGATAAATATGGCTAGTAACATTAACACATATAATGCTTGTGACTAACTCTACTTTCCTTGTTATCTAGATGCGACTAGAAGCTGAGCAGGAAACAGAGTGCCAAGCTCTGAAGCAGCAGCTGAAGCAAGAGATGGAGCTTCTGGACGCCTACCAGAGAAAAACCAAGTCACAGATGGAGACCCAACATGAGCGAGAGCAGCAGAAACTTGAGCAGAAGGTCTCCATACGGAGAGCACACCTTGAACAGAAGGTAGGTTTGAGATCAAAGCTGCTCTAAAATAGTTGAAATAAATGCAGCATGATACCATACTTTATAAAAATGACCTCATACAGGTAGACAGCATCCAGAAGGACAGATTATATGCTGACAACATTGTTAGAGCTACAGTTCTGTTGGTTGATGTTACCACAGATAGATTCAGATGCTTCCATCCTGGCGATGCATTCCAGCTGACTGGTAGAATTTAGAGTTGGGTAGGCATTCAGGGAAACACCAGAGGCTACTGGTTGACTGGGATGCTTGCTTAATTGAGGGTGGACTCGTCTTGGTGACCTATTGGTTAAGCTCATGTGTCCCATAGAGTAAGTAAAATGACTGCACTGTGTAGAAAACTGGGACTTAACTTCCTAATAGTCGGAGGCCCCACTGACCCCAATGCTGATGTATAAATATATATATATATATATATATTTATACACTACCAGTCAAACGTTTGGACACACCTTCCTATTCAGTGACTCTTATTTTATACATTGTAGATTTATACTGAAACATCAAAACTTTAAAAGAACACACATGGAATTATGTTGTAAACAAAAAAAGTGTAGAAAATAATACAAATAAATAAAAAGCATTGAATGAGAAGTTGTGTCCAAACTTTTGACTGATTGTGTGTGTGTGTATATATATATATGATGATCATATGTATATATATATATATATATATATATATATATATATATATATATATATATATATATATATATGATGATCATAGTAGTTTTTAATGACATATTTTTACTAATGCTAGCAATGTCAGCTATAAACTGAAACATCTCAGCTACAATTGTTGGATTGTGGTGAAATTGTTTGCAGAATGTTACACAAACAAGAATTTTACTTTTTTTGCTTTCATGTATTGTCATCTATATTAAATTTTTATTCATTTATCATTATTTTATCATATAGTTTTATTGTCTAATTGATTTTCTAATTTTTGAATTTAATTTTATTGTTCACTTTATTCTCTTTTACCCATTTATTTATTTACTAATTTATTTTATTTATTTACATCTACTACTGTTATTATTATTTAAAGCCTTGTGCTTATTGTTTTGCTCTCTATTTTCTTTTATTCCACTTGTAGCCTTCCTTACTTGGATGCTTTTTTCTTTCTATTCAGTGTTTTTGTACTAATTATTTTCAAACATTTTCTTACCATATTTGGACTGATCAGCCTGCTGTTGTTCAGTGTTTCTCCTGTGTATCCTTCTTTTTACTCCGCCAAGGAACGGTGGAGTTATGTGACGATTGGCGTACGTTTGTCTGTGAATCTGTCTGTCTGTCTGTCCGTGTGAAACTTTAGTCAAAAACAGACTAACGGATATGGATGAAATTTTCAGGGGAAGTCAGAAATGACACAAGGACCACCTCATTAAATTTTCACAGTGATGCGGCTTATAGTCTAGATCCACGGCTTTGTTAAGGATTTCCCATTGCGAGATATAGCAGCCGGCACGGCGTTGATGTCACCATGACAACAAGTAAACACTTGTGTCAGTTACCTGCTGACGATCACATAATTGCGATCCTACTACAAATTGACTGTGATTTACCAGATGGAAATCATACAAGGAACAAATGATTAAACTGTGAGGTGTTTCTGAGTCCCATCAGTTCCTGCCGCCTGCTACATATTTAGGTCACGTGATGTAGCAAACCCCAACCAGACAATGGTGAAGCTCCGGATGTTTCACAAAGCCTGTATTTATGTTCAGCCGTCAGCCTTATTTTGAACATAAATTGACCTTTCTGTCCTTCACTCCTTTCTTCAGGAAACACTGTAAGAGCTTGTCCTCACTGCAGTTAGTTGCTTCTAAGTTTAGACACATCCTTTACTAGACAGCAGCAGCGTGGAACCCTTTTCTTTCATCTTTTCATGAATTTTCGGACTTTTCGGGGTCTTCGTCATGTCAAGACTCCGCTTCTTAGATAAACACTTCCTGTGCCGCTGGAATGGTGACAAAATAAAAGCCCATATCATTAAAAACGTGCCTTCAAAATAAAAGCATGGAGGGAACGGTTATTTTAACAGTAGCAAAGCAAAGGCTTGCCAAAAGTGATGAACTTATCAACAGACCTTTATAAGAGCAATTTACACGCAATTTGGTATCCATACACAACATGCACATGCATAACACATGCCTGTGCTCAGCATAAGGTTATTTTTTCTTAAAGATTTCATCCGTTGGAAATGATACGTCAACTGAGCAGCCTTGGCAGAGTAAGAAGCTACTTACATACAATTTGTTATTTTCCATATAAAATTTGATATATTGGTAAAAAAGAAAACTCTGTCATGATTATTTCAACTTAATAAAAAGAACACAATCAAAACAGTTTTAGAATAAGCTCATTTTATTATTGTTTAGCTAATTAGAAGGTGGTTGCTATTAAATTGGGACGGTTATTTAGTTGACATTTTATTGATATCCAGTCATTTTTTCTTTATAAGTGATTGTTTCCATAATAAATAATTGGAATTCCATGGACTTCAAAAGTCCCTCAGCTATATATTGACTCACCTGATGATTTGAGATGTAATAACCAACCACCATGACCAATATCAATGTTAAATTCAATGAAAATATGACCACTTTTTGGAACATCTTACTATTAAAGAGTTGGAGTTACTGATGAAGGTGCAAAGTGTCCATACAACAAACTAACCATCATTACATACTTTGGTTCCAGATTGAAGAGGAACTGGCCGCACTTCAGAAGGAACGTACCGAAAGGATCAAGCACTTGCTGGAACGTCAGGACAGAGAAAGTAATGCTTTTGACACAGAAAGTAGAAGCCTCGGCTTTGGAAGCCTGGGATCTCTGGACTTCCCCAAAGAAGACAACAGATGAAAGTGGATTTATCTTTAGAGGACAACATATCCGTGCCCTTTTCACGTCCACTTGACCGATTGTCACGTCCACAGTGACCAAACTGGATAACTTTCTCTACTCCTTTTCTTCTCTCTTAGATATTGCATCTTTGAATTGAGGTGTTATGTGCAATGAGAGCTTCTTTTGTGAAACTTGAAGGGGGAAAGTAAAACAAAAGAATCTACAGCAACAAACAACATGTCAGTAAAAATCCAACCTAGTCAGTGTAACTTCAAAACCTATGTGTTCAAAGTAAGAAGACTCTTTCCTCCATGCCATTTCCTCCTTTTGGTATGAATTGAATAAATCAGGAAATTTTAGTAAAATGGGCACTTTGATATGTTTAAGTAGAAACCCATCATGTTCATATGATGCTTAATGTGTGTGTTACATGGAGGGACATTGTGGAATGTGAGCTGCGGACTCCCCCGTGGTGTTAAGCTGCTTTGTCTTTTGATTTATTTTTTTAATCAGTTTTATTTGATTTCATTTATTTTTATTTTAATCTCTGAATGTGAATATTACTGTATGGGGTCACTGGATAGTCAGAGTTTATTCATTTTTTAAGTTTTTCTTTTAAAATCATTCCATCATACTTCCATATTGTGCTTATGCATACAGTATACTGTGGTCCCTCACTTCTTCTAGGCAACAGTTCTTATCTTTTCTTTAATATATAGAATCAATTGGCATTAGCTTGATCAACCCGTTTTTATCTTATCACAATTCAAGATCCCACTTGGTAAAACTGCTTATTATTGCATGCACTTTAAGGACAAATTCAGGTTGTGAAGTGAAGCATGAATCTGTCAGAGATTTTAGCTGTTTGTAAATAAAAGTGGTCATAGCGTTTTTTTGTTTTAAGCCTATGGATACTGGACATAAGCGCCATATTTGATATGATAATTTCACAAATGCCTTTATTTAAGTTGTGCCTGAAGCAGATTTTAGTTACATGTTTGTTATATCTATATTTTACTTACTGAAGGCCGGCACCATTATGTTTTTGGGTTCATCTAAACTTGTGTGAATCATTTAATGTTCACTAATCAAAGTTCTTGTAAAGGAAAATGGTGAGAATTGTGCTGTATAATTTTTGATATGAATATTTGTACATGAGAACATAGCTAGAATATACAGAGACACTGGTCTATTACTGATTACAGAGCTTAATGATAAAGATTTTTTGCTTCGTTTTCATTTTGTTTTATAATATAGAGAAATGGTCATACAATAGCTCAATATATTGCTAAGTCGAACCACTAGACTGTCAGATTGTATAAATGCTGGTGAATGGAACCACAGACTTCTTATAATATCTTTTGCAGATCAGCGGTCCTACAAAAGCAAACATACCAACACGTGGGTCCAGATTGCATTTGAGTAATTAGTGTCTAATGATAAGATTTACATATTTTTCGCCATGTTCATTATGGTCATTGAACAGGTTGCACAATTATTCCATTTGTACCGAATGGAACGATAATTGTTTGGTGCTTAATTTCTAATACCACCTTTAGCCTTGTAGTTTTTTGTCTTGGAGAGATGATTGATTTTTACAAAATGTGAGCATTTTGAAAACCCCCTCTGAGTCAAAACACTACTAAGTTTTTCTCATGACATATTTAGAGTGCCCCATGCAGTGAAACCCTCTAAAAAAATGAAGTATATGTATGAAAAAATAAATACTATTTTATCATGGGTCAGTTTTTGAAACACTGTTCAATGTGGTGGTCTTGAATGCAACCCTGTTGTTCTGTTTTAACAGGTATTTCTTCACCTGTATTCTCTTTTATTTTTTGTTCATTTCAGAGCCACAATTTGTATTAGTCATTTTCCTCACAGGGCTGAAAGGTGGAAGGCGTCCCCTGAATTCACAAAGTATTTTTAAACGGAGGAATACAATGACATTCAGTTTCGATGGCAATAGAACTTAAATGCTCTTGTTTACACGTTGACACCTAAATTCTGAATTTGTTACGTTCGACCAGAGTGTGTTCTGAAGTTGAGTGGCTCTGCTAGATTTTATCAGCCTTTTACATTTTCATGAACTTTCTGAAATTTGATGATGCAGTAAGGCCTTTTGTCTGGTCACATATAACTGAAGCCTTGTGGACAAATGGTTCCATATTTTAAAAAAAAAAAGTGCTGTTGGGGTGCTTGAATAAGATTGCCTGAGAGCTTCAGAACAATTATGAACCTTACAATTTGTGTGAATTTTACGTTAATAGAAAGATGTATTTAGTTAGAATAAAGGGGACTTTCCTAAAGAACTTTATTCACCATTTCCTGTGCAGTTCAAAGACAAAATAAAAGAGATTCTGTTGCAAAAAAGAATGGAGTCTCGATCAACATCCTGCATCTTATGACAGTGCATTTCTTATTGTATGTGGTTGCATTTCCCTGTAATGCTCTTCTAATGTGGTGTGGGACTTCTCACTTTTGCTTTTTTTTGGTGTGTGTGATATGACCATCGTGACCTACATTGTATCCTAATGATGTTTATCGCAACTTACTTTTGGCTACAAACAAAAAAAAAATGAAACCTGAAATGGGAAGCAGAGGTGAGAGGGAAGTTACACTGCAGAGGGTCCAGCTTTTTCAGCTTCCTCGCATTTCACTGCTTGATTTTGGTGCTTGTTGTGGTCTTTTTTTGGCATGTTTGAACTGTATATGTTGGCAGGAATCCGACTGAAGTTTCCTTGAACTGTCAACGTCTGTGGCAGCCGTTGCCCGCCTCACCACAACCCCTCTACTATCCCCTGGGGCAACTTGGAAAGCCCCGAGGACGGTAGAAGGGTGGTTTGCCTTTACCTGAAGTAGTGCTGACAGGATTGTGGTGAGGTGAGTTCCCCCTGGCTTTTCTCGTGTAGTTGGTGGTTTGACAGACAAAACGGCATCTAATGTGTGAATACCGTCTAAATCCGCTCATGTTGTGATGTTTCACTTTCAGTGTCGAGCTAACCTGTTGCTTCAGCACTCTCCTGTCCTGCAGTCTGACCTCTAATCAACCCTGTGATGCATCACAAAGTCTCTCCAGGCAGAAGTGACCTCTGTCCTAGAAGCATGTTGCGGTTGTGACGATGAGATTAGACAACGCATAAAAAACTCCCAGTTTGTATTAGTTCCATGTTCCTCATGTTCTGAGTCAGTTCAAATCCCTTTAGGATGCAACACCATAATGTTCGCCAGTGAAATCATCGCCTGATAATGTGAGCTATGCCTTAAACTTGTGATGTGATGACACTAACATATCGCCTGCTTGAGCTAAGCGGACCCACCCCTTTACGCACTTGTAAGAGTTTCTGATTGAGAAATGCATTTCCTCTGACCTTGCCAGCTTCCTGTGCGAATGCCCACATGAAAATTATGGTTGCTCAAAGACACGTGGTCTGAGGAAATGCTAGAAACAGTTACAGACACGAAATTCAGCAGAACTATTTACCAAAAATCAAGCGAACATAGATGTGTTGCAAATTCAAAATCTCCCTTTGTTTGGTAGACAGTGTGGTTTTCATGCATGTTTTTTCACTTACCTTTGAATTTGTTGATCCATTCAGAGGTAAACTATGAGTTAACCACTGCTGCATCTGGACACCAGATGATTAGATATGAGACTGTTGCCTTCATTTGAATTCAGGAAACTTGAAGGTGCATCATCAGTACGTAGGTTTGTGCACCATCTAGAGCTCACTTTTGCTTCCTCACAGACACTGACTAAGCTCTCACCTTCTCACCCACTATCTCTAGAGGGTGGCAGCCAGCCTGGTAGTAAATAGTGTCAAAGGGGAGGCTGACCTCAGTCCTTAAATTATCTTCATGCGTGTCTGACACTGTTCTGTTCCTCAAGCGATTTAAATAAACACCTTTATTTTCCATGCACAGCTAAAAGGAAGTGCTGTTAACAACACATGCACTAAAATGTATGTTAATACAGCGCATAATAATCGAGTGGACAATGCTCCTACATGCCTTCACTGTGGACAGACATGTCGGGACATTGTCCACTTGTTTCATATGGGAGAGAGAGAGAGAGAAAAAAATGCACACACGAATGAGAGGAGGAAATTCTGGGAAACTTGGTTGCCTCACAAAGAGCACGTCATTTCCTCCTATGACAAATGTGTGGTTTCAGTCTTTTTAAAAAGTTTTAGAGGAGTGTGATTATGACAAGTCCGCAGAATTTGCCTGATACCGAGAGGAGAATGAATGGTCATGTGAAGAGTATGAGTTTTCAACAGTTTATGGAATCTGCAACAAGTAAGTTGGATTGCATCTACTTTTTAAAATGAAAACATAGCATTAAACACTTTTGGACACTGAGGTTGACTTTTAGTTGTTGTGAAACTAACTGAAAGTTTCAGTTTCCTGCATGAAATTAGTTTTTGAACAGTTTGGGGAATCTACCTCAGATTTAAAGTAACTGACTGAGTGTTTGAAGGCATCTCAGCATACTGTAATTTTGGTAGAAGTAGTGATAAAAGTCTGAGAATACAGCTGTCTACAGGTGTTTTCTTTTTACTTGCTGAATGCTTTTTAGGTGAAGAATGTATTTTTATCTCTCTTGCTCTGCACTTGTGGTTTTAACGTGAAGTTCCCCTCGCCGATGGGATGTAGGATAACCATAACTGACCAGTTCCTTTCTCCTCAGCATTACTCTCTCTCCTGCTGATTATGGCTGTTGATTCAACAAAAACTGTGGCAGCAAGCAGAAACCAGCAGTGTGGGAATGCTCTGCTACAGACTTTGAAGCTCACCAGACTCGTACGAAAGGAATCTACCGACCTAATCAAAACATATGTGAGTACAGGCATAAAACTGCTTCATCTTACTTTGTGTTAAATCCTCATCTGCTTGCACAGCACTGCACCTTTTCACAATACACAGACAGTCCATGCTTGTCTTTAAGCTCTGTGGCTCGATTAGTGTCTTATGTGTTGTTCCTTTGTTTTTCTGTGCAGAAACTTTATCAAGGAGAAATGTCAGATCTCTTCTGCGAGGGGTCAGTGAACAACATCCCTGACCCCAGCATCTCTGGGCTGGATCCCTCCGAGAAGATAGTGAGCATCTACACCAATCTCCAAATGTTCATCCCACACTTCAAGCGGGTGTACGAGCAGCAGACAGACTTACAGCTACCAACGAGCCCTCTGCTGACTGAGCTCACCAATGTCAGTCTTCGCAGCAGGAACCTGGCTCTTCTCATAAAGACATTTTATCAGAGCCTCTTCCCAAACCTGCCTGTTCCGGAGCCGGCGGGAGGACCGACGACGCTACCTCCGCCTCAGAACGTCTTCCAGCAGAAGGTCTACGGCTGTGTGGTCCTGAAGACCTACAAGAAGTTTCTGTTAGATGTTTCCAAAGTACTGAACAATATAAAAGGTACAGTGTGCAGAAGGAGGATCCAGATGAATGCACTCTTTTTCTGAACATGAGACAGTCAGTTTCCAGCAGCATTTGGGCTGATAAAGACTTAAAAATTGAAGTGTGTATGAAGATGGCTGGTACATCAGTGTAATGGAGCCTATTTATGGTATTTAATATTTATTTTCTCGTGTGTTTCTGGTGAGAGGAATGCTGTTCAAAGAGTGTACAGATGTCTCCAAGCAAGTTATGTATATTTAATTTGTGTTATGTAAGGTTCTAAGTTGCAAACTTATTTGATGTACACAGAATTCTATAAAAATCTAATACTTTGCAGCTGTACTTCTTTGTCGCCTTTGGTTTCTTTGTGTGGTCAGTAATGTATGTCAGTGTCTGACAAGTAAACTCAGTTTAAATGCAAACATCTTTCTACAGTGATGTTCTTTTTTTTTGGTGAAAAGACACGAAAACACTAGCACTTGCCAAGCATCATGTGCTGTTTTCTGCAAACAATCAGTCCAGCAAGAGGGGTTAAAAGAAAATCAGGAAGCTGCTGAGACGCTGACTATGTGATATCAGCTCAGAATGACGCATGTGTTGGACACAAGGCTGCATCAGATAGGAAAGATTTCATGAAACTGGCGGGCTGTCTGGCCAGTCACAAGGTGTGGGTGTGTGTGGGTCAGATTACTGTATGTGGTAAAAGTTCGCACACTTGCATCTTTATATAGATGGAGATGCAAGTGTGTGTAGGGTGGAGTGGTGAAAACAAACATGCAAGCTAACAAAAAAAAGAAATCCTGCAGAATTACCCTTTTTTAAATCGAACATTATTAACATCTGTGTGCAAATTTGCCGTTGTCGCACATGTAGATAAGAAATATCTTTTTTGAAATGAAGTTATTCTTTGCTAAACTTTCCTCAGGTCACAAGCTGTCAGGAAACTGGAAGTAGATGGGGGATTCACTCTGGGTCATGAATCAAGTTCCCTGTTATAACTTGGTCTTATTTAAAGCACAAACACAGAGGGTACCTCAGGGCAACAGTCATTCTTCAGGCTACATTATCATTCATTTTCACTACCCTCTTAATGCTTTGCAGCACCTTGGTGGGGATGAAGTTTATCCCAGTGGGTCCACCTGACTCACATGTTTCTTTTTGTCTTTTTCGCTTGTTGGAGGTAAAACTAGTGCAGTTTAAATGACAATGCAACAGAACTAGACAGGGTTGGAGATTGAACCCAAGTTCTTCTGTAGTTGATGCAGCAACTAAGCCACCTACAATCAATCTGCAGCATATAAGAAAATGCATCTACTTCTGGTAAACCTTTGGGTTTTTTGGGGGGTGGTGGGTGTTAGACTGTGGTTAAGAATGAACTTTGATGCTGCAGGGAAAGACTTAGTACTCAAACTAACCCCTCAATTCAACATGAGATTGAAAATGCAACCAGTTTTGGAAAGCTTGATGAAAACATTTTCTACACCGACTTCAATTTAAATGCAAAACTCTGCTATCCATGATCAGAAAGATTATTAGTCGAATGGATGTTCAAGACTAACTCGAGCTCAAATCAAAGTTAATTTAAGACAAACAAATAATTTTAGGGATTGAAAATACATGCAACTTAGAAACTAAGTTATATTTGATAAACTGACAAGTATTAACAAGTGTAAACCTGAACCACGATCATATATTTTGCATTTTTCACCATAAAATATGCCCTGCTTTATAAAATAAAAACATAAAGCATACAATTCTAAAGATTGTCGTGATGAATCGAATCATTAAAATGAATGAGAACCTGGAATTATTCGACTTGTGGAGGTTTCTCTTAATAATACAACATTTTATAGTCTTTATGGCTTATTCTAGGAAAGGGTGCAGTCTTTTTTTAGGCTATAGCAGTTGCACAAAAGAATCATTAATGAATTCATTTGCAAGTTCAACGGTATTTAACCTGCGTTACATGATTTCACCTGTAGGGGGCGGTACATACCAACAACTGAATACATGATGTGAAGTCAGGAACATATCTGACTCAAATAACATTTAAAAATAAAACAATTAAAAAAAAGTAATGAAAATTATCAGACTACAGTTTAATTCTGTCACCAAAGCTATTGTGATTGTTGTATATGCCATATATAGTAACTATTCAGGTAGTAGGGCACTTCTGAATTCACATTTATACAGTTCATTTTGACTTTTTTACTTATAATTCAAGATTTTTTTTAAAAAAAAAGCCTTACATGAGATTGTTGTTCTTTGTTTTCTACTAGAAATAATCACATTTATCACTAAATAAACTTGAAACAGCAATAAAAGTGGAAGATTATCTAAAAATTGTACTTCTAATCTAAGGTTATTAAACTTTTGAAGCTGTATAATGTTTGTTCACACTTTTATTATTAGTATGTTTGACTACCACAGGATCTGTAGTCAGACTTGAGGCGTCACTGTCTCTTAAAAAGGCTCTGCAATATTTTATCGTTAAAAACAACTCAGTAAAAATAAGTCATTTTCTGTAGTATTCTCTAAGCCACCTTGTGTCGTGACGTCTTTGTACTGGTAAAGAGAAGTTGACGGTAAAATATTGGACGAAAGTATTTACCACAGATGAAGCAATTAGTGAATGTTGTTTCCGTGAGTCATTCATTCTCAGGGTGCACTGACTTTTTTGAGGAACTCTGTTGTGAACTTTTGTTTCCATCATTGACTGTTTGTGCTACTAATGACTATGTGATCCGTGTATTTCTCTGGCAATTGGATTTTCCGTTCTGAAACGGGTACTGAAAAACAAAATACGAGTGGTTATTTGATTTTCGTTTTAAAATGCAAAAATTAAAATTGAAATACAAAGCGTTTTTCCTTTTCATGATCAAAAATAGATATACGAAATTTTTAAAAATGCGTTGATTTTCATTTTATATTTAGAATAACAAAAAAGTAAAATCTGTAAGAGACAGAAACGAAAAAGGTCCGTTTTTTCATTTTCTGAGACCGGATGTGGTCATCAGTAAGTGTGGAGCCAAACAGAGTAGAGTGCATGGACTGTAATGTAATTTTTTCATTCGTTAGTTTTCATGGTCAAATGAGAGATCAGGTGGCTGATCCTAAAATAAATCAATATTGAATTTTTATAGAGCGTTAAAGTTTTGCTAAGCCAGGGGGCGGGGCTACTTGATTGACAGTCTGGGCTGGAATGATTGACAGGTCCTATGGAGGAGGCAGCAGAGACTCTGCTGTCCTCGTTTGGATTAATTCTGATATAGTAACTGTTGGTTTATTTATCGGTGGAGCAACAGAACATTTTCCACAGACAGTTTTCCTGCCCGTTGGCTTGTTTCAACCAGTTTTCTGCCTTCGGCTGATTCTACCAGCAGACACTGAATGGCTCAGTAAGTAAATGTTTATTTTTGTATCGGTGCCGCTTTTAATGCATTTTATGCGCAACTTTAGTGTCAGATATAATGTGTGCCATGAACTCCAGATGTTGGTGGAGTTTATTTCTGTGTGTGTTGACCAGAGAAGAGAGTTAGCATCCAGTAAATATTAGCTTTAATGTGAATTAGTGATGCTAACCGAGCTATCTGAGCAGTCGTAGCCTGATTAAAGCTAACGTAGCATTAAGCTAACGATGTTTGTGTTGAGTTTCATGTAAACAGCTGAAGTGTGTTGTGTCAGTGTAATGTGGTACATTTAGTTAATAAAACTGTCAGTGGAGACGCTGGTTCACATGAATGTAACGTTTAGAAAACCTAAATGTGATTAAAACAGTAAGGTTAAGGTTCTGTGTTGTCAGTAGTCCTGAATATCTGCTGAGTCTCTGAAGTTAAACTGGAGAAAACAGCAAATCTACTCTATAACGGTTAACGTTGTTTAATGACTGGTTCACATGTTGTAGTATGTATTCCTGCAGTGTAGATTAGAAAAATAACCTCCCAGAATATGATCAAAGTAATGATGAACACTACAGTTATTACATTTAAATTACAGCACAGACAAGCTGGATAATAAAATCCTCTGGTACTTACAAATTTTCAAGAATAGTTTGTAAAGTTGGTTCAGTTATGCCTTTTCAGAATTTTTTTAAACAGTTCAGAAACCTTCTTTTCTGCATTCTGGCTAACTTTATACTGACGACCCGTTGCTGTCGTCAAGTCCGCAATTTGAGTAAGGATATGGTCTGTTGGCACCCAACACTTGTCCTTCCTTTTGGGCCAAGAAAATGATCTGGCAGGGCCTTTTGGTTTCATGAAGTCTAGGAAGACATCTGCCTGTTCAGTTGACACTTCCACAACATTTCCCAAGTACCAGTAATTATCATAAACAGATGCAACATACTGGCCAGGATGCAGATCATGCTGCAACAAATCTGCAACAGTTTCTTCAGACACAAGGTCATTCACTCTAACAACAGTTGATGTATAAATTTGTTTTGTTTACATTATTTCATCATATGGCATGTTTTTACAACATGTTGAAAAATCTCATTTTTTTTTTCAACATAGTATCTATGGCGTTTCTTTGTGGCAAAATTCATGTTGATTTTTTTTCAAAGAAAACCTTTCTGGAGTGTTTTTCACGGCCTCCTTTACATTATTTCATCATATGGCACGTTTTTACAACATGTTGAAAAATCGGGGGGGGGGGGGGTTTCAACATAGTATATTATGGCGTTTTTTTTGTGCAAAAATTCATGATGATTTTTTTTTTCAAAGAAAGCCTTTCTGGAGTGTTTTTCCACGGCCTCCTTTAAACTATTTCATCATACTGCACGTTTTTACAACCTGTTGAAAAATCGCATTTTTTTTTCGACATAGTATAGTACGGAGTTTTTTTGCGCCAAAATTCATGATGTTTTTTTTTTTCAAAGAAAACCTTTCTGGAGTGTTTTTCACGGCCTCCTTTACATTATTTCATCATATGGTACGTTTTTACACAATGTTGAAAAATCAAATTTTTATTTCGACATAGTATACTATGGCGTTTTTTTGTGCCAAAATGCATGATTTTTTTTTTCAAAGAAAACCTTTCTGGAGTGTTTTTCACGGCCTCCTTTACATTATTTCATCATATGGCACGTTTTAACAACATGTTGAAAAATTGCATTTTTTTTTGACATAGTATACTATGGCGTTTTTTTGTGGCAAAATTCATGATGATTTTTTTTTTTCAAAGAAAACCTTTCTGGAGTGTTTTTCACGGCCTCCTTTACATTATTTCATCATATGGCATGTTTTAACAACATGTTGAAAAATCCCATTTTTTTCGACATAGTATAGTAAGGCATTTTTTTTGCGGCAAAATTCATGATGATTTTTTTTTTCAAAGAAAACCTTTCTGGAGGGTTTTTCACGGCCTCCTTTACATTATTTCATCATATGGCACGTTTTAACAACATGTTGAAAAATCACATTTTTTTTTCGACATAGTATAGTAAGGCATTTTTTGCGCCAAAATTCATGATGATTTTTTTTTCAAAGAAAACCATTCCGGAGTGTTTTTCACAGCCTCCTTTACATTATTTCATCATATGACACGTTTTTGCAACATATTTGAAAAATCGCATTTTTTTTTCGACGTAGTATAGTAAGGCGTTTTTTTGCGCCAAAATTCATGATGATTTTTTTTTCAAAGAAAACCTTTCTGGGGGGGTTTTCACGGCCTCCTTTTCATTATTTCATTATATGGCACGTTTTAACATGTTGAAAAATCACGTTTTTTTTTTCGACTTAGTATACGATGGCAGTTTTTTTAGTGCCAAAACTCATGATTTTTTTTTCAAAGAAAACCTTTCTGGAGGGTTTTTCACGGCCTCCTTTACATTATTTCATCATATGACATGTTTTAACAACATGTTGACAAATTGCATATTTTTTTTCGACATAGTATACTATGACCTTTTTTTTGTGCCAAAATTCATGATGATTTTTTTTCAAAGAAAACCTTTCTAGAGGGTTTTTCACGGCCTCCTTTACATTATTTCATCATATGGTACGTTTTTACACAATGTTGAAAAATCACATTTTTTTTTTCGACATAGTATAGTAAGGCATTTTTTTGCGCCAAAATTCATGATGATTTTTTTTTCAAAGAAAACCTTTCTGGAGTGTTTTTCACGGCCTCCTTTACATTATTTCATCATATGGTACGTTTTAACAACATGTTGAAAAATTGCATTTTTTTTTCAACATAGTATACTATGGCGTTTTTTTTTGTGCCAAAATTCATGATAATTTTTTTTTCAAAGAAAACCTTTCTGGAGGGTTTTACACGGCCTCCTTTACATTATTTCATCATATGGCACGTTTTAACAACATGTTGAAAAATTGCATTTTTTTTTTGACATAGTATACTATGGTGTTTTTTTGCGGCAAAATTCATGATGATTTTTTTTTTTCAAAGAAAACCTTTCTGGAGTGTTTTTCACAGCCTCCTTTACATTATTTCATCATATGGCATGTTTTTACAACATGTTTGAAAAATCCCATTTTTTTCGACATAGTATAGTAAGGCGCTTTTTTTGCACCAATATTCATGATGATTTTTTTTTCAAAGAAAACCATTCCGGAGTGTTTTTCACGGCCTCCTTTACATTATTTCATCATATGACACGTTTTTGCAACATATTTGAAAAATCGCATTTTTTTTTCGACGTAGTATAGTAAGGCGTTTTTTTGCGCCAAAATTCATGATGATTTTTTTTTCAAAGAAAACCTTTCTGGAGGGTTTTACACGGCCTCCTTTACATTATTTCATCATATGGCACGTTTTAACAACATGTTGAAAAATTGCATTTTTTTTTTGACATAGTATACTATGGTGTTTTTTTGCGGCAAAATTCATGATGATTTTTTTTTCAAAGAAAACCTTTCTGGAGTGTTTTTCACAGCCTCCTTTACATTATTTCATCATATGGCACGTTTTGACAATATGTTTGAAAAATCGCATTTTTTTTCGACATAGTATAGTAAGGCGCTTTTTTTGCACCAATATTCATGATGATTTTTTTTTCAAAGAAAACCATTCCGGAGTGTTTTTCACGGCCTCCTTTACATTATTTCATCATATGACACGTTTTTGCAACATATTTGAAAAATCGCATTTTTTTTTCGACGTAGTATAGTAAGGCGTTTTTTTGCGCCAAAATTCATGATGATTTTTTTTTCAAAGAAAACCTTTCTGGGGGGGTTTTCACGGCCTCCTTTTCATTATTTCATTATATGGCACGTTTTAACATGTTGAAAAATCACGTTTTTTTTTTCGACTTAGTATACGATGGCAGTTTTTTTAGTGCCAAAACTCATGATTTTTTTTTCAAAGAAAACCTTTCTGGAGGGTTTTTCACGGCCTCCTTTACATTATTTCATCATATGACATGTTTTAACAACATGTTGACAAATTGCATATTTTTTTTCGACATAGTATACTATGGCGTTTTTTTTGTGCCAAAATTCATGATGATTTTTTTTCAAAGAAAACCTTTCTAGAGGGTTTTTCACGGCCTCCTTTACATTATTTCATCATATGGTACGTTTTTACACAATGTTGAAAAATCACATTTTTTTTTTCGACATAGTATAGTAAGGCATTTTTTTGCGCCAAAATTCATGATGATTTTTTTTTCAAAGAAAACCTTTCTGGAGTGTTTTTCACGGCCTCCTTTACATTATTTCATCATATGGTACGTTTTAACAACATGTTGAAAAATTGCATTTTTTTTTCAACATAGTATACTATGGCGTTTTTTTTTGTGCCAAAATTCATGATAATTTTTTTTTCAAAGAAAACCTTTCTGGAGGGTTTTACACGGCCTCCTTTACATTATTTCATCATATGGCACGTTTTAACAACATGTTGAAAAATTGCATTTTTTTTTTGACATAGTATACTATGGTGTTTTTTTGCGGCAAAATTCATGATGATTTTTTTTTTTCAAAGAAAACCTTTCTGGAGTGTTTTTCACAGCCTCCTTTACATTATTTCATCATATGGCATGTTTTTACAACATGTTTGAAAAATCCCATTTTTTTCGACATAGTATAGTAAGGCATTTTTTTTGCGGCAAAATTCATGATGATTTTTTTTTTCAAAGAAAACCTTTCTGGAGTGTTTTTCACGGCCTCCTTTACATTATTTCATCATATGGCACGTTTTAACAACATGTTGAAAAATCACATTTTTTTTTTCGACATAGTATAGTAAGGCATTTTTTGCGCCAAAATTCATGATGATTTTTTTTTCAAAGAAAACCTTTCTGGAGTGTTTTTCACGGCCTTCTTTACATTGTTTCATCATATGGCACGTTTTGACAATATGTTTGAAAAATCGCATTTTTTTTCGACATAGTATAGTAAGGCGCTTTTTTTGCACCAATATTCATGATGATTTTTTTTTCAAAGAAAACCATTCCGGAGTGTTTTTCACGGCCTCCTTTACATTATTTCATCATATGACACGTTTTTGCAACATATTTGAAAAATTGCATTTTTTTTTCGACGTAGTATAGTAAGGCGTTTTTTTGCGCCAAAATTCATGATGATTTTTTTTTCAAAGAAAACCTTTCTGGGGGGGTTTTCACGGCCTCCTTTTCATTATTTCATTATATGGCACGTTTTAACATGTTGAAAAATCACGTTTTTTTTTCGACTTAGTATACGATGGCAGTTTTTTTAGTGCCAAAACTCATGATTTTTTTTTCAAAGAAAACCTTTCTGGAGGGTTTTTCACGGCCTCCTTTACATTATTTCATCATATGACATGTTTTAACAACATGTTGACAAATTGCATATTTTTTTTCGACATAGTATACTATGGCGTTTTTTTTGTGCCAAAATTCATGATGATTTTTTTTCAAAGAAAACCTTTCTAGAGGGTTTTTCACGGCCTCCTTTACATTATTTCATCATATGGTACGTTTTTACACAATGTTGAAAAATCACATTTTTTTTTTCGACATAGTATAGTAAGGCATTTTTTTGCGCCAAAATTCATGATGATTTTTTTTTCAAAGAAAACCTTTCTGGAGTGTTTTTCACGGCCTCCTTTATATTATTTCATCATATGGCACATTTTTACAACATGTTGAAAAATTGCATTTTTTTTTCAACATAGTATACTATATGACGTTTTTTTGTGCGACAGTCCAAAATATCACCAAAAGCGTCACAGTGTAGTATGTCGTTCAAAATATCTACAAAAAAGTCACAGTATAGTATGTGGTCCAAAATATCACCAAAAATGTCATAGTATAGTATGTTTTCCAAAATTTGATCAAAAACCTCATAGTTTAGTATGTTGTCCAAAGTATCTACAAAAAAGTCACAGTATAGTATGTCTTCCAAAATATCACCAAAAACGTCATAGTATAGTATGTCGTCCAAAAAACGTCATAGAAAAGCCTTTGGTTCAAAAAACGTCGTTACGTCTCGGCTGTCTGAAGTGGGTGAGGAGCAACACAGAAACAGTCCAAACACTGGTTTCCAGAGGGTTAGATGAGTATTTATTTGGACGAGGAAGTTTACAACAACACAACATGTGAGGGGGTTAAAAGCAAATGGGTGTTAGTAAAATAAAATTAAATAAACAGAACTAAAAGTGAACTTCACATTGACATTGATGGGCATTCCAACCAGGAACAGAGTAAAAGATAATCAATCGGAAACAAACCTCTTACTGTTCACCTCTTAAAACCCAAAAACACACTACAGTAGAACACTAAACTAAAACTACCAATGGGTTCCCTGTTTTCCTTTCTGAACAATTCAAAAGTCCCTCTCTATCTCCCCACAGATCCACCAACCACTGGAACACATCTCCAAAGTTCTGCCGGGTCAGCTCAGCTTCCCCTCAGAAGAAGTGGCGCCACCTGCCAGATGAAGGAGCCTTTTGAGAGGCAGCTGGCATCGTGATTGGATTGTACTTTGGTCTGTTCCAATCCAGCTTCAGTTCCAGAGACGGCAGGCGGGACGAGTCAACGGAGGCCTGGTGGACGAAGGCATGCAGCTGAGTACAATCCAGAAAACAACAGAGGAGGAGTGCAGTGACCCAGAGCCAGAATAAACAGTATGTCTCTTAGAAAACATCATAGTATGAAAAAACGCCATCATCGTATATTGTACAAACAACAAGTCAAAGGAAAGAGACATACATTGTAGAATTGTGGTAATTGTGGGCTGACTGATTTACTGATTATCAGTATTTTATTTTTTACTGATTTATGGTAATAAATCAATTTAAAAATGCCGCTACTTTGGCTCTGAAACTTGATCTACCTGTGGTTGCTCTGTCTTCTGGAGTGATTTGATTGGTTATACGTCACAAATAAAACTCCTTTAACTTAACATCTGTAAACAAAACAAAAACGTATCAACAAAGTTTTCTGTTAGAGTTTGTGTTCTTCTAAGTTTAACTCCAAGATATTAAATACTTTCATTTACTGCAAATGAATATCTACTCCAAATGTCTCACTAATAATCATTATCAGCCTTAAAAACCCTCAAAACACCCCTCTATACTCGACCACACTTAGTACAGCCTGGTTCCCCCTTCTATAAATCTGCTTGGAATCATCCACTTCCTGTTTGTCAAAGTGGCCTTCTACCTGGACAGGTTTTGTTGGAGCTCATGCAACAAACATTTTGGGTAACTGCACTTTAATATGGATGGATGACACTGAATTAGAGTCTGTTTTAATGAGACTGAGTTAAGATGTGTAGCTCTGTCATTAAATAGGAAATTATTTTTCAGAATTCACAGAGAAAAGTCTGAAATGTTTGCTAGGTTAGTGTCCCACATGTTCTTTGGCTCAGCTAAAGCTAACTCTCTCCAACTTCTGGATCTCTTGAATTGCTTGTTGTTAAAATATCTTGCTAGAGGTGCTGAAGCTCAGAAAGTCTGAGATGTTTGTTCAAAATCAGCTCATTCTCAAGTCTTATCTGAACTGTCCTCTTTTGTTTGAACTTTCCCTAAACTTAGGAGTTAATGACAGAGCAGCACATCCAGACTCAGTCTCATTTATGTAGAGATTAAACTTCAGTGTCATTCATTGATGTTAAAGTGCAGTTTTTCAAATGTTTGTTGCACATGCTCCCGACCAAACCAGTCCAGGTGGAAGACGATGTGAAGAGAAAGCTCCAGAGGATAAATATCACACATTTACATTGGAAATAAATGTTCTTTAATTAGACATTGTCATGCAAAAGTTGGATTTTCTTTTAATGATGTTCACAAATCTTTGTTGAGTGTTTTGTTGATGTTGGTTTGTAAATGTTTTCTGACACTCGGCCCCAAAGATTAAAACCTTTTACTGCTTACAAGCTGCAACAATTCACACATTATCAACTATCTTTCTGACTAAACTAAGATAAAAAGTGAAAAACTGCCTGATTCCTGCATCATGAATGTAAATCTTTTTGGTTTTTATGACAGTAAACTGAATATATTTGGGTTTGACATTTTATAAACCAAAACAAGAAATTAATTACTGGAGAAAACAATCAACAGATTAATGGACAAAGAAAATGTGTTTTCCAACATGTATGGCTGAATTACTCCAACATTACAAGATACATACAATTTTAATTCAATTTTATTCATATAACACCAATTACAGGTTAAATTGTGTCAAGACGCTTTATTTTTATATTTTTTGTCATATTTAAAATATGACAAAGTAAGAACTTTAAACCTCTTGACTAATCCAATTTATTATTTGGTTTTTAAGAGACTAATCGACAATTAAAATAACATTCTCCACTAAAGCTAATAAACATGAGGTCAAATAGAAGGAACAGTTTTATATACTGCAGTCCCATGACGACAAGAATAAAGTTTGTCAACAAAAACTAAATCTGCTGGTGGATTCCCTTAAAGTCCTAATAAATGATAATAAAATGTGATACTAAAGGTTTGTGGCGCTAAAAATGTCAAAGTAAAGATATCAAGTTGAACATCTGGATGGAGGTTGATAAAAGTTTCTCTCCCTTCATTTCTCTGGAGCAACTCCATGGATTTTATGGATGGTGGTTAAAGACCTGCTCTTCTAGTCATCTTCCTTCTAGTCGCTGTAAAAAGTCAGTCCATCCTGGCTGACTTCAGCACCTCTTCATGACAACTTGTTCTCCCTTCGACCTGGTGGAAACTCCAGAAACTCAGGAAAACCCGTGGAGACTCGAAGAACTCGTGGAGACTCGAAGAACTCGTCGGGCGGGGGAAGGTGTGGTGGGTGGTGAGGGGAGGTGGGGGAGTAGAGGGGGGAGGCCGCCACCCACCTCCCCGCCTACTCTCCGCCCTGACTCCACCCAGACTCCGCCTTGGCTCCACCCATGTGGTGACTTCAGCAACTACGATGTCAAAGGGACGACGAATTTATTTCTTTTTATCTGATCTGTAGCTCAGTGAGTTAAGGATTTGCCTATGGAGCTGCAGGTCGCAGGTTCAAGACCAGACACTTCTTAAATTTTATCAAAATCCTGACAAAGACAAAGAAAGAAAACTGCCACTGGCGGGTCTCGAACCTGCGACCTTCCACTTGGTAGTCTGTCTTCTTATCCCCTGAGCTATTCGCTCAGATACTAATTCTTCTTTTTTTTGCGCATTTATCATCTATTTTTTGTCGTTTTCGACTTTTTTTTTTTACTCGAGTCTCGACTCGACCGTTTTTCTCAGGAGGTTGGACTTCAGCCTTTGTGCTGGAGGGTTGAACCCTCAGTTCCAAGACTTTCCAAGCCTCCACACCTCCCGAGTCCTCAGGACCTGAGCTTTCACACAGTCTGAGGGCTGAAATTTTCTAAGTCCCACAGTAGTTCTCTGTTAGATTTAACTTTCAGACAGTCCAAGGACTGATATCTTCTAAGTTCCTGAGTAGTTCTCTGTTAGTTTGAGCCTTTAGACAGTCTGAGGACTGAAGTTTTCAAAGTTTGTCAGTACTTCTCTGTTAGTTTGAACCTTTAGACAGTCTGAGGGCTGAAGATTTCAAAGTTTCTCAGTACTTCTCTGTTAGTTTGAACTTTCTGGTTAACAGAAGCCTTAAAACTTGTGACCATGAGTCTTGATTTCACATTTAGACCATCCATCTGAGTTCTTCTCAGACCTTCACCTGTGGGTTTCTTAGAAATCCTCAACAAACTTTGATTCTCTTCACTGAACAGTAAAGTTTATGGAGATCAGAAGGTAACATTAGTTTGATCCATGCCTTCAACTACTTGTAGACTTTATCTGGAAAGCAGTTTTCTGAAATGAGTTCTTAGTAAATCTGTCCACAATCAAACCAAGAACATAAAAAGAGGAAATGTTTGAAGAAACAACTTGATGTTTTCATTTCAGACAAGAAAACGCTTTTTTTTATCTGTTTTTGCTCTTTTTGATCGTTTTATTTTCTTCTGTTTAATTTGATCTTCTAAAGTCTAACTGGTGTCTTTTCAAATGTTTTTTGTTTAGTTTGATTCTTCTTAAATGTTTAGTTTTGCTCTTTTCTCACCTTGTATTCTTTTCTAATGTCTGATTTGATTTCAAAATGTTTTGTCTTTTTAATTGTTTTTTAAAAAAATGTTTTATCGGCTTGTTTGAAAAATTTCCTTTTCTTTCCCAATGTTTAATTTTTCAATTAAATCTTTAAGGTTTTTCTTTTTAAATGTTTTACCACCTTTTAATGTTTCATTATTCCTATTTAAAGTTTTATTGTCTTTAAAATTTAATTTTCTAATTAAACATTTAATTTTTTCATGAAATGTTTTGTCTTTTTAAAGGTTTAATAATCTAAATGCTTTGTATTTTTTAAATGTTTAATATTCTTCTTGTTTAATTGTATTTTTAAATGTTTAATTATCTAAAATATTTCATCTGTAAGGTTTAATATTTTTGTTTAAAAAATTTTGTTTAATTTCATAATTACATTTTTTGTATCTCCTGTTTATCTAATTAAATATTTTGTCTGTTTAATACATGTTTAACTTTCTTTTTAAAAGTCTTAATGTATTAAATGCTTTTTTCCTTTGACTTAATTGCTTTTTTAATGTAGTTTATTTCTCTAATCTTTTTTTCTGTCAAGATTTTAACCCCAACCTTAAAAATGAAATAAACCCTTAAATCACAATGAAAATACTTCTGTTGTCACAATCATGAGTTAGTCAATTATTCAGTTTATCAATTTAGCTTTATTTGTTTAGCACCTTTCACACAGATGACAAAACTAAACAAGCAAAGAGAAAAAACTATGCTAAAAGTATGATTAAAACTCAAAAACATATTTTAAAAAAAAGATTTAACATGGTAATAAAATATGTTGTGTCCAGGGGATGGAGGGAGTTTATTGAAGTCTTCTTGGGCTCACATGGGAAATCATTTAAAATATAAACTTGATATTCAGTCTAAGGAAACTGGAAACTGCAGAGCAACAGAAGAACCAACAATATCTCCTGTTTTCTCCTTTAATGAGTCGACTCTTCTTGTGCTTTCAGACCAAAGAATTACAGACTCTTCACAACCTGCTCAAACTCTTGGTACAGGACCTCACCACACGGGTCAAGAAGGTTTCCATCTCATTTCTACTCTGAAGCTCACCTTCTCCTGCTCAAACTGCTGACAAATGTTTCTGCTGCTCTAAAGTCTGCTCTCCAGAACTTCCTAAAAACTCTCAGAGTCTCTTCTGCTGCAGGTTGCTTTGTAGAACTGTTCCAGAAAACCTCACTAAACCACATGGAGGGGCCTCAAGATAGTCGTCCAAATGAAACCGTACAAAAACCAAACTAGTACAACCCAAACGCTAAAGTCTCCTGCAGCCTACCAGAGAACCTCTGAGAACAGAGAATCAGGACAGGAACTCTTACCTTCTGGACAACCAACGCTGGTTCACAAACAAGAATACAGAATGTGTCTGACCAAAAACCTCTAAAGACTCACTACAGCCAAGATAAAGACACAACTCAGCTGTACCAAATCCACTAATCACTGCACACACTAGCACCATGTGCTAACTGTGGCTAAAGAACCACATTTACCAAGACAACTATCCAGTACAAAGCCCTGAAACACACCAAGAAACACATTAAAGACGATTTTACTACTGGAAGCTGCAAGCCAACGCCTAAAGCACAAACTAAATCAACAGAGCCAAACCCAGTTCACTGGTGAAGAGAAACAGAGGAAATGTTTGTCTGCAGCCACATAAAGCAGGAAGACACTGAGCTGCTCAGGTGTTCCTGATAACACCAAGCAGCCACCTGGACAGCCAATAGGAACACAGCTTACTGGAAGTCCAGAGGGCTGGCTTAGTGAAGGAAATTTAATTTAAAGTTGAAGCAGAAAGTTAACAAAGAAAGTTGAAAACCACCTTCTGATCCCTGTAATCTCTGAGTTTTCACACAAAGAACACCTGAACATGTCAAACTGGTTCCATAGTAGAACCATCATTGTAAAAACGTCATAGTATGGTGTGTTGCTCAAAAATATTACGACCCGGCTGTCTAGGGTCACTGAGGAGCAACACAAAAACAGGACAAACGCTGGTTTCCAGGGGGTTAGGCAGCTATTTATTTGAAAGAGGAAGTTTACAACCACCACAACATGTGAGCAGAAAAATCACAAAGTCTGTCTTTAGTTCAGCTGAAAATATTAGTTTTTGTCTTTTTTATTGACCAAACTTTTCAGGAAGTAGATGAAGAATAATTAAAGCTCTCATGTAGAAGTCCAACTTATTTTGGATCCTTGTGGAGAGTTTAATCTTAGAGTTTGTAAAGTTGTTGAGTTTTTAGAGTCACATGGATTGTTTTGAAATTTAATAACCAAGTCTTGAAATAAAATTACAGTTGTGGATTTCTGTCATTTAGTCTGGACTAAACAAATAACAGCAGCATAAATCTCAAACGTCATTATGAGGAGTCTGGATTGAGGTTTCTCACTTGATAATGATCAAAACATGAAATTTAGGTTGGTTTAAAGGAATATTCCACCTTAAATCTTTGAATGTTGACCTAAAAGGTTGGTTTCAGGAAGTTTTCCACCTACAAGGTCCTCAAACATCCACCTTAAAGGAACATTCCACCAAAAATCCTTGGACATGCACCTAAAATGTTGGTTTAACCGAGTATTCCATCCAAAATCCTCAAAGAGACCTGAGGGGCTGGTTAAAAGGAATATTCCACCTAAATCCTCAAATATAGACCCAAAAGGGTGGTTTAGAAAAATCCTTCAATGTAGACCAAAAAAGTTAGTATGGAAGAATATTCCACCTGAAATATAGACCTGAGAAGTTGGTTCGGAAGAATATACCATCCTAAACATCCTTACATGTAGACTAAAAGACGGTTTGGAAGAAACTTCCACCTAAAATCCTCCAATGTAGACCTAAAAGGTGAGTTTAATGGTATATTCCACCTAAAATTCACTACTGTAGACCTTGGAGGTTGGTCTGATGGTATATTCCACCCAACATCCTTGACCACAAACTTAAAAAGTTCATTCAAAGGAAAATTCCACCTAAAATCCTTCAATGTAGACCAAAAAATCTTGGTGTACAGGAGCATTCCACCTTAAATGTAGACCTATAGGATGATTTGGAGTAATATTCTACTCTAAAATCTTCCAATGTAGACCTAAAAGGTTTATCTGATGGTATATTCTACCCAACATCCTGGAATATTTACCTAAAAGGTTGGTTTAATGGTATATTCCCAGAAGAACCCTTCAACATCGGGCTTAATGGTATATTCCACCCAAAATACTTGTACATATACCAAGAAGTCAGTGATATCAGGACTCAAACTAGATTTATTTTAGAAAACAAATCAGCTTAGAGGCATTTGTTCACACGTGGCTGAATAGGAGGCCGTCCAATCAGGTTCGAGGTCTTCACTCTGTAGGTTGTTTGTTGGGTGAGACTCTTGGACCTCCATCAGCTGACGTGGATGTTTGATGGTCTTCTTCTCTAGTGCCAGATGATTCATCCATGAATTCAGCAGCTACAGACTGAAATGAAGCTCATGCTACTGTTAATGAATTCCTGTTCCAGATTAAATGTTCAGAGCTCACCTTGAATGCAGCCGTCTGCTGTCTGATAGTTTTTCCTCATTGTAGTCTTCAATAAAGTCTTTTTCCTCATGTCAGGATGTGGTGAGACTCTTTCTCAGTCGCTGCAGACGTCCCTCATTGTGCATCTCCAGAGAAGAAACAGAAAAACTGATCACTGCTTCAGCATCAAACGCTCTCCAGCATTGAGAGTGTTTTAGGAATTCATTCATTGTGTTGTGAACTTTGAAGGAGCAGAAACTTTACAGCTGCCAAAGATATGAGCTCCAATTCTGGATGTTTTAGGAAATGAAGTTCATCTAATGAACACTTGATTTTTGCTGATAATTCTCATGAAATTACTGAAGAAATCCAACATAAAAACCTGTAAACTCTCAGGCAGCTTTTGTTAAAGTTTGTCTATAATTCTATCATCATGTTCTGGAACCAGGATTCTGCAGAAGTTCCTTCAATCAGATACTTGTGTGTCTCTATTTGAGGCCTCAGGTTTGAACGTACAGCAGAGGATTAGAAAGGAGTGATTTTAATATTTAAATCAGTCCAATAAATGTTTGGATATTTTGATTTAGATAGATTTGTGTCAAATAATATTGTAGAGTCTCACTTAAATATATCCAAATGAGTTCAGTGTATTTACATTTTATAGAATATTTGATTTCTTAATCTCAATACTGTAGGGTCTGACTCTAAATATTATAATAATGATGTAAATTTAAATAATATTTTAGTGCAGAGTCATAAACTTTAATCAGCTAAACTTGCATAATAAATATCACTGTACAATCTTAACCTGAACATTCATATTATTGAGGTAAATTTACATAAATCATGATATTCTAGAGTCTTAACTGGAATAAGTCTAACATGAATCTTTTTGTATTGTGCTGATAAACAACAATAACCCCACTTTCAGATAATATTTATTGTCTGATTGTGAGATTTTATTTAACACTCACGTATCCATGGCAACACTAAAGTTTCTGCTTCTTACCAAAGTTCACAACACGAGTAAAGATTTTAATGTAAAACTTCAGGGATGACTGCTAACCATAAGTATTCTGATCAATACTTCATG
Source organism: Amphiprion ocellaris (assembly GCF_022539595.1). Lineage (NCBI taxonomy): Eukaryota > Metazoa > Chordata > Actinopteri > Pomacentridae > Amphiprion > Amphiprion ocellaris. The sequence continues at coordinate 7,689,091 of NC_072782.1, forward strand.
ATCAATATCAGGACAGATGTTACAACTCCAGCTGTTGCATTAGACTGCAGTTATTCACAGAGAAATTAAAACATCACATTCCTCATGAAAACTAGATGGGACTTTTATTAAATAAAGTGTTGGTGAATAAACAGTGTAAAAAGTGTAAAGCAGCTCCATTAAATGAGGAGATGTGAGACTTCCACAGCATGGATCACCATCTGCTGTGTTGATTCATAGCTGAATGTCAGAATGAACTGAGATAGAAAAGCTGCTTTGAGCTGCAACATTACGGTCTGACAATCCAACACCATCACAGTTTTCATCTGGTTGTTTTGCTCCAACATGCTGTGAAGTTCAGTTTTTATCTGAATCAATACAGAGATTCTATTTCCAACCAAGACTGGAATAAAAATTAGAATGTTATGAGGTTATTAATGCAACTAGATCCTTTCAGATGGAAGGATTTACTTCTAAGTTCTAATTCAAGTTTCAGTTGGAGCACATTGCATTCACAAAGAAAAACAGCGATACCTTCATAGCAACATTTAATAAACCTAAAGCTTCCCTGTTGGCTCATTGGTGGAGTTTGTTACTGAGCATCTGAACCTTAAATCCAGTAAGACGACCATCTTCAGTCGAGGCCAGTCAGAGAACTTCAAGACCTTCCATCAGCTGGACCAGATGTGGCATCATCTCCCTCTGAACATCTGGATGACAGGAGAAAAGACAGAAATCAAACACAGATCACACAAATACAATTTATTCACTTTCATCATTTTATAAAAGTAGCATGAACTTTATTAAAACTTGACATCAGTAATGAAAGTAAATGTTTTTATCTCGTGTTGAAGCTAAATTTAAAGTCAATTTTAATGACAGTTTATCCTGAGAGGAGTGAGAATGGAGCATTTCTTTCCTTTTTACAATATTCCCTCAAAATATTCTGTTTATTATTGGCTTTAGAAGCATTTTTCTTTACTCATTTATTTTTAGATACCTCAGACTGATGCACTTTGCTGGTTTGCAGATAATTTCATGTACAATGACAATAAAGATCTTCTATTATAACATATTTTGCTAAAACAAGAACTGCAAACCTTCTCAACCATCTTTCTGTCTGCAAAAATCCAACTGCGACCAAGAATTATCTGATGTAGTTATTATTATAATCTTTACTGAACCAGCCCTGGAATTAATAAAAATCTGTATATGGATATGATTTTCTCTGATGGGACCACTAAAACAGCATACAATAAAGTAAATCTCTTCTGCACTGCACACATACTACACTTTTGTATAACTCTGGATGTCAGAGTAAAGGCAGACAGATCCACCGATCAGCCACAACATTCTGACCACTGACAGCTGAAGAGAACAACATCCATCATCTTGTTCTAATGCAATGTTCTGCTGGGAAACCTTGACGTTCATGTGGATGTTTGACATGTACCACCACCTAAACACTGCAGGACAAACAACCCACTCGTCTCCATGGCAACAGCAGTCCTTGATGCCAGCTGTCACCCTCAGCAGGACAAATTAAAACTACTCAGGAGTGGTCCGAGGAACACGACAGAGCTAAGCTGTTCACCTGGGTTCCACACTCCCCACATCCACATCTGATGGAGCATCTGTGGGATGGTCCAGGATCAGCCTGGTCTATGTAGGACCCACCCTGCAACCCACAGGATCCACAGAATCCACAGGACATCCCCAGAGGTTCTGATGAACCACTGGGTCAGAGGAGTTTTAGCAGCATAAAGGGACCAACACAGTATTAGTCAGGTGGTCAGAATGTTATACTGTTATATTGTCATGCTGATTATATGATCAGTAAATGTTACCATCAATTATAACGTCCACATTGATCAGGAAAAAAACCAACAACTATCAGTTCATTCAGAAACTGGGGGGTTAAACCTAAAAACACAGACCTCAACAGCAGTTTGTTTCAAAGCAGAACACCAGCTGGTTTTCACTAAAGAAGCTTCAGAGCAACAATTAAATGACAGTTTTGTTCTCATTAAGTTCAGAGTCAGCCAAAATAATGTACACACATCAGGAAAAGAAAAACTTTTATAAATATTTCATTTTATAAGTACTTCTACACATATAGATACCTCTTTCTAAGTTTGATCAAATCACGATAACTGTCCTGTTGTACGATGTTTTCCCAACAGATGGCGCTACCCTCATGAATGGAGCATCAACAAGTGACATCTACAACACAACAGAAATGTCTGGAAGCCAGTGGCCACTACTTTGAGCACCTCTTGTAATTGTAGAGGCCAAAGATAACTTTTATTAATCTCGTGATGTCTGAATAAATTTGGTATTGAAACATTTATGCAAGTTTTTCTTTTCCTGATGTGTGTAAACATTATTTTGGCTGATTCTGTATAATGGGTTTATGACAGGTCACCAGGCAACATCTTTTTATAATAATGACAAACATACCTGCATTCTACAGGAGTGATTTTCCTCATGTGCAGGTAAAGATGTGTGAGGAGCTTAGAGATGACAGGAGCAGGAGTCATCCTCACTAATTCAGCTTCCACCTAGAAACAGAAAGACCACAAACAAACACACTGATATACTCTCAAACGTTCAACCTCACAGCCTCAAAATATCTGTTTAGGAAGTGTTGTGTTTCTAAATTCTGCTGAAAGCATTGGCAGACATTCTCTTACAAGGTTGTGTAAAAAGCAGCCTGTCCTCTGAGCTACTGAGAAATCTTCCTGAACAAAGTTTCTACGTCTAAATCAGCTCAACAAAAACTAAAGCCTCAGTCAGAGATAACAGGTATCGTAAATTATAAACAGCTTTCTTTGTTAACTCAGACTTTCTGCTTCAACCTCACATAAAAAGGGGAGTTTAACTCATCAGGTGACTGAAAATGAACGGCTTGTGCGGTTCTAGATCCAAAAGTAGGATGTTTCAACTCATGTTTTACTACAAATACATACAATAATAAATAAATACAGTGGCTGGTTGTTAGTTTATTCACTATTAATGTCACTTTATATACTGGATTGAACTTGAGCAGTGGAAGAGAGAAGGAATTTAATGAAATTATGGAGATTCAGAGAGGTAATGTTGCATAATGTTAAGTTAACCCGTTTAATCCCACTGGCAACAATTGTTGCCGCTCATTTTTCTTTTAATTTTTACTCTCTAGAAGTGTGGCTTTGGCTTTGGACAGCTAATGCAAATTTTAAAATAAGACAATAGGTTGTCTCCTCTAAATTGCATCAATGTCATGTAACTAGTGTGAATGGTGACATGACTAGGCCTCTTTACTTCCTACCTGCACCAATGCAAGGAGATGTCTGCCTCAAACTTCTACAAGAGAAATTTATTTAAATACCTTAATTAACAGATATAGCTGAGATATTTTGTACATACATTTTTAAAAGGGTCTACTACTGATATATAATGAGAACTTTATGTCTGCATGCATCTTTTGATCATAAGAAGAGTAAATGTAAGCATGGCAACATTTGTTGCCGCTAGCATAATATATAGTCATAGTGTTGTGCTACGTGTCAAAGGTTTTGGCTGTTTATCCTATGCTTTTTTTCCTACTCAGCGAAAAATAATAACAGGTTTTGAATCTTCTAGACTTAAAAGAGCCCCAAACTGATATGTGCTACATCACAGTCATTCCTACAGTTGAAAAAGATGCATTTAAAGTTGACTGATAGTGACCGCTCTGGAGGATGAAGATGATGTTCACCTGATAAGTCCAGACCAACATAATAATTACCCTTTAAAATAAGCAAATTAGGAACAGGGTTTTTAAAATATCACAATGACCAGCCACATTCAATATATCAGATTTTGTGACCTATGGAGCAACTGCAGCAGACTGCAGTTAAACCAGACACTGTTGATTTGTTCCTGCTGATGTATCCTCTAACTCTAAAGGTGCTCACAAGATGATTCCATATACAAAACAGCTATCACTTGCATGAAAGCATTATGGCAAGCATGGCTGCAAAAAGTTGATCAGGGGCAAACCAATCTGATTTGGGCACAGGTTATGGAGCCTTGCTTCACCCACTGAGTACATGTTTCACATGGAGCTCTGTTGTGGAGTCCGCACACATCTTCCTGAAACTGGCTTAGGACAGGGCCCAAGTGTAGTCTTTGCTCTGGCTGAACAAGCAGAAGTTCCTCCAGGATGCACATTTGTGCATGATAACCTTTTCATCTCATTTAGCATCATTGATGAAATGACCAAACAAAGTTAAACAGTGCAGGTAAGTTTTGATTTACCTGCATTGTTCTTGCTGAATAATGCTGCACCCTCATCTTCTGGCCATGATGTTAGTGGTCAGTACATAGTCAATCTAAGCTACTGCTACGATGTGAATTTATTTTATTTTTGTAAACTATGGTTCAGTTTGTAAGATCAAACACTCTTAGATCTACAGTCATTTAACTGTTTTATGAGACTGTGAAATGCAGTAATTGCATTGTTGTCAATTTTAGTTCTTTTCGGTATTCATTGCCATGGTATCTTTATGTATCTTATAAAGGTGTGAACACACTTATAACCATGCCTAGTTATAATACATTACACTTACTAATGTTATTCTTATTTTTTTTTCTTGTGTAAATAGGTTGAACTAAAGAATTTGTGTAAATTTAGACTACGCGGTTTCCCACCGGCAACAATTGTTGCCGAGTATAAAACCTACATTTTCACTAACAAAATCAATCTGAAATTTAAAAAAATATATATATTATGTGTTAGGGAGGTCTAAGGAGTGAAATACATGCACTTATTTTGCAGGGAAAAACTGGTTATTCAAACCAGCTGAATGTTAAACTTCAGTGCAGCTGAACGGGTTTCAGTTAACCTTAAAGTAAAATAACTTTGTTAAAAGCTAAAATACACAGCAGAGAAATACAGGTTGAGAAGGTCATTCTAATAATGAGGACAGCTGCTGCAGCAACTAACACAGGTGTTCAGCGGTAAGTTAGCCACCTGTGCTAATTAGCCCGCTAGCTAACTTAGCCGCTTAGCTAGCTAACGGGTCCGGACCAACTGCTCAAACACGACAAAACACAACTCTTCACAAGTCGCTGACTTAACGTACAACAAAACAACGCTACTGGTTAGAAGTATTTATCTTCTTACCGTGTTTTACTCCAAAAACAAAGTCAACAGCAGCCAGAGATGCTACCAAACGCGCCGACCATAGATACATATAGCAGACTTGATCCGCTAGCGCGCTGTCTTCTATATTGTCTATGGTCTGACCAATCACTGCTCTCTGGCTCTCAGTCAGTCTGACCAATCACTGCTCTCTGGCTCCACCCTCTGAGAATCTTGTTGTCGTTTGGCTCTACACTTGCTGATGACCACTTCCGGTCTCAGAAAATGAAAAAACGGACCTTTTTTCGTTTCTGTCTCTTACTGATTTTATTTTTTTATTCTAAATATAAAATGAAAATCAAAGCATTTTTAAAATTTCGTATATCCCTTTTTGATCATGAAAAGGAAAAACGCCTTGTATTTCAATTTTATTTTTTGTATTTTAAAACGAAAATCAAATAACCACTCGTTTTTTGTTTTTCAATACCCGTTTCAGAACGGAAAACCCGATTGCCAAAATATACACGGACCCTATGTGTTACATTAACAGGCAATAATAATGTTTGTATGGTGACGCAGAACAGACATCTCATGCATTTGATTACATGAAAACTTCTGTTTATGTCTGTATCACCTCCACTTTTTAACTGAGGACTGATTACATTCTGCCTATAAGCAGCTCATCTTGCACAACAGCACTCCCATTTCCTTTTTATGTAGAAACACACATCATGAACTGAAGTCAGGTCCGTTTCATGGGATCTTTTATTGTGCAAATACAGTGTGCGAAGCATGCACCAAGTGTCATATTTGTGACATTAGGAAAAGGCATTTCATTACCGTCTTACTGTTATGAGACACATTTAAAGACAAACCTTTATATCCCTGATTACTGAGAGTTTATATTTATGGCAATAACAGTATTAAAGGTTCTTCAAGCATCCATATTTGCATGCAAAAAGTCATATTGTCTGTTACGCAGTCAAGGATATTTGGTTATTATTGCTTTATCGAATTATTCATAGTTTATCTTTACATTTGATTATGTAATATTATTGCTTACAATCAAATAAGCTACTTCTAATACATCCACAACATACATATTGCCTTTCGATTTGCATAGTTAAATATGAGTAAGGCATATATTCAGTGCAAGCGGCAAACTACAGAAACAATAATGCTACAGTGAAATAATAATTTTGCATCGTCTGACGTTTCCCACAGTCTCAGCTTATCATAGTGTACCAACCTCACTTACACAGGGTTGTCGTGTCCATGTTCAAAAATCGAATGTTCATTCTTGATTCGATTTCAAATTCATTCAGCAACTGCAAAATACAGTTTTAGATTATTTCAAACTCCTGTCAGTTTATTCAAGATGTCTCACAACAAGGATTATTGCAGATTTAATTGCAAAAATGTGTTGATTAGTGAACAAATTACTGTATTATGAGTCTTCTGTGTACCAACCTTGAGGAAATGCTCAAAAGTGATTCCTTCATAGAATTCATCAGGTTCCTGAGTGTCAAAAAGTGAAGTTACTAACTTTGTCCAATGCATCCAACTGAGTGTTATCTTGAGAATCTTTAGCTAACTTACCATGTGGCCCATTGATATACTGGCCACCTCCAGCATGGCTGCATCTGCAATACTTTTGGCTGTTTCCTTCCCCAGTGCTCCGCTACGAGACAACAGCTCCTCCACCACCTGGACAGAAGACATAAAACGACTGCAGTGGTTACAAGATGCAAATCAGTCATCTCTGAAAGCAGAAGGAAGTGAAAATTCTCCACCCTTCCTTCATTAACCGCCAATTAAGCGTTTAGCAGGAAGTCAGCGGTGGAGCAGATACAACTTTCTTCTAAACAATAGAGAACCTGCATCTTGACTCTTCAGCGTTTGTCTGAAACTGATCAAACAATGCTGATAAAGACAGAAAACAACAGGATAAACTCCTGATGCGTGCAACGCTGGGATGATTTCCACAGATCGTTTGGACCGAAGCTCATTAAAAAGATTAAAATCTGCACAAGTGGGCTCATTCTGCAGAGGCTTACATGTCTGTACTCCTCGAGGGTGATTGTCCCGTCGTTGTCAGTGTCATGCATGTTGAATAAAACTGCAGAGGAGAACACAGCGATCATTTAGAACAGCCGCAGATAATGCCAAGCATGCGATCATGTGATTTGATGAGCAGACGCACATCTCAGTTTCTCTTTCCTGACGCTCTCGCGCTGTTCTTCTGTCATGTGCAGCGACGGAGGCCTGAAATGAGACATGACCACCAAGAACTCCTCAAAACCGATCTCCTCCACCGTCCCCTCGCCGTTCTGACGGAAGTTTCTGCAGAATAAACACAAATTATAAACCCTCAGATGCTACTTTTTATCCAAATAGCTGTTTGTTATGCATAAAGAATGAAAGGTGCTTCAAGTAACTTTCCAGCTAAGATCGAGGCATCATCACTGTACCTCCTGTCAAAGAAAGCCTCTACTATCTGCGCTCGGATTGGATTGCAGGCCAGATCTGGGATTTCATTGAAGTGATCTCTCCTGTGGGTGTGAGAGGAGACGTAGTAGCTCAGTGACAGGTTGCAGGCCTGTTGAGCAGGTTTGCTTTTTTCAAGGAAGCTGGCAAACTGTCAAGAGAATGAAAGAAAACCTGAAGGTGACACTGAATGCACCACTCGGACTCACCGGAGAGTTTCCTCATTGTGGCTCAGTTGTTTGAATCTTTTGTGCAGGACTCCGATCTGTTCGAATGAAACTGAAAACAGAAAGGTTGCGTTGTTAACTTCCTGTATTCAGACTGACAGTAACTGACATTAAGTTGATTGTTTGGAGTCTGACAGAAACAGATCTTTATTGCTAGAAGCTTTTGAAGCATTTGGATATTCAGAATTTATGTAAAACACTTTGGTTTGTCAGTTGAACCTCTTACATAATAGGCTGCGGGTGAATTAATGTAGATATTGGTTCATATATGAGTAAATATACATGTGTGTCTTCTTTCCATCTTACATGCTTTTGTCAAAGCTTTCAATACAGTGTTATCTATTATTTACTGCAACCTCCTTTTGAAAACTGGGTAAAGTTACACTTCCATTAACTTGCACTTTAAATTATTCATATCTGTTGCACCAAACAGACTCGTTTACCACATACACAGAGATGCCAGACATGTGTGATTATATTCTACAGCAAATAATACTCATCTCTTCCCTGAACACGTCAGATATCACGTTAACATGCTCGGATTTCCCCTCAGAGATAAGACTTGAATTATAATTAGAATGAATTAAAATGACACATCCGCTGCAGTGAGCTCATGTTTGCAGACATGCTGACATGTCCGAGGAGCCTAAAACAGTAACGATGACTACTCACAGCCCGTTTTTTCCGCCAGATCAATATATTCTGGTTGACCAGGTAAGGACTGTAGCGCACCCATAGCTCCAAATGCAGCTCCGCCCTGACCGGTCCGGGTTTAAAGGCGAACGAAACCGGAACTGAGGGGTCGAAACTGAGCTCAGGCGATCATGTTTGTTGATAATTCACATCCATCGGAGGGTCGCTGGACAGGTCCAGACCGAGCTCACACCTCTGGTCCTCCAGCAGATCTGGTCCTCTGCAAACAGCGCAGCCACTTCCGCAACTCCAGTCCTGATGACGACACTCATTTAATAACAACAGGCTGCAGCATCAATTATTCATTCTGACTGTTTTTTATTTATCCAGAGCCTTATTCAGAGACTGTAACCTGTCTGTTTACTCTCGTACAGGAAAGACAAGAGCAAAAAAAGGCAGTTCTCAGATTACATAATACACGAGATGCTCTTGTTTGTAACGTTTGAATTATTTTATATGTTCATATTATTGCCTGAGAATGGATTATGATCTGCTCAGTTTACTGCTTTAATTAATATAACCCAAATAGCTCCACAGGTGGATCCACCTGTATGAAGTCAACTGTTGCAGCAGACTATAGATTGCTTTTCACTTTACAGAGAGAGTGCTGTTTTTCCAAAATACGTTTAATTATCACAAAATCTGTTGCTTTTTTTGGAGCCCAAAACAAAAATTTCCACTAAAGCGGGCTTGCGTAAAAACTGACAGTGTAAATTAAGCAAAAAACCTTTCACACAGCAGTTCAGACCGGTGACTTAATTTGATCAGTTAAGAATATTATTGCTAACTTTATTCTTGTGCCCTATGATAAGCCAAATGTATTCAATAGCAGCAGTGTATGACTAAAATGTTCTCATACATTGCTGCCTATTAATTACACAGAATGTAGCGTACCTTACCGTACTTTAACTCCTTTATCCTTTATATATATATATATATATATATATATATATATATATATATAGATATAGATATAGATATAGATATATATATATAGATAGATAGATAGATAGATAGATAGATAGATAGATAGATAGATAGATAGATAGATAGATAGATAGATAGATAGATAGATAGATAGATAGATAGATAGATAGATAGATAGATAGATAGATAGATAGATAGACTTTGTTGTCTGTCCCAAACGGTGACAGAAATTCTCCTTTGACAAGACTCCAACAATAAATATACAACACATAAAAACACACTTAAGAAAAGTACAGATGTCTAAAAGAAATGTTAAAAAGAAACACCAGCCGATAAAACAATATATGTATTGTTCAGTCTCTTATTTCATAAGGCATGTATTTATACAGTATGAGTATATGCAACTTCAAATATTAAATAGAGTTGGTAAATCTCAAGTCTGGATCATAAAACGTAAACATACATTGCTATTTATTGTATATGTCCGCAGTTTACAGCAGTGTTTATAAATTTTAAAAGAAGAAATTGTTGACATTTATAGCTAACTACAGAGGCAATACTATATAAATACGATATATTAGTCGAAATTCTACTCAGATTATTTTTTAAAAAGAAAAACATGGTATTTTCATGGATATAAAGTCTATGATCTCTGCTCTCTGGGGCTTCAACTTCCTGATCTGATTATTTTTCTTTGTTTAGTTGTTTATTATCTACAGTCCTAATCCTCTCTTCTCTTTAACCTCATCCCAACCAGTCGAGGCAGATGTCTGCTCTCCCTCAGCCTGGTTCTGCTGGAGGTTTCCTTCTGTTAACCCTTTGATGCACAACATGGGTCCAACGTGACCCAAATCCAATGGAAAATGAGCATCTCCTGACTCACACTGCGCATCAAAGGGTCTTCCCACTTACATAACACAATCATTTAGATTTGCTGTGCTTTTCTCCATAATTTTCCAAGGTTTTCACCTTTCTATGTGACATGCCTTAAGATGACTAATGTTGTGAACTGGAATCAAATAAATAAAACTGATTTGAACTGAAGTCAGTTTAGTCTGAGACTACAAGAACAATCCAGACTCAAGGTCCACTTCATGCTTTTTATTTCATTTATTTTAGTTCATTTTAGTTCATATCACTGGTTTTGTCAGGAGAAGGATTTTGCCAGTTGTCCACGAATAGAAAATATTTTGGTTAAAGATCCCCTCTAGTGAAAATCATGTTTTCGCCAGGCAGTCAATACTATATTATGGCTGAACATTTCCTTCTTCAAACTACAAGATGTCAGTGACAGTTTAAAGATCACAGACTTCAATTTTTGGGGTTTCACATTTAACAAACATATATACCAATGTTTACTTGCAGGCCGAGACTTCTTTATTCTTCTACATGTTTCCAGTTTAAACAAGCATGACTGAATTACTGCAATATTGCAACCTGCCATGGTGTAGATTAGAATAATCTTGCAGTGTATAACCAGAGTTGTAGGTAATCTGGTGTGCTCAAACTGCAGTGAGTGGGGAGAGAGAGGCAGTTACATATAATCACATCGAAGCCATTTTAATTTATGAAGGGATGATTTTCAAGAAAAAACTTCTAGATTTGCAACTTTGATACACAGAGATGAGTTTTCAGAGTTTTAATCGATGACCTTAGAGGGATTTGAAAGACTTTCTTGAACATGTTGGTTTCAAAGTTGAGGCTCAAAGCTTACTTCTGACCTTGGTGTGATTGAAATCTCCAGACAGCTACAAAATTTGACTTGATGTGAGATTTCTCATGACAACTGATGTTTACAATGTCAAGAACAGAAGGTCAAAGACAGAGTGTTAATTGTAGCATCTGCCATACTGACATCTTACATCTTGAAGAGGAAGTTAAAAGTTTTGTGCTACTTGTTTGATGTTTCAACAATGTTTAGGCAAAACTGCCTGAGCTGGTCCTGGTAATCTGCATCTACTATCAGACGCAAACAACTCTCAAGCCCTGACTGGCCCAGATTACCTTGACACTCTAAACCAAATATTTAAACAAACACCTGACAGAGAAAGAAACGTAGCTGTAATTATTAGTGATTAAAGCCTGAGGCAGGAAAAGCTGCTGCGCTGGTTTGTACCAGGCCGTTCTTCTCTGGAAAAACACCTGCTGTGACGTCACTGCGGCCTCGAGTTCAACAGATTTGAATGCTGCAAACCACAGATCAGTCAGCAAAAAGGTTTCTTCCCTTTGTGAGTCATTCAAAGCTTAAAAGTTCCTGAAAAACAACATGTAGGGAGTGTTATAATTAGTGTTTTCTTCATGAGGAACTGACACGAGTTGAGTATCTTTTAAATTGTTTGTCAAAAGACATTTACAACATAAAAAGTATTGTTTAATCAGGTGATTTTAAAGAGTTTGATCAGTAAAATCTATAAAATTCTATTTAAAACTTTTTCAGTTTTCAATATTGTTTGGTTTTCCAATGTCAAAATGTAACTGTACAGCCAAAATATGCGTAAAACTTTTTATAGTGTGTTACAAGCCTCCATGAATTATCACAGCTCGGCTCTGTTGGATGAGCTTCAACAGAAATTTGCTCATGTTACAACATGACTGTGTTTGCCACCTCTGAAATACAAAGAAATGAAAAAAACTAATTACATACAAACTATATGATTGATTCAAAGCATGTAGTACTGCTGTTCACCACATGGTGGCACATTATACCAACAATGAAATGAACTGTGTCTTCTGTAATTAAATATCAGTTATTCCTCACATCAGTTTGTCTCATTTCCATCAGTGTAGGGGTAAAAACCAAATACTGCATGTTGTGTTTACTCTCAGTCATTTAATGGGAAACATTATGTCTCCATATCTTGTCCTGTCACTGCACCAACTGTGTTGACTGCTTTGTTAATCACAGGATTCTCATTTTCTGTATCGTGTCAATAAGTTGACAGCTTGTCCTGTTTCGCATCTGTTTCCAAAGCTGTCAAGCCCCATTTTCCCAAACTGTTGCTTCCTCCCGTCATGAGCAAAAGCTGTCACTGATAATGGTGAATCAACAGGCACGGAGAGGACAATAGCAACACAATTGAACTAGGCGACAAAAATATTGTGCTATTTTATCCTGCTGGCCTCCTCTGGACGCTGCTCTTTCACTTGTTAACTGACAGTGATGCAAATAGGTTCTTTCTGTTTTCCATCTTCTAGATTATCCAGGTCGGTCTCACAAATCCACTAAAGCTGCATTTCTGTCAGACTTACATTTAATATTCCTACTGTGTTCCCACAGCAGGAAATTGTCATGTTTTTTTTAAAGCTTTTAAGCCCCACTACTCAATATGATTAAGTAAATGAAGGAAATGGAAATAGAAACAGAAGTAAATGTATTGTTATATATGTATTTATACATAGATAAGTGACAAAGTAAAGAAAAAAACAGAATGTGAATGGATCTGGTGGCTCTGTAATGCTGTGGGGGACATTTTGCTGGGATGGTTTGAGTCCACTTCATCCCTAAGAGAGAAGACCTCAACACAACTGAACACCTATGGGAGATTTTTTTTTACTGACTTGTCAAACAGCTCTTTCCACAAACAACCACCAAAATGCTCAATGAGGCAACGATGTACAAATATGGCATTCCCTTCCTCCAGTAAACCTTTTGAGAATCAGTGTCAAAATGCAGTAAAGCTGTTATAACAACAAGAGATGGTCCAACACTTTACTAAGATACATATGTTTTTTCCCATTGAGTATGAAGATGAACTAATTCTCTTGATGTTACCAAAAGGTTTCTTTAAAGTTCGGTGTGGGGACTCCTGGTTGTCACCATCTTAGCTGTGTTTGTCTAACTTCCAGAAAATTCTGAAGTGAGCAAATAGCTGGAACGTGATGGAGTCATACCAACATCTTTGGATCTTTTACTGTCTTGTGATGGCAGCCATGTCTTTAAATATACACAGCTTTAAGTCTTAATACAATTTAAATAGGGGGGTTCAATAAAAACTCTTCCCATGTACACTCGTCACGAAGGGAGAATTTAGCCACAGAGACCAAAACAGTTTTCTCCACCAGGCTGTAAACATGTTTACTTCTGCTGTAAAGTTGGGGAAAGTTGGGGCTCGATGGGAATTGTGTTGCTTTTGAAGACAGCCCCAAGTGTCCATTCGAGGAAGTGCAGTTTTTTTGGTACATTGGCTTCATTTTTCATCCTCGGAGGTTGCTGCTTGGTTTGTCACCAGTCTGTGCTAGTTTAGTAGTTGTTACTAGAGTCTAACCTTCTGCTCATTAGTGCTCTTTATGCTCTCTGTGTGATGAAATGTTAAACTTGGGTTATTCAAATGAGGTAATTTGTTGTTTGGCTCCTACTCTTCTTCCTCATTCTCACACTATACCTACCCACAACCCTACCAGCCTCCTCCTGGAACACTGTTTGGCTCCTTATCGGGATAAATTACTTAATAATGTACTTAGGTGGTGCAACTTTACACACATTTGAAGCTGTAATTATTCTGGGTAGTTGCCCACTTTGCTGAGTCGGTGCTCCAGCTTTGCCTTGTGTAATAAATAACAGATTGATATAATTATTAATGTCTGGACCACAAATAACTACAGGGTTGAGAGAGTTTTATAGTTTACAGTAGCTGTGGATTTGTAGATTCATTTGTGGTCTGTAATGAAATGTGATAAAGTTTTTCAAAAGTTAAACATGATTTAATTCTCGACACATCAGCTGCATTTGATAGCTCAGAGTAAAACAGGATGTTAGTGTTCGTTCATTCGTTCATTTATTTCCTCTGTGCAGAGGAACTGATGCATCTAGTAGTACACAATCAATCTGGCCTGGACAAAAAAAACAATACATTTTCTTTTCTTTATCAGTCTCTGCCCTTGAAGTGTTACCTGCCGTAAAATTGTTGCCTTGTGTTGTGCTTGTGTGTGCTGTGGCTATTACTGAGCGCACTCCGTTTGCTGGCACCACTTGAATAAAGAAGGGGGGAGAAAATAAGGTGTTTGTTATATACGGGAGACAAAAAGCATGGCCAAGGAGAGAGGGCAGCCTGAAGGCTGTTTTGCATGCACGGGGGCTTCTGTGGGAGAAGGAGTTGACAGGGCGCCGCAGTGCTGCCTCCAGCTCTCAGACAACAGCTGCTCAGAAAGAGGAGACGTCCTGAGGGTGCTGCGACACGTCTCGCTCTTCCTCCATCTCTCTTTTCACCTGTCTGCCTCTTGCTCTCACCAAACAGACGTACGCCAGACACATGTGCAACACGCCGCCACATCCTCAGCATCACGCCTTTTCCTTCAGTGACACACACGTATGAGCCGCGAGCTTCAGAAGAAACTGGCAGGCTGCCTGTGCTCAAACAAAACCTGCAAAACAGACCAAGTACTGCAGAGGTTTTGCTCGAATCTGTTATTTGCTCTGCTCACTGGGAGAGATGTTCATGAGGAGTAATTATCAGCTACTTAATGGAACTGAAATATTCTTCAAGTATTTCACAGACTCGTGATAACAGATATTCAATTTGATACTCTTTTTGCATGAGCATAAAAAAAAGCAGCATTTTTATTTGCATTTCTCTAATTTGGTTAAAGTTTGTGCGACAGCTTTTGATGATTTTCCCTCATGCAAGGATTGTAATAAGACAATTTAAGCTGGGTAATTTTACACACAGTGGAATAATCTTGTTTGTTTGCAATGAAAAAGCAAGATTGTTTAAATGATTTTCTTTCTCTATCAGATAAAAACTCACTAAAGAAATTCTGGTTTTGTAATAAAGAAGCAATCTGCATTGCAATGTGTTTTAAAAATCTTGTCTTAAAACTTTAAAGAAGCTCTAAACTCTAATTACTTCCAGTTAATTAATCCAAATGAGTGCAAGATGGCTTTATAAATGATCATCCTACATTCATAAGGCATGCTATACATTAATATAAACGCAGGTGAAACAATGATTAGTTTTCATTTTGTTTGTTGGGGGCTGTTAATTACTTTCAGAACTTTTAGAGGTGACCTAAAATGAAAACATGCAAAAAGGCTGCGTGGTGTGCTGAGAATTGAGTGAGGATTAATTACTGCATCTCCTGAGAAAGATGCTAACTGAAAATACCTTTTGTCTATGTGGCTAAAAAGAATAAAATATGTCATCATCATCTTTGTTTTGATGATCCTCGATTCCAGCTGTGAGGAGGAAACGAAACGCTGGGATTGTTGTCTTATTACTCCAAGTCAAATAAACCCCCGAATGCAATTTCACAGCATTTTGCTATTGAATTTACAGCATATAAAAGGACAGAGGGGTGTGCCTTTTTTTTTTTTTGGCTTTCCTTTTTTTTCATTCTGTTTTCTTTTTTGCCCTTGGTTTGTCGATACAAAAAGAAGCGGGGATTGCAGAGGTGTGGACGAGGCATGCTCTGATCTCCAGACAGAAAGAAATCAATTTCAGAGTACAAGCAGCTCAGAGACAGCAAAGATGAAGCTAAGTTCTATAGCGTCTTATAGCAAGGGTGTAGAAAGGGTTCAAAGTTGAGTGAACTTCAAAGTCATTACATCATGATCGGAAAGCGTTTAATTTTCTAAAGGAGATCAAAATCTTGAGGTGAAAACAAACAGCTTTCTTTGGTTAATGTGAATGAAACCTCGCAGGTCAAATGAGGTTACTTCTGAGGAGACCTCCAAACACAATCTGGCATTTTCATTAGTTGCCTGAAACATCTGAGTATGTGAGCCGACAGCAGACTAAGGTTTACTCACATTAGGTTGTTTGTTGAGAAAGCTTCAGCAAAAGCTCTGTATTTCTGGCATTATTTTTATTACTTGAAGATCGTAAAGCAGCAAATTTGGGTATTTGTGTTGTATTCTCCTGAGACACAGCCCATTCATTTATGTCCTCTGTACTGGACATTTGTTTTTTATCTATATCTTTTGACTCATTTGAGCTACCCTACTAAATCCTGGCATGCTTAATAGAGGACATGCTGGCCTTTCCAATGATACCTCAAGTGATTGTGTGGGATGAAGGGAACTTTGTTTTCATGCTGAGACTAAATGGAGACAGCAGCAAAATGTGCCTGCCAGGAAAAGAGAAAAGTTAAGTCAACAACTGTCAAGATATCATTATTTTACCGATGGTAATCATACAATTTCTCGTTTATGAATATGTTGAGAATTATACATTGGGGTCAGCGTTCAGCTAAAAGTTTTGTCAGGAAAAATAATATGAATGTCAGCTGTTATGGACAATGGGGTTAGCTAATAGCTAACTAGCTGGCTAGCACGTTGTTAACATTCAAATTTCTGCCCCAAAACATAATTCTTTGTGGGGTAATAAACACACTGAATGTAAAGTAATTAATGTAATAAATAAATAGCTGTTTATTATTTTGTTACATTCAACAACTTAATTTTTTTACACTATTGTTATTTAATTTAGTTTCTTAAAGTTTCATTAGAAAATGGATTGACATTCTTGTTTTCTTGTTACCCTATTTTGATTTCAAAGTGTTGCTGTTTTGTTTTTTTAATGGCAAAATTGCTCTGTTGTCTCTAAAATAAAATAAAAATTTTAAAAATCTCAATTGTGAGCTGTTGCTTTAGCTCCAAAAAGGCAGGAAATCACAAGGAAGTTACACTGAAAGATACTTTCTTATGCAAATCACTGATCTGTCTATCTCACTGACCTATTTCATTTAAGGATGCAAAGAATGAACTAATATCGAATTTGCATTGTGGTGAGCTCATGTTTGCATCCAGCTGTGTAAATGAAATGCTTAAAACTGATGCAAACAATAAAAATGACAACTCACAGCCTGATTTTTTGACAGTTCAATACAATCTGGTGTATTCTGGTCCTTGGTTCGAGCCCATATCTAAGGACACACCTCTAAACACAACCTGGCATTTTCATTATTTACCTGAAGCACCTTTTTGTGAGACTCCTCACAATTCAAAGGATCAGTGGTCCAGTGTCGAGGTTTTGTAGAATCACTGAGATCTGTTTAACACCGAGGAACACCAGCCACCCAGTGGAAAAAACTCATTACGCTGCCTTGTATCTGTAATCTGTCACCATTCAAAGCCCGGTGACCGCAGGTGAGGATTTGAAAGAAGACAAACTGATAAATTGAGAGTTTTCCTTTATAGCTCAGCTTTCACCTCACCTCTTCATTCCCATAGAAGCCTCTGCCAGCTGATGGCCTTAAGTGATCATCAATCTTACAGTTCTTTGTTCCGCACTCTATGATACTTCACCTGAACTCATCCGCTTGTGGCAGCTGCTCCTTCCTCATCTGGAATGAGAAAGCCACGTTTCCTGGATCAGATTCAACTTCACACCTCTCCATTGAACCCTTTAGGCCACAATTAGATGAAGTCAAAGGAAGAACATCATCCACAACAAGTAGAAATGCCAATTTAGTGTCAACAAATGTCAAGAGTCCTACATTTGCACTTCATTTGCATTGTTCATGAATGCTTAAAGTGCTGATTTAACTTGAAATGTTCTTTTTTCTGCAGTCAAAATTGTGAAATTTATCAAACTTTTGTTAAACTCACTTTATAATTACTTTGCCAAGGAACGCGGCGGAGTTATGTGATGTTCGGCGTAGGTTTGTCTGTTACTCTGTCTGTCCGTGCACAACATTGCTTAAAACGGATTTGGATGAAGTTTTCAGGGAAGGTCAGAAATGACACAAGGACCAAGTGATTAAATTTTAGCACTGATGTGGCTTATAGTCTGGATCCATGGATTTGTTAAAGATATCCATATCATTGTAAGATAGCGTCACTGTATTCCAGCTACCTGCTGACGATCACATGACTGCGATCCTAATTCAAATCAAGCTGCAGTCTGTTTGGAACTTATCAGTTGGAAATGATACAATGATCAAGCAGCTTTGGCGGAGTACTGCGCTCTCCGAGAGCTTTTCTTATTCTAACTGTGGTGAATTTTTCACTCTGAATTAGATTTTAGGGTTGAAATGATAGTTGACAGATTTTATCAGCTAAAACACCACATGGAGGTCTTTCTCAGATAAGCTTTAAATCTTCTTCAACATTTAACAGTCCATATCACAAAGACATGAAGAAACAACGTTGTCTTATTGCGCTACATAGCTAGTAATTCCTAATATTAAAGGTTCAGTGTAAGATCAGGATTTGATTTCTTTCAAACATAATCTAGTTTAGAAAACTTAGCTTAGCCTACCCTGCAAGCAGCAGCAAATGTTCCCTCAACATTGGTTATACAAATTCTAACAAGAAAACATTTTAATCCCATGTTCAAAGAAGATTTCAAGCACATTTATAACTTTAAATAATGCTCTTATGCAATTAAAATGTAACCAAGACAGAACATTTTAACATTTAGATGTTAATGGAGGCCTTACAAGACAAAATGTGTTTTATAAAAGTTCCTGTAATGTGACATATTAAAAAAGATGGAACAATTTGCCTGAAGCGATCTAAGGATGTTTTGGCAATGTTGTGGAGGAACCATATAATGGAACATAATTCTATTAAAACATTCTCACAATGTTACATGGTAACAAAGGAAGGACGTTCTCAATGCAACATTCGGCAAATGATTTAAGACCATTTTTGGAATGTCTTTAGAGAAATGTATCCTGCCTTTAAGAAGGACATTCTGGGAACTAAAAGAAAACATTACTAGGACTTAGCAGAACTTTCTCAGAATGGTTTAAGAACAAACACAATCTGGTTTGGTAGATGGGCAATAAATCAAAGGAAAAACAAACATAAAGTGTCTTGGTGAGATGTTGAACATCTGCAGCCAAAACAGCTTCAGTGTATCTTGGCACTGACACTCCAAATCTCTGACCTCTAATGGGTGACTGAATGTAAGTTTTCAAAAGAAGTCGTCTCATCTGGTGTTTTTTTTAGAATAGTGGTGGAAAGCTCAGTCTAACTGTTGACCTGAGGTCTGCTGACTGTGGAGGTCATTGCAAATGATTTTCATATTCATCAAACAATTCAGTGACCTTTTGTGGCCTGTGGATGGAGTCATTGTTGTCCTGGATGTCAGAACTCCCCTTCAGGATAGAAATATTTCATCACATCATAAAGGAGATCACTCAGAGCAACTTTGTACTGATTTGCAGTGACTCTTTCCTCTAAATGGACATATGGACCAAAACCATGCTAAAAAAACAAGAAAAATACCCCCACAGCATGAAAGAACCATCAACTCCTCTAAATGTAGAAGTCAAAGACTGAAGTCTTTGTGTCAGTTGGCCACCTATCTGTATTTATTGCTAATATTTTTATACAATGAGTTTAATAAGAGAATTTTCTTCAAGGACTTGATGTGGAAGTAATGCTCAGTTACCAGTGGAGCTATTTAACTGGCTGTACATTTGCATCATGTTAGAGCAGAAAACACAGCTGAAATCTAAAGGTTACTTTTCTTTTGGTTGCTATTAGGTGCAGACTCATGCTTCAACAAGTAGAGAAATGCAACACTCATCTATTTGGAAAGTTTTTGATTTTATATATTTTAGACTTTCCCTGAAGTTAACTTAAGCTAAAGAAAAACTGGATTTATTCCAATACTAACAGCATACAATGTGCAGTTAGGCTGCACTTCATTTTTTGTGGGTAAGCCTTCAGAAAGAGTAAGTGTTGTGGTCGCCTGTGGCATTGTGCTTACAGTCTGCCTTTAAGATAGATCACCACCTAGGCCGCTATCTCTAGTCTAAAATATTTTTGGGGAAGGACGTGTTGGCCTTGTGAAGCAGCCCACAGCAAGTGTGTGAAAGTTATGCTCAGGGCTTTAACCTATGTACAGTAATGCCATGTTTGTCAGTATTTAAATACCAGGCACAGGAAATGAATATTTACTGCCTTCTAATATTCACTAAGTGGCACAAAAGATGGAGATTTTCTAGAGGGAGGGAATAATATTATGGAAAGGTCATATGTGGGATAATAGTGTCCATATTGTTTCATTAAGAACCTCGCAGTTGCAGATTTCAAGAAGTCAGCTCCATTGCTTTGACCTTACATGTAATCCAGGTCTATAGCAGCAACATTTATGATCTCTAGGCTCTAAATGCCAACATAACCGGTTTGCTTACACATTATTTTAGGACTAAGTCATGCTTTAACCTGTTTAACCTCTCCAACCTTTCAAGGGCTCATTATAAAAAAATCAAACTGTAAATTTTATGCAAGTCTGTCGAACTTAAATGTCAAAACAAGCCACGATTTTAAAGATCCCGGCAATGCACAACATGCATACTAAATTACAAGAAAATCAAACGTGCATCTATCTGATTAATTGTACAGATGAAAAAAAAATGGCATCTTAGACTTCAGTATCTTTCTCGACATACAAAACGTGACGAGCATATGTTTTAATATCAAATGCAAGGACAGCTGTTCGAACCGTAAGAGAGAGAATACTGAGTAGATGTGGGCCGTCACAGAGGTGGTAGACTTTATACTGCAGATGAATATGTGATGATTGGACAGAGCACATAAACCTGTGATTATGAATTACAGTCAGTCAGCCCATCTGGACGAGGTTCTGCCCCTCGTGTCCTGATTTGATTACCGATTTAAATGAGACAAAGATTGTTTTTAAAAGATGTCCAATTCAGCCAATTAGTTTTATTCTAGTTTGTTTTGACAGCCAAGTCAATTTTGAAAAACTAATTTTCGAAAAGAAAACTTGCATGAATGTTTTGCACAAGTCGCTGAGGAGCAAATAAATAAATACTGACCTCACACATACCACTGTATGTGTTGTGCCTGTAAAATGGAATTTCCATCGACTCCAATGCAACCAATCCCTCTAATGCTGCAATAAATACTCAAATATTGTGTGGCTGTGGTAATTCTATGTAAAAGATTTATGGTCAGTGTATCTGTACCAATGTTTTGGAAAATCATCCAACACCTGTCAAAAGATCCCTCAAAATCAGTAAGATATAAACCTCATGGTGATGCTGGAGGAAGAGTCAGGGTATCACTAAAGTCAGCAGGGTTCCTCCACCAGACACCATCAGTGCCTTCGCAAAATTTCATGAGAATCTATCCAAAAGTTGCACAATTTAGAATTGGTGGATTGACTGATAGACTGACTGATTGACATTACAATCCATAAGACCTCGCTTCACTGTAACAAGTAGAAGACCGTCAAAGGAACCTTTAGAAGATCCTGACCATCACCAGTGTAGAACAAGTTGAGTTCAAAATGGTTCAACATGCCTGAAAGGTTCTTCAAAAAAATGTTTTGTGAGGTTTGGGTTTCCATATTGAAGTCTTTGTTCTTTTAATTTTCTTTTCAAATACAAAAAATAGTAGAAATATTTACAGATATTCCCAGAAAACAGAGATTATCTCATATTCAGAGAAACAGAAAGTCGCTGAGAGTCATTTGCACGCAAATCTGTTGGCAGAAAGTCAGACAAGACCCCAATTTGCCCAAATACACTATTACACTTGTGCTCATAAGTTTACATACTCTGGCAGAATTTGTAAAATATGAACCATTCCTTAATGAAAACATGAATGATCAGAGCAAATACAACTGCATGACAATAAATAACTTTGTCTGACCACTAACCCTAAATGAAAGAAAAGTTTTTCCATGATCAAACATATTTTCTCCCAAAAAAATGACAATATTTCACAAATTTTGCCCCAGTATGTAAACTTATGAGCACAGCTGTATGTACATGTTGAAGTACGGCAATGTACATAATTTCAAAGTTTTGAAATTTGAGTCAGTCAGGGCTACACTTAACTCTACAAAGGAATCCTCCAGGAACTCCTTATGAGTGTTTAGAGGTTCTTCCAGCAACCTCTGTTCTGCACTGAGTTTTTAAAGGTTTCTTCAGGAAACCTCCAAGCAACCAGGGTTCCTCGAATATCTCCAAACTTCCTTAGGGCTAAAAGAGAAGCCTGTCTACAAACAACTGAACCTCGTGAGCCCAAAATAAACAAAAATAATAAAGTTCTAAAACCAGTTTTTGACACAGTATAAGAAGAACCAATCAGCTAATAATCCAGGTCCTGCTTCAGTGTATACAGTTCTTAAGTAACAGATTTGCAGTTAATCACATTTTCCAGATGAGATGATCTAGGAGAGTTTCCTCACTTTGCCCATTTTCTAATTCTTCCTCTGAACATTGTAATAAAATTTTTCCTCAGATCTTCAGAAAATGTTAAACTGCAAAGCACTTTTTGTTGTACATTGCTCGACAGCAGGGGAGAGTTGGGTCTCTTTGAGCCTCAATTATAAATTTTCATACTTAATAGGATGTGATCAGCTGCATAATCCTCCACCTAACCTCCTTTGTGTCTCTCACTCTTTTCCCTAATAACTTAAATTTTTTTCTCCAAAGTTATAATTGTTTCCATAAAACTCATCCATCTGTTGTTCGGCTCCTCTTTTTAATGTCACAAAGAAATCTGATGCCAGAATGTGTGTAAAAAGAGAGTTTGGTGAGTTAGATGTCGAGACAGGAGACACAACAACAACTGAAATCTTATTTAAAGGTGCGATTTTGAGATGAGTTCTTTGCAAATACAAACACAGACATTAATAAAATGCAAAATCAGTGTTATTACAGACTCTGAAACCCCAGAGACACACTTAAACAGTAACATGTTCTCACTTAAGGTCATGTTTTCTTGAACTTTTTGTAAAAAATAAAATGAAAAGCCCTGTTTGAGTGCACACAGGCTGCTGCAGTTGTTAGCATCCAGACCTGAAAGACCTTAAAGAAGAAAGATTTGCAATTTGCTCACAGACCTTTAACTTAACTTGGATTTATCCTTAGGGTCCTGAGTGACTTTAGGCTAAACATCACAAGACTTAGACTTAAAAGCAAGCTCTGGATGTTGGTTAAGTTAGTGCAAATGCTTCTGTTGACTCCTTCTTGCATTATTCAGATCTCACCTAGGGCGCCACCCAAGCCAAAGCCAGCACTATTAATTGGAGTGAAAACAAACCAGGGCTCTGGGGCCTTTGGATTAGAACTCAGAACTGATGTTTGCTTTTATATCAAGGCCAGAACTTTGCTACACTGTTATTGTTCATGAGATATTTACAAAATCCCTGCTTTCCTGTTCAGCTGGCTGCTTTTTGCTGTTTGGTCAAAGATGACTGAATAATCCCATGTTTGTGTGCTAGACATATTTAAGATACAGATTTTTTGTGTAGCACAGAGATACTATATGTGTTAAAGGTTGTGTCACTGTTTATTACTTTACTGTACATGTTTGATTGATCTTAATTATCATGCAAGATATGTTAAAAGGGCACGTATTTAGCCGCCAAATGAATTTTAGAACAGCTGAAGGTTAAGGCAGGATCTGGGTAAGCAGCACTATGTCCTACTTTACATTGCTTTTTTTTTTTTTTTTTTTTTAAAGTCACCTTATTCCTCTTGGTCTGACCGTATTTGACCTCAGAAAGTAAACACTCTTGTAAGCCTACATAAAAATGCATCAACATGAGCCAAGGTCAGCGCTGGTTCAGTAAACACTCGGTGTTCCTCAGTCAGAATTCACCTGTATTTTTGCATTATTCTGTCACAAAATGCAACATATTAGTGTTATATTTTTAAAAAAAAATCCTCAGGCAAAAGCTTTAAGTCTGTTTATGTATTATTATTCTTTATAAAAGAACCGAGCAGGGAAAACCTTGTTGATCATGAATCACCGTTTTAATTTATTCACTGTTGGTTTAATCGGATGTGACCCAAAGTACATTGTTTGTCTTCATCCTGCACAAATCCAGCTTGTGAGACTTCCTCAAGGCGGTTGGAGGGAGCTTCAAAAGAGCTTTGGCCATCAGGGGAGCTCCGGCTGGTTTTCATCCTCGTCTTCCTGTTGCTCTGGATTTGGCTGCACAGGAGACAGTAAGAACTCCACAGAGAGGGCAGCTTTGTAGTTTGAAGGGAGGCTAGTTAATCAGGAGAGAAATATCTTAAAGGTAATATACTGAATGTAATCTACGTGTAGACTTTGAGAAGCTTGGAAAAAGATCTTTCCTCTGGCAATTTCACGGTGCTTGAAGAGCCACCCCTGGATCCGCGTCCGTTTAATGCAACCGCACAGGTTAGATGCTGTTTTGTATTCTCACCTTGATGAAATTCCCGGGCAGGCTTCACTTCGGGAATTGGTTCTCCTGAAAGATGCTGACTCTCATTTGAAAGCTCAGAAAGACTCCTTCATCCCTCCTGCCACGCGCTGAGGTCCCACCGCATCAGTGTATTTTTGTTTTGTGACCTCCTGTCTCCTGCTTCCTTCTATTCACTTTCGTGCGCCGTGTGAAAAAAGGCTTGACATTCAGAGCTTTCAGCAGGAAGGATGAGCTCCCAGGCAGCTATATTATGTTATCTCGGGCTCAGTCTCATCCCAGGTCTCTGCTTAGCACTCAGAAAAAGACCTGTTGTGTCGAGATACCGGCTCGCGTCGTGCTGTGTCGTGGCGCTGAGGTGATCAGCTGTAATGTTTACCTGCTGCATTGCAGTCAAGGTCAGTGGATTAAGATGGCTGTAGCCCAAATAATGAGTGCGAGGTGAGAACGGTGTGAGGTGTTGAATGTTTATTGTACACAGAGATGAGCGTTTGTCTGCAGCTTCACCCGACACTTTTCTGAACCGCAGGCTGGGATGGATGGGGGCTTAGTGATGTTTTTAAGTGATTCTCCTGCAGGGTGACCATCAATCAGGCTTGACAGGAAGTCAGGGTTGCTACAATGATGATCTGCTCCCATGAGTGCTTTTGGCAGGTGAGATTGTCATTGCTGGGCTCCATTCTGTACAGTAAGCCAGAGGAAGAGGAGGCTATATATTTAACAAGTCTTATTTGAGTGAGTGTGTACATCCAAACTTTAGCGTTTGAGCCCCTTTATAGATTTTCACCTCTGTTTTTAGACCCGGTGTAACCTTCACTGTCTCCGCTGACACGTCTGCTGCTGCAAATACAGATTTTAATTGTTTATCAGGATCATTATTATTCATTCACAGCCTGCGATGCGTAGATCCATAATAGGGCGGCAGTAGGGTAATCAATCACAGTGTGTCGGGCAGCAACACTTGACACATGACATCGCGAGATCCAAACCGCCACAGTCCCTTACACGGCTCTCTGCTGCTTTTGAAGGTTTCCCAAATTAGTCCCAAGAAGAAGCTTCAAGGAGAAAATCTGCACTGATCTCCAAAGTCTCAGCTCTCTTTCATATGGCATTACATCTGGCCAATCAGATTTGGGGAGCAGGTGCATAAAGCTGATCCAAAGAACTGTGTCACACTCCAAAAGTTTACAGGTCTTCTTAAAATAAAAGTCAGAAATCTGGAACATTAGATTTACCATAGCTGCTCTTTTCTGCGTCTTATTTGCATTTACTATCATTAGTGTGTTCTGCAACACTTTAGCCTGCAGATTACAGCATAAATCTTTTTGTCTCTTTCTTTTATGACATTCAGTATTAACTGTTAAAGCATAAAGTCTAATGCTGTCACTCCACAGTATGTAGCCTGTGATTATTTAATATGTACCATGTAATTACAGAGGTACTTAGTGTAATTTATTTCATCGACACCTCATACATACAGAATAATTCCACTGTAATTTATGAGCTGCAATCAAAAGTGCTCCTGTTTTTAATGAGCTTAGTTCTAAGTTATACATCTTAAATAGACATTATGCTCATCAGGAATCTCCATTTGTTGAAATTTATGGATTAATTTACCAAGAATGTACAAATATCTGTTGTTATACTACGATTTCAATCCAACCAGATGCTTTCACCGTGAATTTCCTGTTTAGAAATGAAGCCATGTTTGAACCCGCACCCATTAAAAATCCTCTCCTGCACACTGTCACAGACGTCTTCACAAATTCTCTGGCTGACTGGACCTCTGCTCAGGTTCAGGCTGGGTGATGCAATAATGAGATTTACATGAGCTAACTGGATGTATGTGCAAAGAAGAATGATTAAAGAGGAAACCTTTTTGAACAGCTCATTGCTTTGGTTCACAGGTCTGTAGTATCTGTCAAATGACTCACAAACTTTCATTTTAAAAAGTCACAGCATTGTTACGGTTTTATGTAATATTGGGTTATATGTTGTGAAATTATAATATTTTGCATCCTTCAGAATTCAAGTCTACTACAATAACAAGATTTATGAATGTGTTATATTTAAATGATAAAAGAGGGACTTGTTCCAAACAGATGCAACAAAACTAACATGGGAATAAACAGACATATTTTTATTACTTTATTTTCTTTCATCGTCTTCTGAGCCATTCCTGACTTTAAAGCCAATTGCACATATTTTATTTGTTTCCAGAGGATGTTACATTGAGTGATATTAATTTCCTGGAGACATAAACTAACCCTCACCACAACCACTGGCTGTCTAATCATTAGTCCGACCATAAATCTTAAAAATTTGATGATTTCCTCGACAAGGACGTTGCTTTTTGTTCCCGAAACGGAAGCAGGTTTCCACATTGTGACTGTGTAAACAGATTTATGTCCTCACAACATGAGTAATGCAAATATACACACCCCCCGGCTCTGAGATCATTCGCTATTCATTAGGTGGTCCCACTAGATAGTGTGTTCACCATGTTGTTGTATTGTCCAAATGTTCAGTGAGAAGGATTACACCACATATAATGGAATGAATCTACCACACAATGCAACATGTAAAACAATCAGATTTATCCTCATCTTGCAAAGGAAAACCAATAAATGGCTGCCAGATGAGAAGAACGATTGGAACAATTATTTGTGTAAAAACTGTAAACTCAGGTTTTCATTTATTTATATGTTCATCAAATTCATAATCAATGCATTTGTTAAACTATGCAGACAAAATGCTATTTTTTGGTAAAAGCTGGTCACTACTTTTAGTAATGCGACATACTGTATATGTGTTACATAAATAGGGTCAACAATAAAGACCTGAGGCTCTTGTAAGGAATGGTGCTCCAGTCTGAAGGAGCTTTAAAAGTACAGATTTTGAGTTTTGACATGACCAAAGAGAACTCTGTAGATTAAAATTGTTGAATTCTTTGAAATAAACCAATGGAAAATTTGTTTTGTGTTCACTGTTCTGCTATAAATTAGCTGTCACTCCATATCGTTCAAAAGCTCTGGCACGCTTGTATTTGTTTAAACCAATCACAGTTGTAGTGGGCGGAGCTACAAACAGGATGCGCCAATGGAGTTCTCTCAACATAGTGCTGGAGGAATTGTTTTAGAAGAATATTTGCATGCAGGGAGGTAAACACTGTCATTAAATTGGACGATTCACTGCAAAAACACTATCAGGGATGGTTTATTGCGTAATCTAAACATTTACTGAAACTTTTTTAGCATGTAGGTGGCTGTTTCCTATTTTGAAGGGGATTATATAAAATGTGACATGCAGGTATTGAAAGGGGAAAAGAAAACTTCAGCTTATACCCACAGTCTACATCCGAAGAGTCAGACTAATGAAGGGTCAACAGTTGGATTTGGATAGCGATAAATCAAAATCATTTGAACTAAAATGTCAAAATCATGTTAAGTTTTTTATTATTAGAAATGTCTAATGCATAAGCTCAGTTGTCATAATTTGTCAAAGGTTGACACGCTTTGTTTAACCCTAATTTATATGATATTCAGCTGCAAAAGATCACACGGCTCCCCAGCACAGCCCACAACCTAATGACTGTTATCAGTGAGCAACAGCTTGAAAAGTTTGATCCCCGTGATTCTCTGTCACATCAAAGTGAAGTAAATAAAGGCAGCTTGATGGGATGTGTTGTTCTGCTGTGTTTGCTGCTCAGTCAGACAGGTGACAGAGGCATGTTCTGCAAACTGCATCATCCTCTTTCTGTTTCTCCTTTTAGTTACCTGAGCAAAAAGCAGTGAGGACTGTCCTTCAAGTCTGCAGAGGGAGAATCCACGGTGTGTGTGTGTGTGTGTGTGTGTGTGTGTGTGTGTGTGTGTGTGTGTGTGTGCGTGTGTGTGAATGAGTGAACCAAGTGCTGAATGAAGAAGACAGGTCTTTTCTTGTGGCGTATTTAATGCAAGACATGAATAATTTGTCTTTTTTTTTTCTCTTTAGGTGAGGAATTTGTTCAGATAAAGATAGACCCCACAAAAAGCACCGAGGGAGAAAAAATAAGAAACTTCTTTGTCATCAGAAATGAGAAATGCGGCGTTGGCCAAAGTAATTAAGTTTCTGCTGGATGGGATTTCCCTCAAGTCAAGTGAAATCACTTAGAAGGATACGATTTCTGGCACAAAAACTCACACACCGAGAAAAGCGGTGGATATTTCTCTACATCTTTACTGTCTGTATCGACAAGTATTATCCACAAAGAAAACCTCAATAGAGGCAACACTGAAATACTTGAACTAATTCAATTGCTGCAGTTACTGTTGACCTCCTGTCTGCTGGCCAATTAACCGGAAAAAGCACAAATATGTCTAAGAAATGTATGTATATTCAGTAAGATGCAAGATTTGTTTCCATAAAGGTCTGCATGCCAAGTTCTTAACAGAAAATGCTGCTTTAATCTAATTATGTCAAATAGTTTTGTCCAAATTTTATGGTTTGGTGTAAATAGAGAAAGCCACAGGGAGACACGTTTTATTTGTATAATCTTTCAGTGCTTATGGAGGCAGTTTAAGTCTGCAAACCTATTATTACTCTATCAATTTTTAATGCTTGGTCTGTTTTATTTGTATTTCTTCTTTAATACTGCGCAACTGGTAGACAAACAGCAACAAATCTAAGGCTAGTATGCACAATGTTTGGGATATTTGAATTGCTGCTGTCACTGGTCTCACCTTTATTCTGCTGCAGAAAGTGGTCACTCAGAATCAAAGGATTTTACAAGTGGATGCGCAAAACACATCGACAAAAATGGGTGATTTGAAAGGGTGTTGAAATCTATCTGCAAATGTGAATCTCTGTTCAGATTGCAGCAGGATGCAGGCTGTCTGGAGAAACAGCCTCATGGCAAAATAGAGACAGATGGGTCAATATAGAATTGTGGGACTTTTGTAACATAGTTGACAGGTATCATAGTTGACAGTTTTGCTGTTTTCAGGCCTAAAATCAACATAGTCGCCTATAAACAAACACCACATAGCATTTTTACAGAAAGATTCTTCTAAATATTATATATACACAATTGAAATTGAAAGTTATTTATAAAGATATTGTAGTAAACCTGTTGACATGCCATAAATCCACACTTGACTCACACACTACTTTATATTAAATAAGTCAGAAAGCCTTGGAGTCTGGCCAGTCTTTTCTTCAGGAGGAAATGACATCATGTGGAGCAGGTCATGTGATCTGGAATTAACACACTTCCTTGAGAGGTGTTTTTGTAATGGTAACTTAGTTGAAAGTGATTTCTCAGACACATACAATGTGTTATTTTCCATATAAAATGTGATATATTGTCAAAAAAAAGAAATATCTGTCATGAGGTCAGCAGATCAAGCTCTACTGGTGGTGCCTATGACCAAAAAGAAACTGAGAGGTGATCGTGCTTTTTCTGTGGCTGCTCCTAAACTGTGGAATGAGCTCCCACTAAATATCAGACAGGCTGATTCCCTCCCTATTTTTAAATCTCTTTTAAAAACACATTTTTTTTTTAACTTGGTGTATGGCTCAGCTTAGAGCTGACTTTTACTGTACAACCTATGTCTTATTTGTATTTTTATTTGGTTATTTATTCTTTTATTCTATTATTTAATGTGTACAGCACTTTGGTCGACAGCGTTGTTTTAAAGTGCTTTAGAAATAAAGTTGGATTTGGATTTGGATGATTATCTCAACTTAATAAAAAGAACACAATTAAAACTATTTTTGAATAAGTTCATTTTATTGTTGTTTAGCTAATTAGAAGGTGGTTGTTATTAAATTGTGATGGCTATTTAGTTGACATTTTAGTGATATCCAGTCACTTTTTCTCAATGAGTGATTGTTTACATAATAAATAAATATGGCATTTGTAAAGACATGATCATAAAGAATATGAAAAACATTAGGTTTTTTTTTTTTTTTAACTTTTAATAAAAATGTATGCCAGATATATCCCATGGACTTCAAAAGTCCCTCAGCTATATATTGACCCAGATGCAGTCTCAGTCTGCATCACTTGTACTGGGATTTTACACAATAAAAGGCTCTATCTTGAAATTCTTTGAGCACCTCATTGGTACTGGTGCTTTTGAGTAACTGTTTGAAAAGATGAGTAATACCCATTTTGGAAATCCAGGAAGAACAGAGTAATTGTAAACCAGTGAGAGCAGGGTGTTGAAATGGAGGCTGGTGTGGCAGCAAATCAGCCCAACATGTACACATGACAGATGGACTGAGGGGAGAAGCAGTGACCCCCCCACGCTTGTTTAGAGAGAAACAACACTGCTATGGAAGAAAACAGGAATTTTGACAGACAGGGTTTGATTAAATTAGTGGCCAGTGCAGCGCTGTATATAGACAGAGGAGGAAACGGTGAGTGGATTTGCTCATAGTATCGCCATATCCAACATACCAGGCTTTTAGCATTTCATCTTTGTTTTATAACCCTCACATTGCTCCCTCTATTGTATTTAATGAGCAAAACAAATGTTTGTGAAATCATCTATTCAGGAAAACAAGGTCAGATGATGCTTAAGTGGAAATTGGACGGTATCCACAGAATTGTTTGGCTCTTCTGAATTCTGTCAGGATGATGGTTTCATCATTCATGAATCGAAAATCCTTGACTTTGGAGGAGAGATGGTTATCTGGAGCCCTAAAATGAGCAGCACCAATACGTCTCTGATTAAACTATAGCAAAGGAGACAGTGACTCTCTTGAACCTTCCACGTCTTTGCTTTGTATCACTCTCAAAAATGAAAAAAACGACCTCAAGTAGCCACAGCTGAGGGTCCTGATTCAAAAACATAATAAAAAAAATGAATCCCAGGACACACATGCAATCTACATGATTGCAACCCACAATCTACAAGATTACAGCAGCAGCCTTCTCGGACGCCACATCTGTGCGTTGGGATGCCTTGGCTCATGTGCATAGGACAGATTAATATGGCAATTGTGTTGAAAGACCAGCCTATTCCTGAGAAGTGTTTTAATAGCCCTGATATATCTAAATCAGACAGCTGCTGTCAACACATAAATCTTCCTACTTCGATAAAACAACGCCACGTCTTAATTGGCAGGGTTGTATGGGGAGAATATAATCAGCGGCAGGCTGCATAATGAAAACCGCACATTATTTTGCATTCCTGAGAGGTGCACAGGTTATGTGACTGAGTGAACTCTTTAGGGATTTACATTTTTAAGCTAAGCATAAGATAAACATGCTGGCGGGAAGGGACGGATATGTAAGGGAGCAAAATGGGAGGCTGTTGGAAGGAAAGGTGTGAAAAACAAAAAGGAAAACAAAGCGAAAATTAGAGACAGGGAGACAGATGTAATGGCTTATACAGGATGGAGTTTCACCATTGTTATTCATAGAGTTGCATGCTTGGATTAGGAGAGGTTTCTCACCGACATAACATCCTCATGGCCTGAAATTGCCACTTAATTCAATGACAGTGCAATGAGATCGAGCCTGATTCAACAAGAAGGCGGCGCTGGCAGAGCCTGGCAGGAGCTGGACGGTACAGTACAAAGAAATACTGAGTTATCTTATAAAAGCAAGGAATGACTATTAAACACCAAAAATATACTTGGTTATTGAATTAAAAAATAGCATGAATGTAGTGAAAATTTACTGTCTAGTTACTTGTTTGCTTTTGCCAGTATTTCAGGTGGAATCTGGCTGGAAACACTGAATAAAGAGAGGATTCAAAAGCACCTGGCCAGATTGAAACCCACTTTATGGTTTCATGGTTTGTGCCTCAGCCGGTGAGCCTCCAGGAAACCATAATCTCCGTGCCCATGCAGTTCCCCTTGAAATAAAAACACTTGTTATCATCAGCTGCTGGAGCTCAGAATCATCTGATAGTGAACTCTACACATCTTTAATGATTATACAGTCCTGTGTATGTATTAATGTGCACATTAAAGGGATAAAGGCAATGTTGGCTGCAAAACATATAAACTGTATTTCAAAAAAGAGGTCATGTTAGCTCAGTTTATCAGCACAGCTCTCTCTCTCTCTCTCTGTCTGTGCATCAGTCAAACATGATTTTGTTTCTTTTGATAGCACAGATCAGTGTGTGAGTCAATCTGGAGAGTTACACTAAGTCTGTAAAGCTCAAACACAACCGGATAATCTTTGCTGACCACAAGTTCTGGCAAAGCATCTGATCTCCCCTCCTTGCGGGTACCGATGGCCGGTGTACTATCAGGAACAGTCCTTGTCCTGAGGCATGTTCCAGAGATAACAGAGCCACAGTCGAGCATGGACAGTAAGCAGATGAAAGGTCTGAGAGGAGCTGAATAAATACTGAAGTCAATAGTATTGAATTTGTTAAACAAACTCTGTTTCGCAGGGAAGAGCTTATGACCCGCCATGCTGTACATAAATCAAATCAGTCATTCAATAGCCTAACAAGAACTGCAAAGATGCTGAATTAATTTGTGAATATTGTCCAGAATTCATGTTTCTCTCGACTCAGAGCGATCACACCGACATGTCATTCCTCACACGTGCCTCTGCTTTGATCTCTTCTCCCGAAAGCACGAGATTAAATGAACAAAAGTGAAAAACGTCCTGTAGCATTAACACCTGGCACAGAAAAAATGCCGTTTACTTAGCAGTTAAACCAATAAAGTAGCACAGCAGAGGAGTGCATGTCTTCTTACAATGAATGAGTGTAAAAACCCAAAATGTGCAAAAAAAGCAGAATTTCAGTCCAAACTGTGCCTGACTGCTGCTGCAAAAACATTTATAAGCAAAAAAACAGCAAATAAACTCTTGGCTTGAAAATGAATACAGAAAACAATCCATGCATAAATACATAAATGCATAAATGAAAAAGCATTATCTCGCAATGCTAAATAAATAGAAACTTCCTGAAGCAATCTTCATATAAATGTGTTGTGCGGATGGACTCGGCTCACTCAGAGCTGATCCATATCAATCCTGTTCTTAATGTGGAGGATCAGCATTACACTGATGCATCTGCTTCAGCTGAGCGTCTGCTGGCTGGACCTGCACTGCCGGGATTTCCCGTCCTGTTTCACTGCGGTAATTGAAACCGTGCAGGTGTGAGGCTCAGTGCACAGGGACTTCATTAGGAAAGGGAGAGATTTATCCTGACCTATTTTCAGAATACTAGAGTACTTTTTTTTGACATCCCAACTACTGTTTTGACATAAAGAGGAAGGGTGTTTAATTTATTGCCAGGGCATGTTGATCCCTGGAGAGCGTCTCCAGGTAATATCCAGACCTCAAGTCCTAGAGGTCCTCAGAGCCAAGGTCGGCGAGGCTGGTGATCAATCTTAAACACTGTTCTTTTAAACACTGTCAAGGCTGAGCTGTAGCTTTCAAAGAATCCAAATTTCCTTTAATGTAATTATGATTAATTCATGTTTTTTTGTGACAAAGACATCATGGGGATACAGTCGGAGCTTCATTGTTCCTGTCAAGCTGAGACAGACAGATGTAGCTCTTCTACAAAATCTCCCTGCTGATAGATTAATGCAGATGAGCACATGAAATTGTCTAGTTTGGAGATCAGTTTGCTGCGAGTTGACTGTCCGCTCACTGGAAGCAAGTAGGCAGCCGTGAGAGGAATATCAAGTGTCACGCAGATGGCAGTTTATGTGGTTTTATAAGTTAAAAGAATTCAGGAGGAAACTTTCTTCCAGTTTAACAACCCCAAATGTATTATTAAAGAACAGAAACACTGGGGATTTCAGCCGTGTAAGTGTTTTCCTGCAGAAGGAAACAAGTCTTTGTTTGCTGGGGTTGCAGGTACAGCAATAAAAAAACTCTGCAGCTACACTGTTTACATCCATAAGAATGATCTTCAACCAGATCTCAAATGTAATATAAAACTGTACACTTGATTATTATTTTGTCTTTGTTTTTGTCACAACATAATCAAATTAGCTCTGAAATTAAACTGGTTTTTTTTTTGCTGCAATAATTCTTAATTTAGTGGGTGACTAATTCATTAGAAAGATTCCATGCTGAGACTGAAATGAAGCTTGAAATAAGTCAAATTTATCTCCAGAGAATTTTTGGTTAACATGAGGAATCCCAGGCATTATCTGGCAGATAAAACATTCTGTATTGTGTTTATGACAGAAGCTCTCAGGTGCTTTTTCAGGCTTAACAAGATCCTGATTAACAATAAAAATCCACCTCTCCGAGTCCAACTGTCTTATTAAGGGAAGATGTTGAGTTTATTTCGACGTTCAGCACACAGATGTGTGAAAATTATACTTTTTCAAGACAGTAACTGTCAAATGTGACCAAAGACTAACTCTTGAAGCCTGCGACTTGTTTTCCCAAGCAATGATTATGATGCTGCTTCCTCTCTGATGAAACTGTCCTGAAGTTGTGTCCGATCCTTAATGAGTCTGGAGTCGGCAACTGGCTCAGACGTAACGGGTCATGAAAAGCTTATTTCACTCTGTGTCAACTAGGGAGGCAGATTTTGATTCATCCCAAATCTGCATACCCAATTTACATTTCAAAAGGAAGCAATCCTTTTAATTTCCATGAAATTGGGTGTCTATTAGAGGGTGACTTAGATACATGGAATACAGGAATCAGCCCAATAGGATTCTGACTCGGAGGACATCACACGTGGGAAATATCCATGCAGATTACTGACGCGTTAACCTCCTCCCATGAGTTTTTTCTACCATTAAGCAACATTACCCTCCAAATCTTCAGAACCGAAGGATTATCAGACAAATAAATGTTTAAATACCGTGATCCCTAATGTTGTCTTTTTGTAACATCACAGCCAGAAGCCTTCTGTCGTACAGCCCAGAGGAAACTTGCACGTTTTATTAGGTCAGGATTTGGAAAAATAATCATCTTTTTCTTATCAATCGTTTTCCAATTTGCATATTTTTGTATCACTAACGGTTTTGCACTTGCCCTCAGTAGTTTGCGCACAGTTTTAATGATGAGCCTAAATCTTTAATACGGAATAATATGATGTTGATGTTGCCTTTTTACTTTTGCTGCCCTGGGATCAGAGTCAGAATTATGTAACTTCTTATTTTGCCCTGATGGATCCTCCTCTGATGTTTTTCTGAGCAAGAGAGAAGTATTTGTGACCTAATTCGCCAAATACACTATTTAGTGCTTGCAAGATGGATCCACAGATGTAGGTCATTGAGCCAGTTTTTGGGTCAGTCCTGATGAGGGCCGGATTGTAGGGAAGAGTATAGGAAATGTTGTGTATAGAAAAACTTCACTAGGACTTGATGCAGAACAAAATTACTAAAATCTGTATTTTTAGATACTAGTATTTGACACATTAGTGAACAAACAGTGAAAAAAAACAATCAAAAAGTGCATAAAAAGCCAAGTACAGAAGTTCTTTAGTGTACAATGAAGCTGCATGGTGAGTCGTCCTATATGTGAGTTACTCTGCAGGTGCTCAGAGTCAATGAAGCAGGACTTGATTAGACACACATGAAGCTAATTGTCATCAGGTTAGTCCAGACTAAAGGCATTTGCATAATATCATTCCACAGTATTAATACACGCACATACAAATGGCCGTTAGCTGTTCACCACTTGGGTGGGAGAAGTGTAATACTGGGGAAAAAAAACTGTGGAACATTTTATGGGTCACTATATAACTGAAGGACTTTTGAACTCCATGGGATACATCTTTCATATATTTTCTTTAAAGTAAAAAAAACAAACTAATGATTTTATGTTCATTATGATCAGGTCTTCACAAATTCCAGAATTATTTATTATGTAAACGGTCACTTATTAATAAAAAATGACTGGATATCACTAAAATGTCAACTAAATAATAATCCACATGGAATTGCTAATAATCTCCTATCAGGCAAATCTTGTCTATTATCCAGTCAATCATTTTGTGCTGCTTTTGAAGCAGTGTTAAAGCAACAGTGTGACAAATATATTTACCTTCTTGCTGTGAGCCAGTTAATCAATACTCATATTTCTCTCCTGAAAGTCCTTCCACAGAACCACGTGAGTCTTTTTCACTACCCTCCAAATACAGCAAATCGGAGGACATCCTGAACTAGTGCACATCTGGCAGCAAGAAACATACTAAAAGATATTTTTCACCTACGACAGCTTCGGTTAGGATCAGGGTTTGGGTTCAAATAGCTGTTATCATCGATAAAATGGTAAATATGAGGTAAAGGTTACAGGACAGTCATGTTTGAAAGGAACACTTTCTGGTTGAAACAGGAAGCCAACCGTGGTCTTTCATCGAACTGTGGTTAAGGTTATTCAGCACCTTGATAAAAAGTAATGCTGACTCTGAGAGTAGAAATGAACAGCTGCCTCCATCGTTAGTGTCCAGTGTTTTGCCAGCCTGTTCGTCCACCCTGACCCCCTCTGCACAGCGGCATTGTGGATCTATAAGGTCACCTCTTCCTTTCTTTTGTTCCCTTAATAATCACCTCAGCCACCAGATGGCACTTCCACAAAGAGACACAGAACAGATTATAATAAGCTGACTGCTTGTGTTTTTTGGAAGGATGGTCTCCTGTATACTGAAAATTAAGCCACAAACAGTGGACAGTTAGCTTAGCTTAGCATGAAGACTGGCAGCCATTCAGCTTTAGATATATAGCTCCAAGTCATAAAATATGACATCGTAGTGAAGAGAAACACAAAAAATTCCAATATTTAAAATTTTTTTAAGGTGCTCCTAGATCAGGGGTGTGAAACTCATTTTAGTTCAGGGGCCACATTCAGGTCAATTTGATCTCAAGTGGGCCGGACCAGAAAAATACTAGCATAATAACCTAGAAATAACAACTCCAATTTCCCCCCTTTGTTTTAGTGTAAAAAAGTACGAGTACATTCTGAAAATGTTCACGTTTTGAGAAAACATTATGAACAACCTGAAATTTCTTAAGAAAAGTTTTTTAAGGCCATTTCAACCATATTATACCTCATTTTATCCTTTACACAAGTGCACTCTAACTTACATATCACAGTGTATCTAGAATTCAACAATATAGTATTTTGCTTTATGATCAAAACAACTTGTCAAGAGCTTGAAATTATTAGAAATGTATAGTTTTCGCAAATTTACAATTTATGTCTTCTCTATAATTTTTGCCTTTTGCAAAGTCATCCTGCGGGCCGGATTGGACCCTCTGGTGGGCCGCTTGTGGCCCGCGGGCCGTATGTTTGACACTCCTGACCTAGCTGATCTAGCCAAGGAAAAAGAGTTTCCAATTTATATAAAATCCCTGGGTTTTTCTTTCCCCCAAAAGTTTTTTTTATTAGTTTTGAAATTAATAACATGTGAAATTGGCAGTAGTGTTAACAATGTTCTGTGCTTATCTATTACAAACTCCCCACTCCCATCCAATGGTGGAGTGTTTCTAAGTCTGAGCTCCTAATTAATACTGTGGTGAATAAGCTGTTAGCAGTTTCCAGTCTGCTCATCACAACACTTTGATACTAAAGTAAACCAAACCGCCATTAAAATATTTCACTCCTCTCAGACGTGTACTATATCTAAGTGGCTTTATGGGCTCTCAGTTGTGATGCACATTGGAGATAATATCCTTGGAAATGTAAGTCACAGTGAAACTAAAAATATATCTAGCATAATGATGTAAATTGTGGCAAGTGGGCACTGAGGGTTTGAGTATTCCTCCATGAGCTGTCACTGCTGCAACCGTTGACAATACCGGTTTGCTCTCAGCTCTGTGGGGGCACGTTTCAGTTTTAAAATCTCTGTGTTAAGCTAACCATCTGCTGGCTTTAGCTTTATATTTAACACACAGATATTAGACTGGTATCAGACGTTTCACCTGACTTTTAACAAGAATGCAAATAATTTCTTTCAAAATGTCGACCTGCTCCTTGAAGGGCTACACTACTTACTGTGGTCAAATTTGGAGGCTTCAGCAGAACAAAAGCAGAGAGACGGCTGAAGATGTCGAGGGCCGGACAGAAGGGGTGAAGAGCGAGATGACAGCGGAGATAACAAGATGGAAATATGAATTAGTCTTGCTTGAAGGGCAGAAGATGGTGGAGAGAGATTGAAAACAGCTACAGTTGAAGGAGATTGAGTCCTGCTCGGAAAGAAAGCAGAGGTTAATCAAATGGTAACACAATAACGTCTTTGTGGAGACTCCAAACAATGTTTCATTTGATTTTCCAATTAAATCTCTTTCGACAAAGATGTTGTGTGTTGAAGCAGAAACAAAGGAGGCTTTAGGAGATAAAAGAAGCCCAAAGTATGCAGTTGTACTTGTAGCTTAAGAAAATTAAGGGAAACTCTTAATTTGAAAGGTTATCTGCAGCTAAGTTGACAACAAAGCTTTCTCTCTGTAGTTCTCACACCCTCTTTTCTTCAGACGTATTTTGAGAGAAAACATCAAAATCCTGCCTGAGGACAGAGAAGTCGCAGGTGTTTCTGTTAACATCAGTCAGAGATCCGGGAAAAAACAAACAGTATCCAGGTGATTTCAGCTAAATCCTCCCCAGTACAAGGACTACAATCTTTAAATAAATAAAAATGGAATGGAAGCAATAGGCAGAACAAGAGGGTTGCCGATCATGTCACAACAGTAGATTTCTGTATATTAACTTTCCCAATTTAGTTTCCTGAATAGTATCTTTTAGAGCGATTGTTCAGTCGATGTCCTTCAAAGAGTTTTTGCTCTTTTGTCGTTGAGATCTGCATCAAGAGGACGTGATTACCGACTATGATAAGAGACAAAATTAAATATGGGGGTTGTCCTTGTCTGACCAAACAGCTGAGCAAACTGTGATACTAACAGCCAGAGGGGCCCCTGCAATGTGAAAGGCAATTTAAAGTTTTATGGCTCATTTCTGAGGACATGATCATTTGCTGACAATCATTTAAAAGCAATATTTTATGGGTGGACATTTAAATGCCATTTAATTGAGCATATCCTACGGCGGTCTACTGTTCTTTTAGTTGTTCAAAAACAGGCAGTAAATGAGTGTGCTGAGTCAGAGATGTTTTAACTTCATGTCAAAAAAGAAATTAGAAGGTTTGCTGCCATAAAATATGACTTTCCTCAATCACAGCCAACTGATGTCGAACCTTCGCTGAGGGACTTTTTGTAATATAGTTGTCATTTTTGCTGTTTTCAGGCCTAAAATCAACATGGCCACCTATAACCAAACACCACACTACTTTATAATACATAACTAAGAAAGTCTTGGACCTGGCCAGTCTTTTCTTTAGGAGGAAATGACATCATGTGGAGCAGATCATGTGATCTGGAATTAACACACTTCCTTGAGAGGTGTTTTTGTAATGGGGAACTTAATGGAAAGTGGTTTGCAATTAGTTATTTTCCATATAAAATTTGATATATTGCCAAAAAAGAAATATCTGTCACGATTATCTCAACTTAAAAAAAGACCACAATCAAAACTATTTTTGAATGAGCTCATTTTATTATTGTTTAGCTAATTAGAAGGTGGTTGTTATTAAATTTGGACGGTTATTTAGTTGACATTTTAGTGATATCCAGTCATTTTTTATTAATAAGTGATTGTTTCCATAATAAATAATTATGGAATTTGTAAAGACATGATCATAATGAACATAAAAACATTAGTCTTTTAATTTTTAATAAAAATGTTTGCAAGATATATCTCATTGACTTCAAATGTCCCTCAACTATATATTGACCCTTTTGATTTGTCCAACAGTCCCAAAGGCCGGCATTGTCCTTCAAAAGTAAACTATAGTTGACTTTCATACATGCTAAAAGTCAGGAAATGTTGCACTGAAATGCCTCTTCTAAATAAATTTGATCAAGAAAAAAACTAATTTCTTTAGATTTTTTTGAGGTTTTCATGAATATTTCATAATTTAACAGTACAGAGCAGCTCATTTCATTAGCATCACTGTGTCCATCAATAGCTCACTGCTTTTTTTTATGTATGCCGACTCATTTTGTCATTATAGAATAGGAAATTTGTCAAGTGCAAACGCAGAAGTCCTATTTAGAATATAAATGTGTGAAATAAGGCCATTGCTACAGTTTGAAAAAATGATGAATTAGCCAAAATAACAGAAAAACCACCTGTGTGGTTGTGAAGGGCCTTTAAAAGTTTAAACATAAAAGTACGAACCACTCCACATGTCCATCAATTGAGCTGCAGCACCGGTTTATCTAATAACACAAATGATGCATTTAATTTAGAGGAGGTCCTGATATTGTGTGTCGTGGCTCATTGGAACAGCTCACTGGGACACTTAGTGGGATTGAAACATCGTTTATGTTATTAATTTCACCTTTGCTTTTCCTGCTGTCACAAGTCAGAAGGTTTTTATTGTAAATGTGGACACTTCATTAGAAGGGAGCCAGGATTATTACCAGTGGTGGAAGTAATTAAGTACATATGTTATTGAGTATTTCCATTATATGCTAATTTACACTTCCACTCCACTACAGTTCAAAGAGAACTATTATATTTTCTCAACAGCTTTAAATACTTTTAGGATGTTGGTTTTGCATAATGGATAGTAAAACAAGCTTTTACATTACAACACAATGATAAACAATAAACCAATGGTTTCCAACATTTTTGACTTCTGATGTCTTACAAAAAGCAGTGTAAAGTCTGGGTCACATTACAGATGTATGAGTTGTTAACAGCTCCACCAAACAGCGATTTTTCACTCTGAATTTTTCACATGGTTTCATTTCAATAAATATTCAAATGACCCAATATCTCACCAAAAATGAAAGATTAGAAGAAAAAGTCCAGTAAAAAAATTTAAAACAGATTTGTGGATCTGCACTTTTTTCTCTACCTACCTTTCTCATTATTCATCGAATGACCACTTAGATTTATCTCCTGTTTCTGCATATAAAACTGTATATAAAGTAGTTCAAACTAGCTCCATCTGCAGCAGCTACAGCAGTAACATGCTGCTCACATACTGATGCTTCACTCATGATAATTTAATGATGTCATATATACATATATAATAATATATCAGTCAGAGGGACCAACCCAGTACCTTTAAATAAGATCTATTTTGCTGCTAATTCTCAACACATATTTACTTAAGTAGGATTTTTCATGCAGGACTTTTACTTGTAATTGAGTACATTTATATTGATTTATTGGTACTTTTACTGGAGTAAAGGATCTGACTAATTCTTCCCCCACGGTTAGTCACAACAGCACTTTTCTCACTATCCTCTATTCTAATTCTGAGCAGGTTTTGGGCTTGCAGTGTGGTTTTACTGGAACAAGGCAATATATATTCAAAGCATATCCAGTATGCATAATGAAACTGTTGATTTTGAACGTGCTGTTGTTGGACACTGTTCTCCCGCAAAGAAAACTGAGCATCTGCTCAGTGCTGGGGAAATAAAAATTAATTAGGCGGTGGTGAAAAAAAAGCTCGAGGAATACCTCAAAGAATAAAAAAGTAACTCGTTTGGAAAAAGCCTTTGTCAATCAACTCATACTGATGGACATCTAATGGCTCAAGCAGACTTTATAGCGTGCTATAAGGATTTATATAATACACAGAGCAGCATGTATTAGTGTGTACTGTGATGGTAGGAAACAGCAAACAGCAAGTGTATCTGGCAATTTAGCTGTTGTTTTGGAAAGACTTTACAACTCCTGAGTGTCTTACAAACCCTCCAGCTGCTCTAACAGTAATCCTTTAACCATGAACTCTGTCTCTTTCCAGCAATGTGGTTGCAGTTCAGCACACTACAGTATATCTAGCAGGTAACAATGGACTCTCACTGCTCTCCAGAGGGATAATAATCTTCAGCATACTTGGAGTTACTTTCTAAAACTGAGGTGCAGTTGACAAAAACAGTGCAGCTCTTGTCTTTGCAGGTAATGAGTCAGCCAGGTGAGCTGGGCTGCTTCTGTGTTTGTTTGGAGGTTTGTCTTGGGAACAACACCGGGGCACAGGAACAAAGACAATTCAGCCACCACAAAACTATCTGAAGAAGGACTTCACACAAAACAGCCACAAAATTAAAGCCATTTAACCAGAAGTGTGTGACACCGCAATGTTCTTCTGCTAAACGTTGGATCCTGGTATTCCTGTGGATGATTCTTTGTCATGTACCTAAGCATTGCTCCAGGTTTAAGCCTACCCTCCCATGGCAACAGCACTCCCTGATGATAGAGGCCTCCTGCAGCAGGACAATGCAACCTGCCAACTCAGTAGCAGCTTCAAAAACACACTAAAAGTCTTCAAGGTGTCGCCTCCAAACTCCCTAGATCCCAAACTGATTGCTAAAACAAGCTACATGTGCTGAAGCCCCACCCTGCAACCCACAGGACCCAAAAGATCTGCTGCCAACATCCTGGAGAGTCAGATATCACAGAACAC
The DNA here is from genome assembly GCF_022539595.1 of Amphiprion ocellaris. NCBI lineage: Eukaryota > Metazoa > Chordata > Actinopteri > Pomacentridae > Amphiprion > Amphiprion ocellaris. The sequence goes on from NC_072782.1 coordinate 7,732,010, forward strand.
CCCAGAGGTCCAGCGTCCATGTCCCGACAGGTCAGAGCTTTTTTGGCAGCACGAGAGGAACCTACACAATATTAGACCAGGGTCATTGGGGTATTTCTGTACATCCAGACCGGTTGAATTCACTAACACTGCCCAGAAATCCATTAAATTTACCGTTTTATTCTATTAAATCGCTTATCATCATTCCTGAAAGTTGTGAAATAGTACACTGCTTGTCTCATAATAAACAGGGAAAAAAGTATTTAAGTTTTTACATCACGCACAAGATCTCCACAACGGAGGCTGAGTCCTGAACAGAGAGCCCATAGGGGAACACCTAGTTCTGTGTGAACAGAACAGTATAAAATTTCAGAGTTAGTCCTTAGAGAAAAGTTTACTTTACCTCCATATATTTTCACATAATGATGATTTAATGATGTAGTGTTTTATACTGGGCTTCCTTGATTAGACTATATGCTAATCAAGAAAGGATAAATATCATCAAACTCTGGAATTAGCAGGGAACAGAAACATGTCCAAACCTGCAGCATCCAGTTTGCAAAAATAACACCATCTGGAATCCCTCCCTTGTTTTCACCAAGATAATCTGGTTTCCCTCTAGATGGAGGTAAAAGCATTCACCTTGAACTGTGATGCAGGTACATGGAAAGTCAGTCACAATTCTGCAAAAGCCCTTTGTAATCTCCTACTTTTTTTGAGCTGGACTTTTACTAACATAGACATAAAGTTCTGTACAAAGTCATGCCAATGAGTTCACTTTATTGCAGCAGAGAGTTTCATCTCAAATCACTCCGATCAGTCTTCCATTGCATGACTGTCATATGGATGTGTTAGCTTCCATTTCCTGAGAAACGTATTAGCAAATATGTTTTTGTCCAATATGTGGAAAATTAGAAAGAAAAGAGGAACATGAAAAAGTTGCAAAACTGCCAGTGTCAGAAAAATTACATCATCGGATCATCCTGTTGGTGGGAATATGTTTCAGAGGAAGTTTCTTAAAGTGCTTACACCCCTGAAAAATTCAATTACAGCTGCACAGCTTTCTATTTTTCTATTTACTCGAAAGTGTAATAGTGCTGACGTGTATGCTGCATTATCACTTATAATTCAAAAGAAGTCAGTTGGTTTCAGTCCATCTTGTGTAGCAGAAATGGGGATTAAGGGTGTGTGCTGTAAAGTTCCATGTTCAGACTTTTTGTTTCACAGTCTTACCCGCCTTAAATCACTTTCCATCTGTCTTGTGACACTCCGATCGGCTCCGTCTCATCTGAAGTGTGGGACAGATCCTCAGGACAAATCTGTCGCTACACAATGGAGGTATTAAGGTAGATGTTTCTGTCACAATCAAACTCATCATCCTGGGAAGAATTCTTACCCAGCTCTCTTACTGAATGACACCCACACACTTGTGTAGTATTTTATATTGGACTTCTTGACAAGATGAAGGCAGTTATCACAGATGCCTGGGTTCTAGCAACCCTTCAAATTGGATAAGAGCATCTGCTGTGTCATTAAGGAACCCAGCCAGAGGATTTTCCGTTCATGAAAATGAAGAAGCAGCAGACTGAAGGTACCCTGTAGAGTTTTCATCATAAACAAAGACAGCTTTGTTTACACTTCTTACCATTTTGAGTCAAGCCTCAATAAATATATTTGATGTATTTTCTAGCCTTATAAAACATTTGCAAAGGCGGCTTGAACATCAGCTTGTGGCTTTTCTTATCAGCCCCATGCTTGTGATGTGCATATGCATCCTTATCTATTCACAAGGAAATCATACATGCAAACAAATGCAGGCACTTGTTCAGAAAATATTGTTGCTTTACCTTTAAAAAGCCACAAGTTTCACAAAATCATAAGCATTGTCACACCTTGGATCTTTTTCACCTTTTCCAAGGACAAACTCCAGCATGTTCAGCTGCTCTCTTATGATGGTGATTGGCTGTCAGCTGACTGCATACAAAACCTGGATGACACGAGGGCGTAGTGCAGAGTCGGACTGACCCTGTGCAAACTAACCATCTGTTCCACAAACCTTCACTTTAAGAGACGGTGCTGATTCATGAAGATTAAAACTGAGAGCTGCGTGGGACCAGCTATTGTAAAAGTCTCTTTCAGATTAGCTGAATTTGTGAGATGTATGATTTCATTACTTAAAGGCAGAAAACAAAGGCTCAGCTGCTGTTTTAGCCAATAAGCACAGTCTGTGAGTCAAACATTCACTTTACATGCTGATTTTTCTGCACATATATTTCCCTAAAGCCTCAAGTTGATCAGCTGCGGACCAGGAAATGTTGACATGGCTACGAGATTATCAAACGCTTTGCCGTAATCTTGCCACCAGCGACTTCAGAGCAAAGACTGAAGGATGTGTGGAGAAAACAGCTTTATTACTCCAGGGGCAACTGACCCAGAGAACTGTAAAATTGGTCACAGAAATGGTATTGATCTGGCTTTTCAAAGCAGTGTTGTGACTTGACTCATAATGCTCCTTTTGTAAATGCTCCCTTTCTGCTCTGTTTTCACCTGAATCTACCGGTTACACGTGATGTTATTATACAAGGTGTGAGACAGAGATTTCATTAGTGCGATAAAATAGGCAAAAATTCTCTTCAAACTCTGTTATATGATAAAAATGTATTAAATTTAAAGCAGCTAATTCAAGCTGTAAAAATTTTAGGAAAATCCCCTCGCTGAACAGCTCATTGGTACAAGAGATCCCTCTGCAAAGATTACAACGTTCCATAAAGCATCCTGAGTCATGCCACTGGAAATACATGCAGGACTTCCCGTTCGCAGCGCAGGGTGACCTTGTCAGAAACAGGAATGGTCCCTTCCACGCATCCCCACCGTGGCTGCACTGTAATGGAATGGGAGACGAGGAGGATGAGCCAGTGCAACCAGCTCATGCAGACAATGACTGATTGTCTGGGGAATGCTACCTAACATAATGCATTACTGCAACATAATTGACTTTAGTGTAAGACAAGATCCCCAAGGGCTCACAGTTTAGCCTCAAGGTCACAATTTTGGACAGAGAGCAATGTAGGTATAAGGTGGGCAAAAACACAAAAGAATAAAGCACACGAGGAGATTCATTATCACTGACCTTGTTTACAGCAGCATGTATAGCTCCCTGCATCTCACAACAACTATGGATATGAAAATCGTGACTCCCAAAGACAATTCAGCAGCTTTCTTTTCATATTTCTCTCCCAGTAATATTTTATGGCCCTGTATTTACATCAAGGTTGGCAGGTTTTTCTTGGAGAAACCGGGAAATGGAAAATACATCCTCTCAACTGCCTGCCATACGTTTATTCCATCAGGCTATGTAGTGGTGGAAGCTGCTCCTGTCATTTAACGAGCCCCGCTGACTGAGTCTGGCTCCAGTCTCTGGCCAAATGACAGCATATTTAGTGTCATCACCCATCAAGCATCTGTCATTCCGCTGTGCCTCTTACCCTGATTGATGGGCACCCCCTGGTGTATAGTGAACAGCGAGCCATCCAACTACCATGTCACTATCTGTGCTTAATGACCCGCTGGAAGGCTTCCATGACTGAGCAAAGAGCAAAAGTTATCTGCATGTCTGCACCGACAATCCCACTTTAGATGCAGACGCTTCGGAACAACAGTTGCACAGTACATGCAAACAAATGGGTAAACAACTTAACACAATTACTGCAAGGCAGGGCGCCTTCCACTGATGGTATTTATGTTCATATGTGCACAGATTATTTCTATTATCCATGGCATCTAACTGTGAAAGAAAAAAGATTATTTACACTTTGTAGTCTGAGCAGAACTTTTTCTAGCAGCTTTGTGTATTCTGGCATTTTATCCTGGGATTAGACGGGCACAATAAATCTAGCGGGAAAATTTGTGTGTGTATTTATTCATGTTAAGCGAAAGCAACAGAAGTTTCTGTGTGTATTCAGATCGGTGATGAATGTGCACTTAATGTTCTTTCTTGCTGAAGGTTTTTAACTGCTGTTAATGCTTCATTGTTAGATGCAGCGGGCGATGAAGATGGACTTCAAATGCAGCCACTCAAGTCCAGTACCCTGTCCTGCTGGTAAAATGTTTATTGACGGAATAATCTATTGCTGTTGTGCTCAAATTAAAACAGGAGTGGGTTTCCAGTCTGATTGCTGCACTATGGAAGTGGAAAGGAGACTGAAGGTTTTAGCAGAAAACAGAGAAAATCTGTCTTCTGTTGTCTGTAAAATTAGCTAAAATCTTTAATCCCCGTCAGGTGATTCCTGTATCTGTCCAAGGGATACAGAAGAGAAACTCTAACTGGATATTGGAATTAAAAACGAAATGAAACAGGTTTGGTGGGGGGTTGCAGGAGGTGATTTTCGCTCACATTCCATCACATTAAACTCATATTGTTCCCATTACGGGTGTGATATCCAACTGGTAGGAAAATGAGACAAGCAATCTGATGACTATTTTTTTTTGTTACACTGATCAGCTTTGTGATTTGAAGAAGTGTCCTACAAAAATAAAAAGAAATATAAGAAAAGATCAAGAGAGCTTTTATTGTCTAAGATATTCTCCCCTGATGTTTCCCAATAGACCCGTCTTCTACTGTGGCCTTGCTATTGAACATGAAGGTCCCCTCAGAGCTGTTTTTCCACCTGCCAGGCTGCTTTTATGAATGCTGGGGTGGCAGTGCCCATGTTTTACCGATTGAGGGATTAAATGGATGGGGTAAGGATCGGAGGCTAGAGATAGCATCGACACTCTGTCCCCCAGACAACAAGATGACAGCTGTGTTCCTTGATGTGCACGTTACGGGTCACTTTAAGTGCTACCTTATTTATTTCGGCCTCACAGCAAACCGACCTGATGTTGATTGGAAAGAACAGACAGGTACAAACAGAATACAGTCCATAAGGGAGGACAGACATGCAGAAATGTCTAGTAAATACATCCTTTACACAAAGCTTTCCATTTTAAAAGAACTTTTGATGAGTGGTTGCTTACTGCTATTCCAATTTAAGCACAATTTTTAGCATTCATACATCATTTTTTCTGAAAAAAAAAGGGAATCTAGTTTGGTCAGCGCATTAGATTAGACGAGAATATCCTTTATTGGTCCCACAAGGGGAAATTTGCATATAGTATGGATTTACTTCACCATTATGACAAGTCTTTATTAATCAACAGAAAAAACAAACAATAAAAAGGAATTTCATACATTCAAATGCTACTAATGCATTGAAAAATGAAGAAAAAAATTAAAATCCCTCAAGATGTACTAATTTAACCCCTAAATACTCATCTTTGTGGATTGGAGTTGCAGGGTCAATCTATAATTGAGGGACTTTTGAAGTCCATGGGATATATCTTGCAAACATTTTTATTTATATATTATGTCCATTATGATCACGTCTTTACACATTACATAATTATTTATTATGGGAACAATTACTTATTAATTTAAAAAAAATGACTGGATATCACTAAAATGTCAACTAAATACCCATATAAATTTAATAGCAACCACCTTCTAATTAGCTAAACAATAATAAAATGAGATTATTCAAAAATTGCTTTGTGTTTCTATTATTAAATTGAGATAATCATGACAGATATTTCTTTTTTGCCAATATATCAAATTTTATATGGAAAATAACAAATTGTCCCAGAAATCACTTTCAACTAAGTTCCCCATTACAAAAACACCTCAAGAAAGTGTGTTAATTCCAGATCACATGACCTGCTCCACATGATGTCATTTCCTCCTGAAGAAATGACTGGCCAGACTCCAAGGCTTTCTGAGTTATTTAATATAAAGTAGTGTGTGAGTCAAGTGTGGATTTATGGCATGTCAACAGGTTTACTATAATATATTTATAAAGAACTTTAAATTTCAATTTTACTCAATTGTATATATAATAATTAGAAGAATCTTTCTGTAAAAATGCCATGTGGTGTTTGGTTATAGGCGGCTGTGTTGATTTTAGGCTTGAAAACAGCAACTATGATACAAAAAGTCCTGCAATTATATATTGACCCATCATAACTAATGTGAAAATAATCCCTTCCTATATAAAACGCCCTCTTCTCTTTAAACTCCTCTTGTGTGTGGCTCCTACTCAGCCATACATGTTTAAACCAGAAACTGATTTGATACAGAAAGCGTCACTTCACAAGTTAACAAGGTTGGTTCCTTAGGTTTGTTATTTACGAAACCCGAATTCATGTTTTTGAGCCAGTCATTGGTGCACAGAAGTTTGACTAGTGATGGTGTTAACTGCTTATTTTCCTTCTGATCTGTCTTCTAGCATTAAAATCTTCACAAAGACATGTTAACGAAGTAAAAAACATGATTATTGCCATACAGAGGGAGTCTTTAATGGTGTCAGCACTGGATCGAATTTAAATATATATATGCTGCGTAATCTGAAAGGCATCTTTATCTTTATGGGTTATCTTAGTCTTCTAACTGCTGCCACTTGATATTTCAAGACTGATATTTCACTCAGAAGTTGGTGGATGTCAAATGGAGCCAAAATGGCTTCGTCATATCAACTAGAAAGTGGTAATAGTTCAATGTTGCCTCCAAGCGGCCGAGAATAATAGTTAATGCAATTTTAAAGATAGTAATGAGGTCATACAGTCAATCTGTCACTGCATGTCAAGTCGCTGGAGTAGTGTCTATGGATCTGTCATTTCAGAAAAGGCTTTTTAAATTATCATCATACAGACACAGTGGTGTAGTTTTAGCTTTGTTAATGAGAGCTGTCTATATTTTCTGGAGTCTTAAAGCAAATAGTTTTTTATAGATAACATTTAATGATTAATTATTAAAACTGCAAAAAGATCCTTATCTATCATCTATCTTTGTCTTTTTCTCCTCTTCTTTTGACTAAAGAATAGATTTTTTTTGCTGTGTATTTCGGTCCCTGGTTAGAAAGCATCAACATGGCAGTCAGTCAATCACAACTCAAGACTTAAGGGTCACACCGGAATTGACCAAAAAACTGCCCCAAGCAGTCAGAGATCCTCAGAAAGGTGCAGCAGCTGATGTCCTCATTATATTTTAATACATCACTTGAATACATGATGATGTAAAAATTCAATAAGCACTCTTAGGTGCCCCTCTGGTCCTCATTTGGGCCTCACAGGGTGCGAGAAGAAATGAATTACGTTGCTATTGGTCAGGAAGATGTATGATGAATATTTCATCAGGATGCCAGAGAATTCTCACAATTGCTGTTAATGACAAAGTGTGCCATCTGCCACAGCAACAGGTAATGTAAGGAATCCATCATAATCTGTTGTCACGGGCGTGAGCTGATACAGGAAACGCTGTGAACAGGCTGCAGAAAACGCCCAAACGTCTTGGTTGTTGTGCTCTCTGAAAAACAAGCCGAGCTAATTGAGCTGCGGTCTGGTCTATAATGTCCTCCAGCACAAACTAGATGAAAAAAACATGAATATGTTCAAGGATTGCATGTTTTTCATCACATTTTAATTAAACACGTTCTACAGCATGAGGACATTGTAACCCTCCCCAAACAGGCCAGTGCATTAGACCTTTGGTTCACGTATAAACTGGTGCTACACACTGACTGGACCAAGGACAAATTAGTGTCATGCAAGTTGAACGAACCAGAGCAGGCGCTTATGGTGAATATGAATTGTGATAATGCATTTCACCATCAAATATTCATGAATCACTGCGGATTACAGCCCACGTTGTACGCCGGTGTCTAATTGCCAATTACACCTGCAGCTCACAGAGCACAACGGTAGAAAGGTTACACAGCGGAACAGAGATTGCCTAAATTCATGCGGTTGGTCGTTTCTAAGTACCCCTCTCTTCTCATCTCATAAAATTAATAAACATCCTAATGAAGATGTTTTATAGGATCTCTGTTGTCAGAAGATAAGTGAGAAGGTGACCTCAAAAGGAATTTAACAGAAAGCATCACGTCCATCTAGAAAAAAGAAAAAAACTCAGGTTGTGAAGATTAAGAGATGAGTCTCTATGCTGACATCTTTAGAGCCTGTTTTATGGCAGCGAACAGAAAAAAACACACAAATTCTGTCAGATTGTGTCTATTTTATATCTTATCTATACTCACTAAACAATCTTATGCTCAAAGATTCTTACGTTTTCTTTTCTAAATGTATTTAGTTTGGGAATACGGACACCTATCTTTATTTTGCCTGAGATCAGGCTTGTGGTCTGTGTGAGAAAACCAGTAGCTCATCTATACTTAAGTGTAATATCAACCTTTCACGAGCTAAACTACCCTGGTTATTGCTTCATTTTACAAATAATCCTGTGGCTTTTTAAATGTGTTTTCTAGCTTAAGGACTAGAATTTTCTCATCACATTATAGGAAAATCAATTTTGAGATATGTGGATTTTTTTGGACGCTGATTCTAAGCGATATAATAGTACAATTTGTGGGACTCAGACTTTCATGATTGTGTCATTATCTCCATATTGCAATCTTACTTTTTCTTTTTTTTCTATTTGATGTCCGCATCTGGGTTCATCCTGGAAGTGGGAATTCTCCTCTGGCTGTTCTTCTACCTAAGGTTTGTTCCTTTTTCCCTATTTATAAATTCTTCAGTGTTACTTCTTTCTAATTTGAATTTGTGTTTTTGTGCTATATAAATAACACAGACTAGATTTAATTCCCCACTGAGCAAAGACGCTTCCTTTGTGCGGGAACTGTTATGATTCTGATCACATAAAAGCTGTCTGTGGTGTAACCTCAAAGTTTCTGAAACCAAAGGTTCTTTAATCAATTACAAAAGCAATCAATAACACCAAATGAATATTTGACAGTAAGATGTTCTGATGTAGGTGTCACTGATGAGATTTTTTTTGGAACTTCTCTCTGCACTGTTGGTTTTAGAGATTGCATTTGCCATGAAGGGGAAATACTGTTCCAGTTTGTTTATCTTGAAAATGACCTGTTTTATTTAAGGCAGATATGAATCTCATTACAAGTCAGTCAGGTAGGCATCTCCTCAATACTTATGAGAAAAACACAAAATAATGGAGACACACAACGGTATCTGAATATCAAGTAATCATGCCTGAGAAGTGAAGGCACTAGACGATGAGAAAAACTTTTTGCTTGTATGTTTATTAATCGTGTATGAAATTAATCTGATCAGCAGAAAGAAATCCAAAGAGATTTCTGTCCATGTGCTTGTCTTGCTCTAAATAACCAGTTGCAGACCTTGGCTTTAAATCTGCCATTTCTGCCACAAATTTCTCAACCTGTTCTATCTGTGAGCTCCTATTTTCATAACCTCCTTCACTACAATATCCAACAACCTACACACTAAAAATGGCAAGATTAGTCAAAGATTTAGATCGTGCAATAAAGCAAACCTGCTGGCACCTTGCAGTAAATTTGCAATTTTTAATGTCAGCGCTCACCTGACTGACACTGTTTTGCAGAGGCACCATCACTGCATCCTGGGCTTTCACACTTTGGACACATGTCTAAACTTATCTGTTGCACAAATGTTCTGCCCTGAAGAGGTTCAGACAGACATGGAGTTAATTATTAAAATGTGTTTTTCATCGTTCTATGCAGAAATAGTTCAGACTGTGCTTTTATTTTTGATGCTGCAAACTAGCAGGAAAACAGGAAATGGTAAGCAGGAAACAGGAAGTAGATCAGTAAGCTGTGGAGAAATCACGACGGCATCTGTATTTTCTGCTGTCAATCCTGCCTGTCAATCCTGGCAATGACTTTTTGATAATTCAGTGTTGCTGAAGATAATAAAGGAGCAAGACGCTCATTTTCCTGGTTCTTGAAAAGGAGTTTGGCTGGCTGTATACCTATGTTAATGCTTTGGAAGTACAACACACAGCGAGAACAGTACAACAAAGCTGCTTAGTTTTTGACTACCTCAACAAGGAGTAATGTGCTATCAAGTCAGTGAAATGACTCCTTTAAAAAAAAACAACTAAAAAACCTAAGCTCTGTTCACTCCACCAGGAAATGAGCATTGCCTTTTGGAAATATTCAACAGACATATGGATTGATTTAAAAAAAAAAAAAAGAAAATAAAGCCTCTAACAAATAAAGTAAAAACTTCCAGAATCCAAAACTCCCAGCACATGGCAGAGCTGACATGCTGCAGTTTTGTAATGTGGAATTCCCTCTGATGACTAACTCGTGACACTCGGGAAAGTTTTTCTGAGCAAATAAAAATGATTCATTCTTGTCATTGCTTGCTCCAAAAACCCCACAAATCATGAGCCATCTTTACTTCTTTGTTGGGATGTCAGTAACTATAGAAACCTGGATCTTAGCTCTGACACAGCTATGGAATAAGGAGGCTTACTTATTCTGCTTAAACCTGCAGTGTGGAACTTTTGTCTCCACCTTCCACCAGGGAGAATAATTCTACAAAAATTGACAACATTTGCATATAATGTATCTTTTCTTATTTATTTTTGAGACTAGAATCCATCCAGTAAAGTTGCTGAAGCCTGCTCTGCCTCCATCGCCACAGTTGGTCTCTTCTAAAGCTCTGGGAAACCAGTCATTAATGGTTAAACTAAAATGAATCACTACTAGGGCTCCTGCATGTGAATATCGCCACAGAAACCTAATTTAAAACTCTCCTATGCAGCAAAAATACAGAGAGAGTTACCTGGTTCTGATGGGTTTAATCACCTGTGTGTGAATTCATTTGATGATGGCTTGAAAGTAATTATCATTCATTTATATGTAAAAGACCCACACTTCAGCTTTGAAAAAGGTCAGTCTGTGCACCTGTGAAACTTTTTGACTAATGTAAGAGTAACAGTATCTATTCAGAATTCACCAGTGTCTAGTATATCTTTGTAAAACCGCCAACAGACACTCAAATGTAGTCTTTGGATTTGTCCAACTCTATTATAGTTTTGGTAGAGACAGCATGTAGCCATATTGCTCAGAATTCAAACTTTTGTGCTCCACAATAGTAATAAGAAAAGCACTCAGAGAGCTCAGTACTCCACCAAGGCTGTTCATTCCCCCATATGGCATTGTCAGAAATGCAGAATTTTTAATAAGATAAGATAAAGATAAGATAAAGTTCTTTATTTCTCCCCACTCCAGGGGAAATTTACATTGTTACAGCAGCTTTATTTACAATATATACAAGGGTGGCAAAAATTTTTTAACAGAAAAAATAAAAATAAAGTTTAAAAGTGCAGAGATGTGCAGTGCAAGAATGTCAGTGCAAATAAGTTATTGATGATCAGAAATCACGAAACATAGAATGTGGCCATTTAACATAGATGTACCCACAAACAAAATTACTTTGCACTGAGCTCAGGCGTGTGTTATGCATGTGTACATTATGTACATATACCGAATCCCTTGACCTAAATATGTACCGGACGGCGGGAATTGATGGGACTCGGAAACACCCCCATAATTTAATTAATTGTTCCTTATATCATTTCCAATGAATACGTCTCAATAACGCCACAGCGGTGGATTTGTAGTAGGACTGCAATCATGTGATCATCAGCAGGCAGCTGGCGTAGTGTTCACTAGTTGTCATAGTTACAGTGACGCCGTGACGCTATCTCGCAATGATACGGAAATCCTTAAAAAATCCGTAGGTCTAGATTATAAGCTGCATCACTGCCAAAATCTAATCAGTTGGTCCTTGTGTCATTTCTGACCTTCACTGAAAATTTCATCCAGATCCGTTAGTCTGTTTTTGAGTAATGTTGCGCACAGACGGAATAACAGACGGAAGGACAAACATATACCGATCGTCACTTAACTCCGCCGCATTCCTTGAGGGAGTAATAAGAGTAGTTTTGTAATGTTACTTCACTGGTATTCAAAGAAAATGAATCACTTTTGAATTTTACATTTCTAATCATATTTTTTTACAATATGTTACAATAATGACGAGCATCGCAACCACAAATATAAAACATATATTTTTTGATTGTTAAGGAATGGTAAAGCTAACTAATATTTGATAGATGCTCCCAAAATATTACAAAATAAGCATTTGCAACCATTACACAACAGTTTATTCCATATTTGAAAGCTCCATGTATGGGTAAAAATGGTTTTAACACCAAACGTTAAAATGCATCGCTCAGTTGTGATACATATTGCAACGTAAAATGAAGGTACAAATGCTAATGTGTGCTTTGGATCATTTTTGGTGGAGACTTGCATTTCATTTTTGGTGTTGAGATAATATCTACTCTTGCAAAGAGCCCTCCAAGATAAACACAGCATATCTAAAGTATTCAAAGAGCACCGGTTTGTGATCACTATGAAGATCCAACTGTGCTTCTTCACCACTGTCTTCACTTTACTCGACAGTTTAGGCAAACATGACCTTTCCTATTTGGTTAAAACGTTATCAGAAGAGTGGAACAGGAAAAGAAACCAGTAGCCAGGCAGAGAATGACTAAAAAAATCTTTCAGAGCTTGTGTTGCTGAAATTAAGAGCTGATGTAATATTACATCAGCGTGCATGTTAGTCTTATCTGATGCAATGTGTAAAAAGTATTTCCATGTACTTTCTTTCTATATGAGTGTGTATGTGTAAGAAATTTCAATGTACTGTATAGGCTGAATAAAAACTGGTTCTATGAGGGTCTAGCTGTGTTTTATTCTAGGACGTCAGTCAGTTTTTAAGAATTTAAAGATTTCCTCCAGCACTGAATATTTCCACCGTGCCTTCTCAGACGTCTCTCGCCTCCTTCTTTCAGGTCTGTTGCCTCCATAGAGAGCATATCTCATCCTGGACATTTAATTTAATGATGATGGGACGGATGACAAGTCAGGTGTTCTCCACCAGTGGAAGCCCTGGGCTGAGCTGACCTTGCTCTCTGGATCCCCACTGGATGAGCACCGCAGCTGCCTCTTATTTTAACCCTCGGGGGCATTTATTAGCCTTCCATCTCTATCTGCAACTGCATGTCCACCCTCTGCAATTCGCCATTGAGTCTCGCAAAATTATCTCACAAAATATATCAGCTGGTTTATGTGTGAGGACTGTGAGAGGTAGAGACTTTCCAAACTCCTCCAGAATTTAAGAAAGAAGCGTAAGAACACTCTAGTTTACTTTAAACTGGGAGAATTTGGGTGTTTTAGGGATATAAGGTTATTGTGCTACTGTTCAGCACGATGATCTGCAATTTTATGGGTCAATATATAATTGTGGGACTTATTGTAACATAGTTGACAGGTATCATAGTTGTCATTTTTGCTGTTTTCAGGCCTAAAATCAACATGGCTGCCTATAACCAAAGACCACATGGCATTTTTACAGAAAGATTCTTCTAAATATTATATATACACAACTGAGTAAAATTGAAATTGAAAGTTATTTATAAAGATATTGTAGTAAACCTGTTGACATGCCATAAATCCACACTTGACTCACACACTACTTTATATTAAATAAGTCAGAAAGCCTTTGAGTCTTGCCAGTCTTTTCTTCAGGAGGAACTGACATCATGTGGAGCAGGTCATGTGATCTGGAATTAATTCACTTCCTTGAGAGGTGTTTTTGTAATGGTAACTTAGTTGAAAGTGATTTCTGGGACACAGATACAATTTGTTATTTTCCATATAAAATGTGATATATTGCCAAAAATGAAATATCTGTCATGATTATCTCAACTTAATAAAAAGAACACAATCAAAGCAATTTTTGAATGAGCTCATTTTATTATTGTTTAGCTCATTAGAAGGTGGTTGTTTTTAAATTCGGATGGTTATTTAATTGACATTTTAGTGATATTCAGTCATTTTTTATTAATAAGTGATTGTTTCCATAATAAATAATTACGGAATTTGTAAAGACATGATCATAATGAACATAAAAAACTTTTTTTTCTGTACTTTTAATAAATGCAAGATATATCCCATGGACTTCAAAAGTCCCTCAGTTCTATATTGGCCCTTATAATGAAGAACATCTTATACTCTGACTCATCACATATCCCTCATGCTGTGTCTCTTGAATAAACTCTGGTATTCAGGTTGTAAGAAGTTTACTTGTCTGAGCACAAAGTCAGCGAGCGGCTCTGGTGCAGCAGAGAGAGACAATCCCTCCACATTCAGAGGGGAATAGACCTGTCAGTCCTGTAAACCCTTGAAGAACCAACCAGTGGAACCACACGCCACACTTATCTGGTGTGAACCAGGCTGGAAAGATACTAACGCAGGGCATCATCCTGCAAGATGCAGGCAACCTCACTGAAAGATGTTTGTTGAGGGTTTTCTGCGTTGTTGATTTGGATGCATCGCAATGAGCATTTATAATAATTCACCGATTCATACAGCTGCTTCTGAATGAAAAGGGAAAAAAAATGGGGTGTTGTTTTGTTTCAGGATTAAACAACTAACAGTTCTGCCTGTAGCCTTTTCTGCACATTTCCAGGAAGAGATTTCTGTCACAAAGCAAATACAGATTTCCCCTGAATCCCATTGCAAGTTTTTGCGAAAGTCATAAAGCATATACAGTGTCTCCTATAAATCCTCAAGCTTAAGAAAACTCAGAAAAAAACTTGTTTGATCAGCATTGATAAGTACCTTATGCTGCAGTCAACTTGCTGTCAGGAGCTAAGGCCATTTTATACAAGGATAAGCTCCAAGTCACAGTTTTAAAGGGACAGCTGACATTTCGGGGAGCACACTTTGTTCAGGTGTCCATTTCACAAGATGGAACACACATAATTTTAATCAGTCAAGCTGTCAGAGCTACTATCATGCACAAACTAAACACAGCCCAGAGCATATTTTTTCACTCTACATCTATTTTTCTCTGTGACACCGATGGGTCCGAAGCCACTGCTGCTACTCTGCTCATGCTCGAAGATTTATATCACTCTTTTGTCTGTAGGGTAAATTTAAAGCTTCAACCAGCAGCTGGTTAGCTTAGCTTAGCATAGAGACTGAAAGCAGGAGGAAACGGCAAAGAATCAGGGTTCACAAAGCATTTTTTATCAGTTTTTCCCAATGAGGAGAAGCTGTGGAGTCAGTTGCATCCATGAGTGACATGTGGATATGCTTTAGGTACAGTCTGCATCAATAAATACTATTGTCATAGCTTTACATGCAGGTGAGTAGCAGCTGTTGCTTTCTTTATTCTGCAATAAATTACTGTAATCTTGAGACTGAAGTGTAAACCTCCATTATTTGTCTCCAGAGCAACTTGTACTCTTCATTTTCTCATCAAACAGAGGGGCACAGTGAAAGGCATTGCTGAGTTTCTTAAACTCCGAGCGGGTTGGGTGGAGTCCACAGTGGTGACATTTCCAGGTTCTGTAGCTGAAGCTGTACTGGGTGTCTGAAATGCCACTTGTGCCATCTGCACGTACTGGCCGGCTGGATTGTCACCTTGGAAGATCACAAAGAGCTCGTCTTTGTGCCACACATGATTTGTGCCTGGAATTTGCATACTAAGTCATGTCCTGGCAGGTTACATGGGGATAATGCAGAATAGAGCACAAAGTGATAGGATTTGTTTAGAGGTCAGACTCTGTTGCCGTGTCTTAGAGAACATCAGGAGTTGAGCTTTTCTCAAGAAGTCAGGATACTCTAAAATAGAACAGTTAGAGTGATGATATATTGTCAAGATATGATCATCATAGAAAGAAATCCTCACATGCTTTTATGATGGAGCGCTGGGATGAAGTGATCTCAGTGCTTTTCTATCAGAGAAAAAATCCATATGATCACACACACCAACCTGGCACCTGTCTATCAGTTCCTCTAAAGCTCATGAATTAACATGTCTGTTTAGCTTAGTGCAAAAATGGCAAATTTTGGTTTTAGGGAGGGTCGTGTGCAGTATCTTTCTAGGCTGGGAGCAGTGAATGTGGAGACTGCAAAGGTGTGTTTTTTGTAAGCTGTTCTTCAAAAGGTGCAGCATCTGAATTAGGATACACCTTTAGTGTGACCTTGAGGACACTATAGATATAATTAGTGAGCTATGAAAGTGGTGGTAGGAGGATTTTGTAACCTTTGGAAAGACCCAAGCTCATATTCCTGCATGCTAAGCCAAGCCAGCAGGCTCATAGTTTTGCATTTACTATACAACTCTTGTACCAAATTTTCAACAAGAAAATGATTAGTTCCCAGAAAGGCTCTTTGGCCTAATTAATTGGTTCAGTTACTTCTGACTCTACATGGACACATGCCACAACTTGGTACCTCCCTATCAGTCCCTCCAAAGCTCGCTGATTAACATATTAGTTTAATACATGCAAAACAGAATTTGACACAAAAATGGAAACCCATGGTTTCCATTTGGCTCTCTCTTGGCTGTGAGCAGCAACTCAGGGCCGACTCCATGAGGAATCACTGAGGTTTAAAGGAGATATTGGGAGGATTTTGTTACCTTTTGGAAAGAACCACACTCATTCTGCTATGCTAAGCCAAGCAAACTGGCTGCTGGCTGACAGTTTTATACTTATTATACAACTGCTGCACAAAACTTCTCATCTAACTTTCAGAAAGAAAATTATTCTCATAAAGAAAGCTATTCTTTTAGCCTGATTACTTGATTGGGCTACTATTGGCTATGCGTTTGATGGTGATTCCCTTTTATATACTACATCTAATTGAATTCATGCTTGAATAGGCTATTAATTGTTTGTTGAATACCTCAAATAGGCTATGATTAGTGGCCTACTCAACCCAGTAGAGCCGCAAATAATTATTTTCATCGCTGATTAACCTGTCAATTATTTTTTTCAATTAATCGACCAGTTGTTTGGTCTGTAAATAGTCAAAATTGTGAAAAATGTCGATTAGTGTTTCCCAAAGCCCAACATTGCATTCTTAAATGTCTTGTTTTGCCCTTAATCCAGAGATACTCAGTTAACTCTTATAGAGGAGGAGATAAACCTTAAAATATTCACCCTTACAAAGCTGGAATCAGAGAATTTAGACTTTTAGACCTATTCATCGATTAACAAAATCGCCGGTGATTAGTGTAACAGTTGACAACTAATCGATTAATCTTTGCAGCTCCAGGACCAAGAGGCCTGAGGCTTAATTTAATTTACTCTCAGCTATTTAATTTACTCTTAGCCTCCTGGCTGGTTTGACAGGGCACAGAAGCTTCACTTGTTGCTATTTTCTTATGATATTTTGATCTGTTAAACATGATATTTGAAATATAGACTGTTGAAATGCAAAAAAATAAAGATGACTGCTTTACAGGTTCAGTTCGGAGACGGAGGCTGAGGCAGAAATGATGCGTGTGTGTGTGTGTGTGTGTGTGTGCGTGTGTGTGTGCGTGTGTGTGTGTGCGTGCGTGCGTGCGTGCGTGCGTGTCTGGAGCAGACAGCTGTAGAGAGAGAGGAGGATCGCTGCCTCATACAGCGTGTCTGTATCAGATGAGAGGGGGTCACCCAGGATTCCCTTGAAGCTGCTCTCCAGGAAAAAAGAAAAAGAAAAAAGAAAAAAAAACGTCTCCAGATTTGGTTCCTACCTCGGTTACCGGATAGGATCAGCTCGACACTCCTGCTGCTGCTGCTTTATCTTGTGCCATCGATTTGTTTTTTTTTTTTTAAGAAGATGCCGAAACGGGAAAGAAAAGTGAGGCAGACTATACCGGGAATAGAAAGACGCGTAATAGGAATCAGAATTGCGAAATCATTTTTGTAATTAATCTGACATTTTTTCCATTTCTTCATGATTTCAGTGCAGGATTTATAGCAGAATGACAAAGTAGCCTGTTCATCTCATTGACTGGATGCAGATTCGAACATGAGCTAAACATCTGAATGGAGATTTAAAGGCGTTCTTGATGCCCAAAACATTCCGGGCTTTGCTCAACAGGCTATGAAGTAAAAGTTTTACATGTCATTTTGATGAAATGACATCGTCTATTTGCTTCATATCTTGCTTACAGTAGGTTGCTTCAGGCTATGCACTGAGACCAAAGGCGAGTTACGATCTGCATGCTTGGTTTAACGCGCGGCGCAAGGTGTAATCAGACCGACAAATATCCAAAAACGCAGCGAGAGGGGGGTTGAACTTTGCGGATAAAAAGGGGGGCTTTCCCTGTTTCATGTGCCTGAGATTTAGTCTAAAATATTAAGGACAGTAGCAAAGGGTCTGCCAAAAAACTCCGGAGAGCTTGGCTATATGAAGATCGCGACACAGTTGTTGCTTTTCCCTCGCAGAAATGCCAGTGCGTGCTGTGACCACCAGGTTCATGTACAAGGGACTTTGCACTATTCCAGATGTCCTCTCCTACCGGACCCCTGTTAACCTGCCTGAGGATGAGGTGGAAGGTGAGACATGACTATTTACTTTGCTTAGATTCTGATTTTCATCTGGTGTTGTAATATTTAACGGTTGTTGGACCGGAATTTTGGCTGGAAAATCCAGTTCAGGACTCTGGAGAGCTCCTGTCGTTGTGCGCTTCTGTTCCTTTTCCCTCAAATCTGACTGTGCAAGAAACTGTCTGTGGGTAAAACGTTCACTGGTACAGATGCTCTACATTATAATCAGAGTTTTAATGTTGCAGAAAATTTGTGTGAAGGCATAGACAAGCTGTGGTTTTACCTTTTATGCATGCTGCTACTTCTGATTTTGGCTTCCAATGAATTTGAAGATGACTGTCATGCAGCTTTTTGAAATGATTGTGGGCTCATCTACTGAAAATCTCTTCTAATCCTATAATAATTGCAGACAACAGCTTAAATTACACTGTACAACCATAATCCATGGCACATTTTCATAAAACTGTGAGCTATACTCTGTGACATACCTCCTGGTTATATCCATGGCACCCCATGAGGCTTAATTGCACCTGATTTCACTTCCACTCTGAGTCGTCTGTGCTATGAAACAAGACTGGAGAGTCAGCGAGACTCCAAAATTTGCCCAAAAGAAAAGACTTTTCAAATGGACAAAAGGGGCTGTGATGAATGGCAAATTTATGAATCTAAAATTAAGAGTTACAAGACATTTTTTAGAGAATCTACGGGAGATAAAACCCATCAAAGAAATGAAAGATGGATTCACTTTGAGCCGTAAATTACATCCTCTCATCTCTGATGTCTTGCATTTTGTCCTTAATTGCTAAACATGACCATCAACTAAAAGACCCACTGAAGCATTAAATTCACTCTTGCCATTGTAGCTGTATTACAAAGATGTTGAGAATGGAGGGTTTTTTTGTTGTTTTGTCTTGGCAAATGGTCCTCACAGTGAGAAAGCACAGCTGGCAGCGGTTTGGAACAAATCCAGGCAGACTACAATAAAGAGATAAGTCAGATCAGATTTGATATCTCCAAGTCTTTTATGCAAAGGGAATTCCATTTCCCCTTCTTCTGTCTGTAGGTAGCCCAGGCCCACAAGTGGCTGCCTGCCCTTGCTTTGAGCCGCTAATTTGACATTGAAAATCCACTATCTGCAATGACGACGTAAATTTAATTAAAAGGATGGCAATAGAAAAAGCAAGAATTAGAACAACAGTGGAATGGCGGGACTGTTGTTGTGTGTGGCGAGAGGAGCTCCAGTATTGATATGGAGCCTTTTCAGGTGATGGCGAGGTGTTTCCAGATTGTACTTCGCTAATTGAGAGTCACTAAATATTCGGAACACAGCGAGACGAACCACTCAGGCGTGAATGTATTTACCTGGGGAGGATTCACTGAGCACCTAATGCACTGCTACATTTGCATGGCCTCGCACCTCAGAGCAAACAGCGCTCTACCTTTGTTGTCACTGAGCAGCTCCACTGGCAGCTAAAGCGTGTTAAAGAGCACTTTGCTGGTAGTTGTTGAGGGAGATAAAAGAGTTTCACATTAACCTCTTGCCATTTGCACATCCACAGCCAGTCTGAGGATCAACAACCTCCCACTTCCCCTCAACATTACTGCTGCTGGTGCTGCTGCAACACCTTAACACAACGGTGGAGCTGCAGCACTCTCTGAATGAGTGTTGTTGGTCTTCGAACGATGCTGCAGTCCGAAAATTGCTCCCTTTTTTTAAGGAGAGGTCTGAAAATCAGGCTATAAATATTGTTTCATCCACAAAATCTTTAATTACTGCAGGGCAGAAGTTCCCTGATTGCTCAACTCATGTAATTACTCTCCCTAATCATATTTATGATAATAGCTTCTTCCATGCAAGGTGCATATACATCCCCAGTGCAATTTGACATGTTTAGAATCATAATAAATTTCAGATTCTTACTGGAATGTCAGTTTTCTGCCATGCTGCTAGTATACTACTATTTTTTCCACCTGATTCATCCTTCTATTATGCCCTAAACAAATTTGATAGCCACCTCAACTCTACAAATACATCTATATTCCTGAACAGGAAGCTTTCGAAAACTAACAGCAGTGACTGAATGTGATTTTTCAGCAGTTATGACAGACGAGACAATAAGTTCTGCCCTCAGATCAATAAGAGTTTCTCTTGGTGACATTGTTGCAGCGACGTGCTGACTACCTTTTTTGGAATACACACTGACGAACACAATGCAAGGACAGAAGGACCTTGCATCCTGTGCAAAGAGACGCGTCACAGAATGGACAGTACACGAAACAAACTGCACCATAGAAACAGACTGAAGGGTTTAGTGGGATGCTGGTGAGAGTAGTGAACCAGAATACATTTTCTTGCCAGCAGCCCTCACTTGTTGAAAGCTCATTCCTAAGTCAAGAGGTAAAGTGGAGTCTTAGCAGGTCTGTGGCTCGTGAATGATTTGTACACAGTATACTTTATCACCTTCCAGTAATGCACAACGGGACAAAACAGTCATCTGAGCACAAGTTCTCCAGCAGCTGCTAATTCAGTTATTCGTAGAAAAAATAATTTTCTCTAATGTTCAGACATTAGCTAAATGCAAAACAGCTCAAATTGGCCATATATTGAGCAATGATGAGCGAATAGTGAAGCAAAAAAGCCAAATAAGGGATTCCAGAAAAGAAAGATGCACTACATTTTGAGCTTCCGCCTTTTCAGATCAGAAAACATACACGTTAAATCCGCTTGAGGCCTCAGACAACAACATCAGCACCTTAATGTGGAAGCCGCTTTGCTTCAGTGCAGAATCCAGCTTCTCAAACGGCCGCTGGATGCTGTTTAAGTGACTGTGTTCAGCTGCATTAAACCAACTGACAACTCTGTTTTTTTAAACTTTGGAATTCCAAGCAGCTTCTGGGCATTTTTGTGCTCCTGTTACATTATTGCTCACTGTGGGCTCATTTGTCACTGCGATATAAAGTCCTGCCCCTCTATGGAAAGAGCATAGTCGTGGCTAGAAGTAGAGAGAACTCAAAGATGTCTTCTGAGCAGGATGGCACAGTAATAAAGCCATTATTCATAAAAAAAAAGAAATGAAAGTAGATGTTTTTCCAATAAGTCCATTCATTGAAAAAACGTAATCAATATGTACAAATGCTCCGAGCTGTCACGAATACTGAAGACAAAAAGGTGACTCCACATACTATAGATTTTTTGTACTGCATACATTTTTAATTTGTTTCCATGCTTGTCTCCTTTCTGAATTTTTGTCATGTGCAGCTAAGTCAGTCATGGCATGTGAGTTGTAATAAGAAACACCAAATTTTTAGTTTTTTGCAGAATCTTGTCAATTCGAATGGTTCATTTCTTGCAGGATATCAAATTAAACATGTAGGATAAACGTATTCTAATGAAATATCATGATTTAAATGTTCTTAAAAGAACAGTACATCACAGACGAGTAGTTCAACAGGTGAAACTTTGATGATTCTTTCTGTTTTTACAGTTCTGCTTCTGATAAATGGTGTATTTTTTGTGAAGAATCCATCCTTTCAAATCTACTGGTGTGTTAGCCACAGTCACCTCCACAAAGACTTCAGTAGATCACTACTTTCAGTGATGTGTGCATTGGTAACTTTGCTTTAAAAAAAAGGGGGGAAAAAAATCTCATTTAAAAGTTAAAGAAGAAAGAGGAAAACAAATAAATTGGACGGTCCAAAGTAATTGGGAGACACTGTTCTTCTAAAAAGAGACTCACGGCGCTGAATTATTCATTTGCTCAGTTGATGCTTAAATTAAATACATATAATCAAACAAATAAATAATAAATATTCCAACGGTGTACTCAATACTCTATAGGGATTATGTGAAAATCGTGATAATCTCATCAGCTTTGCCATATTTAAGATGGCATTTAATTTGCATCACACTCATACGTGCAGCACATTGACCCTCTAAGTTATACGTCGGCTCCAATATTTACTAAAAACTGTATGAATCATGAGTTGGCGGTGACAGCAGTGAGGATTAGAGTCACTCCCACTGCTCTGAATGCAGAGGACATTGTCTATAGTGGGTGATTAAGTACTCACAGTTCTTAATGGATCTGCAGTTTCCAGGCGATGTTTTTCGAACAGATGGTTGCCGAGGTTTGCAGGGTCAGTAGCAATGCTTCCTGCCCTTTTCCTTACCCTTGTGTCATGCTCTTGTCACAAACCCCGAAATGTGCTCAAACCATTAGCACTGTAAAACCAAACCACACACTCACACAGTTACAACTTCTAAATCCCTCCTCTAAAGCCTGATTAATTTAAGTCGTAATTATACAATCTTTTAACATTCTAACCTTGGGAATTGAGTTGTGAGGTGTTCTCTCTGTTACGACTTCATCTCTGTACATGTGTGGAATGAAAAGCCTATTATCAGGTTGTTGATACAAATGGAAAAACAGCAATCAATATAATAATCACATTCTTGTACGCAGCCATCAAACACTGATGTGTGTGTTTATCCTTTGAAACACTGTTTGGTGGATGTTTATGTGGGCGTTAGGCTGTGCCAAGTGTCTCACCGTTTAATGAACACTATATTAAAAATCGCAGGTATAGGGCCAATTTCAGCACATTATGCATGAGCGACTAGGAACCCCCATGATAATTTGACTAAATTACATTTAAATTGATTCAATTACATCTTTAATGTATGCATCATGTCTGATCATACAGTAATATATAGTGTGTGCAGATAAAATAGGTGAATAAGTGATAAAAGTCATCAACTCCAACAAATGCTAAGTAATATTTTAGGACTTCCATATACTGTATGTGATCAGACAGCATTTGTGGATTACCAGGATTAAAAATTTAACATTTTATGACACTATATATGCGCTCAGCTGTATTATTTGAGAGTTTCTTACCTCGTATCTGCTACAATTACTAAACCGCAGGACATAACTTACAGTAAACTGTCAGACACTTTAACTACATGTGTGTTGACGTAGATAAGACTCCGGTTTTACGACTCAACAGTCATGACTTCCCTGCAGTTCTACTCTTGGAGGTCTCCCTGAGCTTTTTTATCACTCCTCGGTGCATCTCTGTCAGAGGATGTGAGCAATATTTATAGATCGCAGCTAGTGGGAGAATCCCCCAGACATGGAGCATTGTAGTGGAGTGTGGAGCGTCTTCCACTCTGTATGCAAAGCCGACATGTATTGTGCTTACAAATGGAGTGCCGTTTCGCAGCAGTATTGTAAGCAGCCGACTGTATGTGTGAGTTACTGTATTTCAGCTGAGTAATGTTTGATTTGAAGCTCTCTGTGAATGAGTCACTCCTGTCTTCTTGTCTTTATTGGTGTTTTTGACTTCAGCTCACACCACAAACCAACAAGTATAAAGAACTGCAGACATGACACTTAATGCATCATCTTCTTTGTTGTAGTGTGCTTTTTGCAGGGTTTCTCCTTGATAAGTGAGTCTTTGGCGCCTCCACAAAAATGGTTTTACTGTGCGCCAAATCAACTCCCCAGCACCAAAATGATATGAACAGAGAAGGAAATAAAGATGTTAATTGGGGTTTCATTTACTCAATTGTAATTGACTTTTTTCTTACCAAGAAAGCAGATTTCTGTCTGGTAAAGCAACACAGACTCATTAACTTTACAGACACCCTCCAAAGGGTCATTCTGATGGTGGAAAACCCTGTAAATGTGACTTCCTCTGTGGTCAAAGACAAATGTCTGGTCATTACTGATGCTGCCGTTGAGAGAGATTCACAGTTTCAAACAAACACTCTTACAAGATGTTAATTATGAGACTGTGTCCTTACTCTCCCCTTGTCTGTTCCCCGACAACAGCCGTATTTCATCCACATCATCATCCCGAGATGGGAAACACTTCAGACACAAAGCAAATATTAACTCATGAAACCTTAACTGCACGCTTTGCATGTGACTATTATCCTTCAATGTCACCGAGCTGCAGGTCAAGTTATCCGTGTAGATCGACTTAAGACTGCGGCAAATAAATTGAAGGTTTCATACATCACACAGCGATGCGTCCGTCCCAGTGGAGGAGGTGTGGACGTATTCTGAACTGAGTTAACAAGACCCAACGTAGCCAAAAGCATCAGAATATTTGTTTTTAACTCCATTCTTCCAATATTTTATTCTAAAAACCCTGCCAAATCTGTCAAACAAAGGCAGCTCCCCGAATAATAGAACGGCACCCAGGAAAGCCATAAAGAACAAAGGCAGAAACAATAAACAAAATAGACGGGTTGAAGTCAAATCTGTGATGCAATACATCATTTAGATTTGGTCATTCACAACAGCAGCAACTGCTCTCATCAAGCTGTAATTCTTGGTAATTTCCCCCCGAAAGGAGCAGGTCATGTGGTTTCAGCTCAGCCGACAAAGAGCTGCAGGTAGAGATTTCAAGTGCTTTTGACAGCAGGAGTTGTTTTAGCTGCAGGGCTCGAAGCAGCACGTCTTCACCCTACATAGGGAGTGCGTGTGGTGTTTGTGTAGACGTAATAACATGAATACACGATAAATCTGCGATATAAAAGCTAGGAGTGAAGTGAAGCTGTGTGGGATGATGAAACGATTTATATTTTTTAACACACATGAGTTATTTTTAGACAATAGAAACTCGTGTATGAAGTCTTGCTGCTTCATAGTCGATATGTTATATTTTTGTGTTCTTTGCCACCTTCTACATGCATTTGCACTGCATTAACAGAGAGTTTTATGGCTATTTTGCAGAAAGCTGTTCCTTGCACAGAGCCAGTTGAGGTGTGTTTAAATGAGGCGTTCAATAATGGATTCAAATGGCACTTTGTTAGTGTGTTGGACAATGCAGCAAAGTCTGCAGGGTCCAAGCAAATTGATTCATGGTTTGCTTGTTGATTTGTTACCAGATTACAAATGTAGGCCTTTTCAAGCCTATAAATCCCACTTAGCTTACTGTTGATGCTTACATATATGTGTATTTTGGGATTTTTAATCACCCAGAATGGGAGTTGTTTTTGCCTCAACATAATAAGTGCTCTAAGCAATAAAAAAATGATAGTAAGTTTGCAGTCGTGGCACTATTATTTGCAATTTCGCACTGCTTTAACAGTATTTATATTATGTATAGACCTATTTTTGCTCTGCTGAGAGGGCATTAATAGAGTTCGCTCAGCTGTAGCTGCTGGTTAATATGGTTCACGTGTTTTTTTCCTCCCTTTCATTACCAGAAAGAGGGTTGTCATGGGTGTCATCATACTACTATTGATGTAACCACCTGGGACGGGCTCTTATTTAATGAAAAGACTGACTCATCTCCCACTGAATTCTTTTTATCCTCCAACCAATTCTCAGTGAGCAGCCTTTTGATAAAGAAAACTATGCTCCTGAATAGTTGGTGTGACACTTTGCAGTTCTATTCGCGCTGTCAAAATAAACCAAGCGAAAAATGACTTTGGAACTTTTTTATTGTTATTATTCATGTTTGGGTTTTTGCTTCAGAATTAGATTTCTGAACAAAGATCATTTCTAAAAATCACTCAATATTCTAATTTTCCATCACTGTTGTTATGCAATTGTGATTGGAATGTACCATTAGCAGCTCGGGGGAGTACAAGCAGCCACAGACCCAGTAGTGGAGTCACAGTAAGTACACTATGTGGCATAAACCATGCAATCATTTATGGATTCACTCATTTGGGAGGAGTTGGACACATATGTGAACATGGCTAGTTTAAGGCTGGAGCTTCAGGCCAAAATATTGTCATTTCTGAGATTAAACCTTATAGCAGCCTTGAAATATGTTTACTAGCGAGCATCTCCCTTCACCCATCCTCAAATATAACCTATAAACTAACAGATAAATGAATGAATAGCCTAGACAAATGAGCAACAAGACAAATCAATAAATATATGCACAGTGTTATTAAAATTACCATTATAAACAGAATTTTTTTCTATAGTATTCTGTTAACATGTAGTGTAGATCATGAGTTGTTGCATGCTCTACGTTTAAAAAAAAAAAAAAGTTATTCCGGCAGCTGTGGTTGCCAAAACGCTACCGTAAAATTACAGTAAAATCTTCATTTACGGTTAAAAAAAGCATTGATGCTGTTGATTTTACGGTTACAAAACATGTGCTTTTAGTTTTTCTTGAAAATTTACATGAAAATACCACATAAAATAAAGTTTGTGTGACCTGTTATAAGTATTACAGCATTTTTTTCCCCATTATCAGCACAACAGTTTGGGCATTTAACATTAAATATATCTATTTTTATCAATGACACAGTTATAGCTGTAATATATATTAAACCATATGTCTGTTATTAACAAAAAAGTACATCAATTTGACCGGTACAAACTATATTTACATTGAATGAGGCTATTATCCAAGTGTGAAGGAATTTTAAAAATAAAAAAAATTAAGAAATGGCAGTAACAGTTCCAAACCCATTTTCCACTTGAGTCATTTTGAAGGTGTGAATGGAATGGACCCTAATATGACTTGATTTAGGTCACACATGTCAATTAGGGCACGGGACTCTACATTGTGTCACCACTGGACATGAAAGATACGTAATATAAGATTTATTTTTCTCCAAAGAAACTCCTTCATTTACATCCCTTTCATCCCAGCGTGGACTGATGTAAAAGCTCCTGTAAGATCCTGACTAAAAGAGTGCAATTCGTGGGAAATCCTGAGTCTGCTTTTGTTGATGTATATTGACGTTCAATTACTGAATGTAACCGGACACATACGACTGATCGATTTGGTTTAAATCTGGTATGAGACGTCATCTAGATTTGACACGTCACTTAATTTGGTGATAAATGTGAGTAGAAACCTAGTGTGAATAAGTTATACAGTTGATGTGCAGTAACTCAGGACACTGAAGGCAGCCTGTTGTTCCCCTCTGCTCCATGTGGAGCAAAGAGACCTCTTCATCTACCCCCTGCTGTATCGACACTGTTTTCGTATTGCTGGGTGTCATGGTTGTAGCTGAAGGTGAAGAGGGCTTTCTGCAGTGATCTGGACTATCGCAGTAGGACTCTCTTTAAATGGTGGCAGTGCATAGTGGATGCCTTCCCTCAAGAGTAGCATTGTTTTTGGTTCAGAAGGCAGCATTTGTTTGCTCTGAATCCACAGCATTTAACAGTATCTTCTGCAGTGCACAGGAATAATGCAGAAGAGCTGTCTTTAACCGTTTTATGTCCTGTTGTCCTCATTGTTCATTAGCAGTCATGGGGTGATAATGTGATACTCAATAGTGCCTCAAGAAAGGCTATATTGGTAATAAAAAATATGAAGAAAGAGGGGTAGTATCCCTCGCCCAAGAGTGACTCACAAAGATTGAAAAGAGACTAAATCAAGTGTCATACTTCTGTGGAGATAGATCTAGCTGTGTGAGACTAAGTAAGAGGTATTTGAGGACAGACCTCCCTGGAATGATGCAGCATTCCCAGCAAAATCACAACAACTCCCAAAACTCGTAAGCTGAGGAAGAACTCGAAAACTTTACAAATACGCAGGTCCCAGTAATTTCTCCTCACTTATGTCTCAGCAGCAATGAGATATTGAACAACTCGTTGGTGGTTATAAATATAATTTGGAAACAAATGGCTAAAAAATGCAGCAAACTCTCACAGGTACAGAACCCATTATGAGTACGTCTAATGTTGGATGAAACAGCGCTTGTCACAGTGATGTAACTCATTTAGAAAGTGTACATTATATGACGTGATAAATAAGATGTTAGAATACTTGAACTACAGTGAACTTATGGTCACAATTACTTTTAAACTCCAGCTTTGGTTGTTGGTTCAACCCCTAAAAACAAAAATCTCTGTGTTGCTGCACAGTGGGCTACCTGGCTAATCCTGCCAGTAGCGTATGCTTGTCTCAAAGATTAAAAGCGCACACAACAGAACACTGAAACTGCAAATGACTCATTAAATCAGTAATGGCTTCTTTGATGCTTGAAGTTACATATTTAGTTATTTTTTCCATGAAAATATCCTTTCCTGCCTAAAAATTGATTAGATGTAACACTACACCTGCCAGCTCACTTACAATTCTGTAAAATTACTCTACGCTGCACAAGTAAAGTAATTCAGCCATACATGTGCAAAACTGATTCTGAAGAGGAATCATGATACAGAAAAGAACTGGTTTCTTAGGTGTGTTATCAATGAAATGTAGTTTCTCTGACATCTATGATGTGCAGATGAAGAAGTGTCCGCTGACACCATCTTGTTGGTATAATAATATTTTATTACAAAGAAGATAGCATCTGATCAGGCACCATGGACTGGTCAGGAGAATTCTCAGCCAATATGAACCTCACAGAATAGCATTATGAGCTCACTTAACCCTCCTGTTGTCCTCATTTAAGGGCATCAAAAAATATTGTTTCCTTGTCTGAAAAAAATCCAAATATTCAGCAAAAAAAATTCCCAAATTTCAGAAAATTTGGAAAACCTTCAGGAAGAAAATTCCAATAATTCCTTAAAAGTTCTTGTAAATATTTTCAAAAAAATGAGTAAAAATCTTCAAAAAAATCCTTAAAATATCTGAAGTGATTACATATATATGAGCAAAACTTCTAATGTTCTCTTAAGAACATTCACATAAAAATATCAAAAATGATTTTTTTGGCAAATGTTCTTAAGAAACATTTTTAAAATTTCTTTTTTTCCACCAAAAAATGTTCAAAGATTTCCCAAAAATGTTGCAAATGTGGACATCAGAAGTTTCACTGTGAAAATATATTTTTTTCCCCACATTTTCAAACTTTAAACCGGGTCAATTTTGACCCGCAGGATGACACAAGGGTTAAATAGGTTTGTGTTAGATTGTGCAAACTCAACATATGGTTTCTGTTAGTAACAGAGCCTCACTGACCAGACAAAGAGCCTAATCCATCAGCCCTCTAGGCATAGGGACCCCTTCAACATCAACATTCCAGGACGTACAAAAACACATTCCAATCTATCGCTAAAACAAGTAACACGTCTCAGGTCAGATACTACAGAAACCCCTGAAGTCTGAATCCATGTTTTGAGATATTCATTTGTACACTACAGTTTCACAGTGGAAATACTCATCAATGGCACTGACTGCTTGTTTTGCACATGATGTGTCTTCCAGCATATAAAAACAACACCAGAAAAAAAAAAACACAAAGACCTGCTCAAAAGATTTAAAAACAAAAAGAAATCACCACAGAAAATCTTTATTTATAACCAAAATTGACTAATTAGACTTTTAAAATTATTCACAATTTAATAATAATGAATAATAAACAGCCATTTCTGAAATCATGAATGTTTGGTTGACTTATTTTTAAATACAAATGGCACAATGCACACTAGAGGCCATGTTTGTCTGCTACGCTCCTCCTCTGGCTCAAAATCCATCATGCAGGATTTCCTCAATGATTCAGGCAACAGAGCTTCGGAGGCTTTTCTAGCTCTGCCAGCGGCGCTGACTCTCTGCCAGCGTGCAGCTGTGGGCATCTTGGCATCGGCTTTCCTCATGGACCGTTTTCATAGATTTTTTTTTTGCTGCACTGCCAACCTGCACAAACCGCTCTGTCCAGCAGTCAGAAAGGTCAGTAGGATCTGCTGGTCTTCATGTTCTGTTTTAGCTCACTAGGAAGGTCAGCAGACTTTTAAATCCTGAGTTCAGATCTCTGGGATGACAGGAACACTATTTAATGTTTGATATATTCAGCTGAAGCCTAAACAAATTATAAAATGTATATCTTTCAAGTTTCTGACCGTTTAGTCCTGACAGAAGAAGCTTGGGTTCCGGCCAAGAAATACGCGAAGGAGAAGCAAGAGGAGGATTCTGACTTGATTAATGAAAGACAAAGGTGATAATCTGACAATAGATCAAATAACCTGAAACAAACAGCTCATACAGAAGAAGAGATAAACATCAGCATCAAGACGATTTGCAATCCAGGAAACAAGCCTCGTGACTCTGTTGGCAGGTGTTGGTGTTACTTGCCATGAAATTATCAGTCAATATTTCATTATGTTTTCACGTGAAACAATTTAATGAATTGGTCATATCACTTCTGTTTCTGTAAATATATTATCATTCTATGCCTGAAGTCACCCGGTTATTCTACAGTTATAATACAGGAGGCAGTGAAAGGAACCAAGAGAATCCAAACTGGCAAAACCAGAACTCACCAAAAAGCAAAAACCTAAATCAACAACACATTTCCTCTGCAGTTCTTATAAAAAATGATACAGCAAAGGAATGTAACGTGTGGACATTGTCACAACTGGTTTATACAAAGGTAGCCACACACATTTATTCGAGCCATCCATAAACCAGTGTTCAATAAACAAAGCTGTCAGCATCAGATTTATACCTGCCAAAGCTGCTCAGTTAGAGACTGAAGCTGCAGTTTGCTTTGCATTGTGAATTTCCAGCGTTAATAAAAACCAGACTGATCTTGCGGCTTGATAAAGGTAACGGCTGAGAGATGGATCAGCAACTTTTATGCTGACATCGACACACATCGTGTTTTGGATTCCTGACAAAACCTTTTGCGAGTGACAGGAGTTTTGTTGAGTCATTTATTTACATAATTACATGCTATCCACGTTCTGTATATTGATGAAAAGATAATGGACATTTCTTTGTCATCTGGACTCCAGACTGTGTTATTTCTGCTATTATTTCATGTGCCTGCTACTGATATTAATGGGCTGTTCTTTTGAATTAACAACTACCCTATAAAATGTTGTTTTCTTATAATACCATTAACTCATTTGAGCATTCATACACTGTCTCTACTCATTAGCATTTTATTATTTTAAATACAAAAATGTATAAATACCACAAGTCAAAAAGTCAAAAATGGCAGCACAGTATCATCCCTTAATTATCTTTTCACAATGTGATTGCTATTGTTCGTTATCTAACTATTCATTTGAATGACTCATCCAAAAACATGTATTTTTATAAGGCTGGAGGCATTATATTTTCTCTTTTTTCATCCGTCCATCTCAGCTTTGTGATCGCCTTGAACACTTTACAGGAAATTGCTTCTAATTTGTGCTGAAGGATCAACTGATTACATTTTAGTGGGCAAAAATCAAAGGTGACCAACCTCACATCTGTCCTTTTCACATCAATACAATAAATCAAAAACACCCGCAGGGAGTTTTTATTACATCTGACACAAACATCCCCTTGGACCCAGGAATCACATTGAGAAAGTGATTAGATTTTTGTGATCAAAGGTCACTGAAACCTCACAAAAACACATTTTTGGCCACTACTCAGGGATTCCTATGCTAATTATGACAAACTTTCAGTATAAAAAGATGAAGTGATAATATTTTACAGTACAGCCAAAAGGTCAGCTCTAGACAGACAGAGATATAAAATGTAGCTTGGCAGAGGTATAAAACCAGGAGGCAGTAATTCTAGTTTTCAATCAAGTGCAGGGTATTGGTCTTGTAACTTTACTCAGAACAGTGATGACAAGTTGTGTTTGACTCAGTTTTACAATCAGTGCAACAGACACAGTTTTATGTTCCCAATGTTTATGTCACTGACAATATTTCACAGGATGTCACACTTATGTCACACTAATATTCATAATGAACTTGACAGTTTTCCTCTGAATTTGTTCTCTTCTTTTCCACTACTGCAGAATTAACACTAAACCGTTTAGTCACACAGACCTTGATAACTTCCTGCTGCAGGGGAAATGCTGAGTGAATTTTTGAAAATCCAGTGATTACATACAGTGCAAGGATTTTCATGGCCCGGCCGTGGCTTTAGATAACTGGGCGGCTGCAGCCTCACAGCGGTACAAGGTTACTTAGATTCTCTGGTCAAGGACTCATAGTAGAACAAAAGCTGAATCTGCTGAAAGCTTCCAGCACTTTGAACAATAGCTTTGTTTGCTATTCGGTAGACTTGTTTGCTTTCTTCTGTACATATGTGCGTATTACCATGTGAATGTAGTAGTTAATACTTCTTTGTTTGCAGGCATGTAAAATATGGATTATTATGGTTCTTAAAATAATTCCTAATTCTTCACTCATACCCTAAATTGCACACAGGAGGAGACACAATAATTTTAAATAATATTAATAATAACATCTTCATAAGTATATTAATACCTTAAGTCGAGACAGTATTATGAGCTTCAAAAAAAGGGCCAATTGAAACAAAAATGTTTACATTGTTCTGTGAATAAATGTCCGATCCCCATGAATATCAACTTTAAAACTGTAAGATCCACTGTTACAAAAACACATCAGTTTTATTTTTATTATGATTATTTTCTAACATCTGCGTCAAGAATGTAAATTATAATGAATTCTAATTTGCAGTAAGTACATACGTACCTGTGTCCCCTGCAACTGCATCTATGGATTTAATATTTTAAATATTCATTCCTCATAGTGTTGAAACAATCAGTAGTCCAGCCACTGCTCAGCTGGCTCAGTGAATTCATTATTTGTCACTGGCACCAGAGGTCGCGACATTGAATCTTGGATGGTGCTGAAGGAAGATAACCAAACTCTTGCCGCACTGCTGGCTGTAATGTAGACAAATATGATGTGTCTGATGTGTCAAGGAGTGGTACAGGCGGTGTCTCTCATGTACAGAAGGGCCTCAATTTACTTGCCCAAGACTTTTGTCTTGTATAACACGATCTTTTTTTTTGCCACACCAGAATACAGACTGCCACTAGTTGGGCCACAGATTACAGGCTATCGCTAATAAACTGCGGTCATTCGTGTACGTATGATGGATGACCGGCGCTGGTCTACTTAGGGACTTGCATGCAAATGGTGTTTGTCAAGTTACATGCATGAATGCAAATCCGCTTTCTCCATCATAGAAGCTTTTAGTGGAGATAACATTTAAAGCAAGTTTATCCAAGTGCTTTATTTAGCAAAAACTTCCACATAAAACAGACAATTTTAAAATAAATGAGTGTGTGTTTTAGGTTGTTGATGTTTGATGACATCAGGTTTGAGACAGAATTAAATGGATTTGTGATTTCTTATTTTCCAGTGTTTGTGTATCTGTTCCTGTTTGCTTAATTTAATTTTTAATCAGATTAAATGCAATTTAATACATTATGATTTAATACAATTTATTGTAATTTAACTTAATCCATTGAACAAATGTAACTACTTTATTTTATTTTACTTCTCCTGAGCTAGCATTGAACAGCTTTGTATATTTGAGGATCTACATCAAAAAGGAGCATCGAGGTTCTTTGCCTTTGATGTGCAACTGCTCCTTTTTACCACTTCAAACAGAATCCTGTGATGCAGGCTGTGGACAGGAGCCAAATGGCAATGTTTATATTTACCAAAAGTTGCAGTTAATTACATACACAAAGCCACGCACTGCCTTCTGTCACAATCAATTGTGCTACAGCCACGTTAGCAGGTACTGGCTCTGGGAAAACCTTTAAGTTTCTATTACTGGGCTGCTGGTTGACGTATAAACTGTCTTGAATAAAATCTGAAACAGAATAGGAAAAGCATGAGTTTGCATAGGAAGAGTGTACCATTTTCTTTCTGATAATCCTTCAAGTGAGCAATATGCCACCTCATAG
Organism: Amphiprion ocellaris; assembly: GCF_022539595.1. NCBI lineage: Eukaryota > Metazoa > Chordata > Actinopteri > Pomacentridae > Amphiprion > Amphiprion ocellaris. Next base: position 7,765,885 of record NC_072782.1, read on the forward strand.
AGCTGCACTTTGCTCTTACACACACACACACACACACGCATGCACGCACGCACGCACGCACGCACACACGCACACACACACACACACACACACACACACACACACACACACACACACACCTCCATCAATACCTGGGAGACATTAAATTACAGTCTGTGTATCTCTGTTCTGCTACAAGACTCAACTACAGTCTCCGTCTCACTCCGTGGTGCTGAAAACTTCAACTTCAGCCTCTCTGTCATTTTTAGCTTTTCTGTCTCTGTCCATTGTGCTGAAACAGTCAAACTACACTTTATGAGGGCTGCTTGGACAGACCTTTAACCCTTTGAAGGGCACTCATTGAAATGCTTTGAAACTCAAAATTTCAATCCTACAGTGTTATTGGAGGACATAAGACTTTTTTACTTTTAAGACATTTTTCAAAATTTTTAATTGTCATGTTGAAATTCAAGATCAATCAAGTTACCATATATGGTTCCTTGTCCAATAACATTCAAAGAAATGTATATATCATCACTTAGCACAACTACTCAGACGTAAAATGTGTGGGTTTTGTCAACTAACCATGGCTAGTTTTGACGTTTCGACCACAAATATGGAAGAGGATCGAGCTGCAAGTCCGTCTTTTTTCCAAATTTGGAGAAAAGACAAAGTTTGATTCATTCCAGGCCTCCGCTGATTGGTCAAATGCCATGCCATGATTGAACCCCATGCTTCTCGACCTCACTGAGAGGAGGAAGCAACGCCATATTTAATGTGTGTGGAAGTTACCAAATATGTTCTCTTGCCCGATAAAAGGTTTTAACAGTGAGCCAATGTCTTCTGAACGAAAACATAAATACAAATGTAATATCCTGTTAAAATCTATCATTTCTTTTACATAGTGGAATATGTTGTTCCCAAACACAGCATCTCTACAACAGAATAGACATCATAAAATCACCTCTACATAGGGAATGATAAAAGGCAGACTGAGAGTTTGGTCATAGAGCTGAAATCACAAGTCGGTAATGAGTCACACATTGGGGACACATAGAGTTGATGAGGTTGTTTTTGTTGGCTTGTACAGTGTTTTAGACTCTTTTCCTGGCTTGATGAAGTTGCCATTTTGGGGGACATAATTGTGATGCTGGATACGTCCATCTAGAACTGGCTGAAATTATTATTTCTTAGTCAACAAATGTTCGGACTCTTAAGTACCTGGTTGAGGCCATAACTGGCACCCAGCAGCTGACAGCTCATCCTAGTCTTTTTCTTGCCATTTGTGGTACCATGTCATTTAAAGAAAGCTGCATTTTGTCGCCTTTGGGCTTTTGTGTTCACTGAAGTGTCTGTGTGATGGTCACACTATCTGATCATTGTTCTTCAAAGCTACACCTGACTTACAGTGTGGATTAACTCAAAATCTCTTTTGCACAGTTTGATAAATTCAGCTCTTTTCTAAAGATAATAATAGAAATTCTCCAAGACCATTTGCATGCTGCATTTATATTTTTGTTCAGTGTATTTGCAAAGTTTGCAAAAAAGTGAGTTAGTTTCACAGTTTAAGGATTGCTTTTATACAAATGTTGACATTTTGGGGCTAATTTGCTTCCATACCATTTCTCCTTTCAGACTATTTGAAAGAACTTTAACTTTTAACTTATTTTAATACACTTTGTCCACTGGAAATGTATGGGAATTTGTGAACATTTAATGAGATATTACCTCATTTGTATAAATATACTAATAATTTCAGAAAATTTGTAATACATATGCATATGGTTTTACAATGCGTATCTTTAAAGGCTGTTTTTGGAAAATTTGTTTTTATTTTTCCATATTCTGAGCCAGAAATCTCTACTTCAATAACTCTTACACACCTCAGACTTTTTATTTTTACTCCTATCTATATTGTGAAGGTTTTAACAGAGGGTTTTGATAATGTATCATTCAAAGTTTGATTTATAGAAGATTTCATTCCTAAGAGCATGGCGAAATAAAAAGAAATCTGGCTTTTTGACAGGATTTTCTGATTCATGGAATGGCAAAAAAACCCAAACTGAAATCCAAAGTTCTCTTTATGAAAACCATTGACTCTAAAATGTATAAAATCAATACAAATTATTGCATATTTACATGGATAACCCGTGAGTCCTGTAGAGTCTTCTCTTAACACAATGGGGTGGAAATTTGAGATTTAAAATCAAATCATACAGTTTTAAAGTTGGTGAGTTTCTATACTTTTTTCATTCTCAACAAATCTAATGAAAAAAAAATCAGTAAGTCTTTAAAAAGTTTCTGAATTCCCTATCTGGGCTGTAATTATCAGCATTAATCCTGTTTTTAATACTCAAGTCTCATATTAAAATCTCTAAAATGTCATTTTAAATGTCACTCAAACAGAGATAATAGTACAGGACAGTGTTTGTGGGATTTACTCAGAATAAACCACTACTTTTATTGTATTGAAGGAATGAAGCTCATGGAAAGAAGAAAAAAGAAGTTTTAAACTGCTTTCACTTTTCAAAGACTACGCCATTTTTTCTCGCAGCACAAACATCTAAAAAAAAAGGCAGATTAGAGTTTTGAAGCTCTGACCGAGAGTAACTGTCCAAAATTCCCCACAAAGAGTCATAAACAGCTTTAAGCTACTTTAAACTCTTAATATAAACACTTTGCTCTCACATATTTCAAATCAGCGTGTTCGGCTGAGTCAACTGGGTGTGAAAGTGTAAGTGATAACTCTTTATAAACACACTCATTCTGTCTCCGCAGAGATTCGTGAGGCTTTCAAAGTATTTGACAGAGACGGGAACGGCTTTATCTCAAAGCAGGAGTTGGGGATGGCCATGCGTTCGCTGGGCTACATGCCCAATGAGGTGGAGCTGGAGGTTATCATCCAGAGACTCGACATGGATGGTACGTCTGCCTCACACACTCTCTCTCTCTGCTGTATATAATCCAACACATGGGCTGTATGGTGACACGTTTCTGTGCGTTTCATCAGGCGATGGCCAGGTTGGCTTTGAAGAATTTGTCACATTGCTCGGCCCTAAACTCTCTGCAGCTGGGATGCCTGATAAGTTCCACGGAGCTGACTTTGACTCAGTGTTTTGGAAGGTAATACACTAAATCACTAGTCATGTCATGTAAAAGTAAGTCATTTAAATAACAACAATCCAAGCATTTTTGTCAGATTATCATTTATTTTCAAACGGATCTGACAAACTACACCACCCTCACAACATTATATTTTGTTTCAACAATATCTTCATTTAGATACATAATCAAATTAATTATTTCAGTGTCTGGGGTTGTCGTCAATATTTTACGCATCCAGGTTTTAAATAAGATAAACACTGCTGGGAACAATGTGGAGGATGAAAGTACATCATTGCAATAGGGAAGACCTTACTCAGCATGCAACAGCATTTATAGTGGACAAACTCTGTTCCTATTGGCTCATTGTAAATAGGTTCTAAGATTACACCTTATGGAGTTATTAGTGGTGGAATATTAGAAATGCTTATGCTGAGTCCATCTTTCCAAAGACGAAAACCTTTTAAGGGTGTAAACATACAGTCATGGAAAAAATTGTTAGGCAACCCTTGTTTTCTTCAGTTTCTTGTTCATTTTAATGCCTGGTACAACTAAAGGTACATTTGTTTGGACAAATATAATGATAACAAAAATAGCTCATAAGAGTTTCATTTAAGAGCTGATATCTAGACGTTTTCCATAGTTTTCTTGATAATAACCAAAATCACTTAAGTTCTTACATCAATAGTTATGGCACTGCACTGCCAAAAACAGCTTTTAGGGATTCCATGTTTTCTTTTCTGTCTGTTTTAGTCATCTTAATACACACAGGAGTTAGTACTTGATTGCATAACCATTGTTTTTGATGACTGCAGCCATGTGTCTTGGCATGCTCTCCAACAGCTTCTGACATTTAGGGCCCGATAAAATCCGTTTTATTTTTTCCCAAATACAGTTTTATTTTTTCCCAAATTCTGTTTTTTCCATTTTAATTTTTGGGCATTCAATTTTTTCCGTTTAATTTTTGGTAATTCTGTTTTACTCTTATTTTACAACCAAAAACAGTGTGTTTTTAATGTAAATGACTAAAATGTACACAAATTAAATAGGAATTAACTTACATTTATTGAGGTGACAGACAACACATTTCCTCAATATGGCAAAATTAAAGTGCATCAAAAACAAGCAGCAAGTAAAAAAACATTAGTTGATTTGTTATAAAACAACAACCAAACATTTGAAACTTCTTTTAAAGTAACTTAAACAAACTATTTAAGCTGTAGGACTAGTCAGTCCTTGTCAGCTACTCTATTCAAGTTTCCCACCTATCAGAGACATCACCATTGAAATACATGATTGCCAGCCTCTTTGTGTTGAGTTCAGTGAGTGTCTCTCTCTTGTCTGTGAGAAGAGTTTTGTATTTGCTGAAGCTCCGCTCACAATCAACTGAGCTGACTGGGAAGTAGATGAAGGGCACAGCCATCTCTGCAACTCCTGGGAATCTTGCACTCAGGCCTCTCCAGTAGTTTGCAAGCTCCATATCAGCTGGCAGGGGGCCCCTGGAAACACATTGCTGATAGGCCATCCACTGCTCACTGAGCTCTGCTGATGGGTTAGCCATGTGCTTCAATGCTGAGTAGGCTTCGATCTGCTTTTCCATTGCTGGAGCCTGTCTGGGATCAAAGACTCTGGTCAGCCTGTACACATCTCTGGCTGGATGTGTGTCCCAGTGCTTCGAGAATTTTGTGAAAGGCATTATGGAGATTGTCCAGCATGTCGTTCTTCTCTCTAACCCCCATTTTCTTCAGTAGCTCATCTGTCTTGAGCCCATAACCACATGTTTTTGCAGTTCCATTCACTAGGTAGGAGCCAAGATCCTCCATGACATTGTATGCAGACACTGCTGTGGGTCTGTGGGTTCCTTCCAGGATGGTCAGGGATGTCATCAGTTTGGAGCAGGCTTCTGAGATGAAGGTTAGCTTGAGAGTCATGGTCTGCACTTTCTCCTCTGTTTCCAACTGGCTGAGGATGTTCCTGACTGCCATGCCTGTTGACTCCTCTGCCAACAAAAACTGTCTGTACAGGTTAACATGCTCTGCATGATACTTGACAGCCTCAAACCAGCTATTCCATCTGGTATACACTGCTTCAGGAGGAACCTTGGCCTGCACACACTCCTTGTTGATGAGGAAGGCCACCCATCTTCGCTTTCTAGCAGGCTTCTTGAAGAAGACAGATCTCATCCAAGTCACAAGTGAGGTAGCATCGGAGAAATATCTGTAATGCTGCCAGGTCTCACCCACCAGCTTGATGATATGGCAGAGGCAGGTAACATGGACACTGTTTGGCATCACTCCTTTCAGGACCTCCCTCTATGCTTTCAGAAAGTAGGCAGCATTATCTGTGACCACTGCCCAAGCATCATTCAGATCCAGATGCTGCTATGGAGGGAGGCTAGTATGGCTTGGGAAACTGTTGAGTAGTTGCATCTATCCATGAAGACAACATCCACAAGAAAGTACTGGTTTTCAACTCCTGTAATAAAAGAAAAAAACACTAGCTCGCACATGTAGTTCTGAATGTCTGTTTAATTTATTGATGTAGATTAAAATTAATAATGATAATACTAAAAACATATATTGTGTGGCTATACTGACATGATTTTGATTTCATTTTATTTTGAACATGTAAATTAAAAAAAATATAATAATATACATTAACTTACCAATGACAATGTTTAGGATGCTGCTGTCTCTTGCATCAGTGGTCTCATCCACAACAACGGAGTTCTTTTTCCCACGGATCTTTTTTAGCACAGAGGAGATATGTTGCTCAAACACTCGGGGCAGGTGAATTTGGCGAAGGCTGCTAACATTTTCAGGTAGGGCTCCTCCCTGTTTGCAGTGCTTCAGTAGAAACGGACGCAGTTTTGTCATCTTTTCCAAGGGGATGTCAGCCTCAGCACACATAGCCACAAAATCTTCAATAAACTCTTTTCTTTAGTCCGATGACTTGGATGTAGAAGCAGTAATGCACGTCTGTAGGGACGTGGTCTTGCTAGCATTATTATTGAACTTTTCCTTGTTACATGGCTTTTGGACACTATGTGGTCACTGCACATATTTTTACGTTTCCAGTCAATGGAGTGTTGACAGAATCTGCAAAACTGTTCACCTGACACATAAGTCACGATACAGCGCAGATGTCCATGCGTGTTCCGCGCTCCGCTCGGACGGTAATTTCTGTGTCATTGCGCGCTCACTTCCGCTTTTGATGACATATTGTGCTCAGGCGATTCGTCGTTTGTGGCAGCCCTACTCATTTCTAAGGTCCCTGGAGGTCTGACGACGATTCCTGACACAGGAACTGATGAGTGACAGTCATCTCATGGGGTAGAAAGACGATCAGCTAACAATTTGGTAGAACCATGTTTCACTTGTTTTTTCTTGGTGTAATGAACAGCTGTCTTGGAGATCTTCAGTTTTTTTTTTACTATCTGTGTAACCCCTTCCTGGTTCTGGAAGTATATTTTTAGGCTAGGTTACCATTTTAGCCTAAACAACAGGATCCTGAGTGCTTAGCAGCTAATGGTGAATTGGCTAAATCCCCTTGTTTAAGTCAATATTATTATAAAAGGCAAAATCTACAAAGGATAGTAATAGCACGGTGCCTCCACTGTGGAACTACTTAACTCAAAAATCTATGTGCTACAATTGTATTTCCCCAGAAACAAGTAATAAATGTCTAAATGTTACTAAACTCCAGTAATATGAAATATGCAGGTCAACCAAATAACATATACAACAATAACACATTTAAAATTTAACAGAACGAATTACACCTTCAACAAAGGCAGCTTAACTGAATATGTGAACAGTCAGACAGTTTTAACAGTTTTCAATGTTCAGTTGTGTGTGTGTGTGTGTGTGTTCACAATGTCACCAAGCGCTTTGGTTTTAGTTGTCGTTGGGGCCCTTAGTTGGTGTACAAAAAACAAACGCTCCTTCGATCCTTTGATATGAAAACAACCATCTCAGTGTCTCAGAGAAAAAGGCTCCTCTTACTCACGAATCCAAGATGTAAAGCAGGGCTGAAGAGTTGGCAGTGAAGCAGCAGCAGGCCAGATGCAACAAGTGTCGTCCGTGTGTCCACGCAAGTTCAGCGGCGGGGTCCTTCGTCACAGCAGTAGCAACATGCTAATTAGCATGCACGGTCCTCCAGCGAAGTCCTCAGCTTTCCCGATCCTCCTCAGTGAAAGTGGCGGCTGGTGTTTATAACTAACTGTCTCTGATAGCAATACGTGCTTAAATGTCCACATTTGAGTCCACGCCTAGACTTTTTCAAGCTAGTAAAAAACAATCACTGCGGCTAGCCTAGCTGCACTTCACTTTGAACTACGGCAGAATGAGACGCTAAACTTTAAGTTTCACAAGACAGAAATCTGCTAAATAATAGTTGTGCCAACACTTAAAGTATGCAGGTCTACAACGTTAATCACCTCGACATTAAACCTGATTTTCCCTGCTCGTCGTCTGCTGTTCTCTTCTACCGCGTCTACACTCTTCACCTCTTTCTCCAACGTCGCGCCGTTTTTCTTCCTGTTTTTACCCACACGCACCAACAAAGTGAGTTCTGATTGGCTAGGAGTGCAGCTTTACTGAAAACCCTATTGGCTTACAATATATCACTCAAACACTTTGAAAATACATTGGCTGAGTAAGCATAACATTATACAATAAAAGAACCATGGGCAACGTAGTTCTCACTAGTTATACATATTGTAAAATATGTCTTTTAACTATCTGCATTTTGCAGGTCGTTACACCTGTCTCTCATTCATGCCAATTTCCAGCAGGGCCAAGATGGCTGCCTTTGTGGCTTCACTTAATTCTTTAGTTTTAGGCATTATGTGAGAGCTGACAACTTCTGAGTTGCGCTGCGGCTTGAATGTACGCAGGAAACCACTATAGGCCTTTACGTGTGCAGTGCTGCTTGTGACATGAAATGGCCTCTTATATACCCTGGGAATACGATGAAGCTGAAGTATGTCAAATAGGACATAAAGTATCAGCTGCATTTTTTGTTGTGTTCATTGCATTCTTCAGGTAATATACCTTTACTGGCACCAGGCATTGAAATTAACAAGAAACTGAAGAAAACAAGGGTGGAAAACAAGACACATTTACATAAGATGAACAAACAGATAGTAAATGATTAGAAGTTTTTCCTCTGCTAATTAAACCTTTTCCTGCTGTTTTCTGTGTTCTCAGTGCGACATGCAGAAACTGACAGTGGATGAGCTGAAGAGACTTCTTTACGATACCTTTCGTGACCACCTCACTATGAAGGACATTGAGAACATCATCATGACTGAGGAGAACCACCTGAACAGTCCAGAGTCCCACGTGGACATCGACAGTAGGTCTCATTTTAAGATTTTACCTCACACATTGTTCTGTTGACACTCAGACGTGCTCATGTTTCTTCTGTTTTTCCCTAAAATCTTTCTGCAGCAAGCCCAACACAACAGGAGAAACACACGTGTGTGCGTAAAAGCCTGATTTGTGCCTTCGCTATTGCATTTATCATCAGCGTCATGCTCATCGCAGCGAATCAAATGCTCCGCAGAGGGATGAAGTAAATACATGTTTCTAGCTGGTTTCAAAGAGATTTAAGGACAGATGAGTGAGGAAAAGCAAATGTTAACCAAAATATTTCATTTCTTTTTGGTTTTATTCACACTTGACACCCGTAATGATGCTCTTACAGCTTGTCTCTACAGTGGATGAAATGATGTCATGCAGTGGTTCTGTTCAGCCACTAATCATTACATACAGTGAAATGGAGTGAATGAAAGAAAGGCATCTCAAGGGCTGATTAGTATCTAAAACCAGTAGCATCTCAGATTCAAATTTCTGATGTTTTCTAAGGAATTAGACTAATAGACTCAAATAATCAAATATTTAAGTGTACATTATGTGCTGTAATAATAGCTGTGCTGTGTCAATGCATTTAATGTTGTTTCTGTCATTTGGAACGCACCAAATAACGACAGTAATGAAGCAATACAAAAGCGGGCGACGTGCTACGAAGCTGAAAACATAAGGACGCGTCGCTGCACACTGCATACTGTGTCTCTTGTGTCTGTTTACTGCAGTGTGTCAAGATTTTCAGGATAGAAGTAGAACACACACCACATCCAGTTTAAGACTTTGCTAAACCAGCACCATCTGTGATCTAAATCTTACCAGCGTAGCCCTGCTAATTCAACACACAAGACTGGACTACTAATGGCTCCGAGGGTGGCACTGTCAGTCTGTTGCTCTGTGAAACCGCCACTTTGAATCTCACAACTAATGATGGACGGCTTCCCCTGAAACTTTATGCAGACATTTGTGGTCAAATGAATTCGGCGATGCCCTGATTTTAACTCTAAGGCCACCAGGAGGTTGATGCTTTTGGTCATTTTGTCACAGCAGCTTCATCAGCATGTTACAGTTTTTCTCAGGCGCTTTGGTACATTTTTTGAATCATCCTCGACATTTGCAAGTAAGTGCATTTCTCAAAACAATTTGTGCAAATAGCAAACACCACGGATTACCTGCAAAAGCCAGTCTCTTACACAAAATCTTTAATTCATCTCTCAAAAGTAAATATCTGTGTCAATGAACATGTCAGTGGCATCAGAATGACAAGTCTTTGTGTCATTGTGTAGATAAGACAGTCAGATTGCTTAGTCATTTTGTTATAACAGTGTACTCTGGAGGGATGTTCTGATGTAAACTATGGCTAAAGTTTTGATGACAGTTATTGTAAACTGTAAGTTACACCTTCGTGTATGTGGGAGATTGATTGCAAGAGACTGGACAAGATTCACATTTATGCTTTTACTGTTGCAATTTGTTGACAGACCACACCATTGCAATACAGAAAGGAAAACAGCGCTGCATAGCACAAGGAAAAAAATAAGTAGAAATGTGAACATAGGGCAATCTCCTTAGGGAAAACTGTACATGCAGTGCTGTAGGAATTCCAGTGCAGTCTTCCTGCACCTCCTGACGTTCCTGTCTGTGAACTTCCTGTCTGTGTCTTCTCATCCACGTCACGAATATCTTCTCTTGTGTCTTTGAGCAATTTCAGAAAACCCTAATCCTTCACACATTTCCCTTCTTAGAGAAATTCAAGATTGACCTGGGATCAATTTATCAATTCAGGACAGATTTAGAAATAAAAAGTCTAATGGAAATGTATAGAAATATCCTTGACATATTATGACAACTTGTTCAACCAGTTTGCATGTAAAGACTTATGCGATGAACTAATGCCTAAATGTTGTGGAGGGTGAGACTATTCAACAGTATAATACATTTTGATCAACATGACATCAGCAATTGATAATGTAGGAAACAGCAGAGAATCGTACAGAATCATTTGCATGGATGTACCAAAGCATTTGCAACTTGTTCAAAGAAATGAGAAACTGCTTTTTGATGTGCACAAGTGACACAATGATGTGAAGATTGAACAAGTAGTTTTGAGAATTTCAATTCTGATCTGAGAAATGTACCAAAGTGACTGAGAAAAACTGTAATACTGGGGTCAATATATAATTGAGGGACTTTTGAAGTCCAGGGGATATATCTTGCATACAATGTTGTTAAAAGTTTAAAAAAAAATAAGTTTTTTTATGTTCACTATGAACATGTCTTTACAAATCCCATAGTTAGTTATTATGGAAACAATCACTTATTAATAAAAATGACTGGATATCACTAAAATGTCAACTAAATGAGCTTATTCAAAAACTGTTTTGTGTTCTTTTTATTAAGTCGAGATAATCATGACAGATATTTCTTTTTGCCAATATATCAAATTTTATATGGAAAATAACAAATTGTATCTGTGTCCCAGAAATCACTTTCAACTAAGTTCCACATTACAAAAACACCTCTCAAGGAAGTGTGTTAATTCCAGATCACATGACCTGCTCCACATGATGTCATTTCCTCCTGAAGAAAAGACTGGCCAGACTCCAAGGCTTTCTGAGTTATTTAATATAAAGTAGTGTGTGAGTCAAGTGTGGATTTATGGCATGTCAACAGGTTTACTACAATATCTTTATAAATAACTTTCAATTTCAATTTTACTCATTTGTATATATAATATTTAGAAGAATCTTTCTTTAAAAATGCCAGGTGGTGTTTGGTTATAGGCAGCCATGTTGATTTTAGGCCTGAAAGCAGCAAAGATGTCAACTATGATACCTGCCAACTATGTTACAAAAAGTCCCGAAATTATATATTGACCCACTGTCATTGTTGCCATTCTAATATCAGTATTTACTTCTGCTAAATCTATGAGCATTCTCATCATACCAGTCTGTGAAGTGCACTGATTTTTTGTTGTTGTTGTTGTTTTTACTTATATCAGTGGCAACAAATTGAAACACATTTCATTCCACAGTTCCCAGGTCAGCTTGACTTGAACTGAAGGCACATGACATTTAAAAGAGTGGACATGAATAGAATAAAAAACTTTTTTTGTCCAAATTTTCTACAGTAACAAGTACAAGGAACCCAATAATTGGGAAAAACTAGTGAACAAGCACAGGAGAAACACTGCTGCAAAGAGAAATGATTCCTCAGCTGCATGCTATGTACTCCAGTCAAGGTAGCTGCAGAAAAAAAATCCCACTGAGCATTTCTAAAGATGTCACGTTTTTCCTGCGAATTAATTCCTTTGTTTTGAAGCTCAGAAGGAGCCCTCGTGGCTGAGCAGTTTGGGATTGCTTTCTAAATCAAATAGATGATTTGTCAGCTGAAATGTGATCAGCTGTAAGTCAAGGAATTAAAACTGAAGTGAACTTCAAATTAAAAGCGCGACATAAACCTAAATCGGAAAATCTCTTCTAAAAAATATCAAACAGGAGTGAGTGCATGGGTGTTAGTGTAAGAAACTCAGACTAGAAATAAATATTGATCTCTTGACTTCCACACACCTGTTTTGTATTCAGTCTGGCTGCGATACATGCACAGTGATGCTGCATATTTCGAATCTGTGCATCTAAAGCAGACATGAGTCATCCTGACTCACAGAGAAAGTCCAGCGAGTAGCTGTAAGACCCGAGCTACCAGCGATGAGGAAATTAAACAAGTGTAGTTTAGACAAAAGTACGTATTAATTGTAATATTTATAGCAAATGAGTATTGAAGTAATTCACACGGCACACTTGCATGTACATTAAATTAGAATTAAATGTGTGTTCTTTGTGTGTGAGATCAATTTTGGAATTCTGATGTATGTGTTCAAATATGCAATTTGTAAAGTGATCATTGCAAAAAAAAAAAACACTCAGTATTTGACATTTTCCTGTAAATGTCGATTTTTTTTGTGGATGTGCAGAAAATATCAAAACTCTAAACACTTTGCAGTACGCTGTGAACAATGATTTAACATATCATGACAAATGTTGTTTTCTGGCTTTTACATGGACCACCAAAACAACATATTGTTTAAAGTATAACATGGTTATATTTTCTTACTTAGATAAGTGATACATTAAATCTATGTGATTTTATTATGAATATGAGCATAATGTTTTGTATAAAAAAACACAAACAAGAAATGTACCAAAAAAAATTTTTAAAAATCAGGTTTCTGTTATATAATTTCCAGGCTGACTGGACATTCAGATACAAGTTCTTGTGTGTATTAAGACCATGCACTTACATTAACTTTTCTGATTAATTTTCTTTAACAACACTCGTCAAATCTGACAAGTTTTACAAAATGCTCTATATTTTTTCTTGCTCTTTTTATCTTTATCAAAGCTTTACCGCAAGAGGGAAAGTATGACGCAGTGAGAATCATTCTGGCAATAAAACGGATACTTTATCTCATATATAGTAGCTGTTTATGTAAAAACTATTTATATGGCATCACATTACCTCCTCATATGAACATATCATATAAGGTATGGCTTTTGTGTGAATGTAAAATATAGTTGCTGTGTTAAATCTTGTCTTAAGACATATAAGCAAATATTGTCCTATTCTGTATGTTACAGTGTTTTAATGAGAAGATTTATGTACAATTTGTTGACAGATTGTCTGAATTGTTGTTATAAATTTAATTTGAACTGTGGATGTCCTTTGTTCTGTGCCTTTGTCATTTGGAGTTTTAAAAACTGCACTCTCATGCCATTGAAGTAACTTCAGAAAGACTTGGGAAATCATTTACATAAATATATCACATCTGACAAAAATGAATGGTATTTTTTGAACTGAAATGACTTATCAGTACACCAATAAGCATTTCTGAATTATCTTTCTCCTTCCCTCCTGTTCTTGGTAGAAGTTCCTCAGACTTCCAGGTAATATTTGTTGTACCATTCTACTGTGCCACATAGTAGTTTTAATGTCTAGACTGACAGCATCCTGCTGGTCACTGCTCATGTAGAGGTTACTGCATCAATTATACACTAATGTAAGAGGTGTTTAGATGCATGTAGTCCAATAAAAACAAGTGCATTAAAAGGGAACCAGTTGTTTGTTTTTCTGCTCACGATCATGAAAGGTTGGTACCGTCACCAAGCAGAGACGGTTGCAGTGTGTTATATGTTGCATTTCTGTCACAGCCAGGGTTAAAGTTATCAAAGATTTGTCCTGCAGCAGCTCTTCTGTGGATCTAGCTTTCTTTTCCCACGTGTCAATGTGTTTTGGCCACTAGTGATCCCGTCGCTAATTAAGTGTCCCAATGCAGTTTTCTAAAAACTGGTAACAGAGGTACCAGAATATTGTTAATTCAGCTTATCAGCAGCATGACTGTTCAAATAGCCTCGTAGAAAGTGTTGGAATATGACAAAATGCCTTAAAAATGGTGGTTTTGTGTTTTCACCGTTGATCGTTGGTCACCCCGCCCCCAGCCCGTGACGTACTCGGTTCTTAACTCTGGCCCAGTAAAGAGTTGGTGCCTGAAATGCACCAGTTTTTGGAGCCTGGAGCCGGTGCTTAGCTGGTGGAAACACAAAGAACTGGTGCTAAATCAGGCACCGGAACTAGCTTGGGCAAAAAGGGGCCAAGGTAGACAGATGACTGCTTCAGTTTTAACTAAACCGACAGAAACATGCAGCACTTTAATAAGGAGTCTGCTGTAAACACTGCAGGTAACTGACAGTTTAATTACACCATTTTTCTGGCTTACAAAGAATACACATCTCAGCCACTTGAGAGTTTTAAAAACCAAAAAAAAAAATGTTAGAAATCCAAGGGATGTATATCATCCTCACTTAAAAAACTGCAGCAACAAACTTTCTATCAAAGCTTTAATTATAAAATTTAACCCAGAAAACAGTTTCTCAACTTTACTATTTGGTGAGTAAAACTGTGAGTCATGAGATCAGGAATCCCCCCCAGTGATGCGGAACAGAATAATAACAAGAAAATGATTTCCATCTGCTCAGCAATCATGCATTCCTTTTGGGACTACATGACTTCCAGTGTAACTCCTTTGAGGAGTCTCACTTTAAGGACATGCCACAGCTGAATGGCGCATCAATTAACAACACTGTCATTCTGACATTGTCAAAAAGTCAATTTTGAGGGTTCGTTTGCGACATCTGTACACTGCTAATGTCCAATCTTGATTTGAAACTTATGTAAATACATGGCATCAAAAAACACAAAAAAAATAATAGTTATTTTAAACAAAAAGCAACAAAAACGTAGCCGATAATGGAAATATTGCGGTTGGTATACAGAATTTAATATTGTATTCCTAACAAACTGCTTTTTTGTATCAGCTGAAATCCTCTTTTCAAATTGGCAAACCTTCAAATGCAAATGGGAGACCATTTCTTAATAATAATTATTTTTGGAAACAGTCTATTAATGCCACATACCCACATAAAAGTGATGTGAACCCCAGAGTGGATGTCTGTCAACCCCACTCAGTGTTCACTTTGACTCTCCATCCACCTGGAGGAGGAGGTAGAAGTGAGGGTGGAAGGTCAGGAATGGAGAGGAACTGTTGGGGTATGTCAGTTTCTGCTTGACCCTCTTCATTGTCCTCCTTAGTTTTAGGATCTCTGCAGAGATAAATAATTGAACAGTTGAATTCTAAATCAACAGGATTAACCATTAGTCATGCTAACCATGCAGAGCTAAGTGTTAAAACAGAAATGACTGTGCATACCCTTTGCTACTGAGGGCAGATTGCCTCTTTTCCCTTCTCGTGAGCCAATCTTCTATGCTTGGCTCAGGCATGATTCTGTCCTCAGAGTCCTCTCTGTGCCGCCTTTCATCTGACACAAGAGAATGATCTCACACTTCTCAGCATATGGTAGTTTACACAGTCATTTTCCTGAAATGTACTTGACAAATAGTCATGGCATTTGTGTGCTACCAATTTCTGTTATTGTCTGCTGTTCTTGCTGTTACAAGTTATTGTTGAAGCATACCATCTGCAGCATTATGCATCTAACAATTGTGTTTGAGACACCAGCAATCTGGTGAGGATTTTTAATACGAAAAAATGATTTTGATTAAAAAAACATTCATAAACTGCAAATGTTTTGTATATTAAGGCATGTGGTGTATTGCTTTGGGGGTCTGTAATTTACAGTAATCGCGTAGAGATTTTAGCACATGGTGGACAGCGCCATCCTGTGGCTGCAGCTTACCTTCCACCTGTCTCTTTAAGTGAAACAGCTCCTCTTCAGACATGTGAGAAAACCTGCAGTTAGGAAAATCACAAATTCCTGAAAAGGAAGGGGAAAAGAAATTAGACATCATGTCTCGGTATATATGTGTGTGTGTGTGTGTGTGTGTGTGTGTGTGTGTGTGTGTGTGTGTGTGTGTGTGTGTGTGTGTGTGTGTGTGTGTGTGTGTGTGTGTGTGTGTGTGTGTGTGTGTGTGTATATATACAGGTATATATATATTTTTTTTTTTTTTTAAGTTATTTTTTGGCCTTTTGTTGGCTTTATTGGACAGGTTAGTAGAGAGGCAGAAAGGAAAGTAGGGACAAGAATGAGGGGAAGACCTGCAGCAAAGGGCCATGAGCTGGAATCGAACTCCGGCGACTATCACCCTTATTCATGGGTCGCCCACTCAACCAGTTGAGCTATTTGGGAGCCCTCAGTTTATATTTGACAAAAAGTTTATTTCAACTTCTGTTACCTTTTTGGAGAAACTTTCTGCAGGGTTTCTTTGTTTGCTCATCATACAGAATGGCTGCAGCATCTGTGAAAGGGAAAATGATTGGTTATTAATATAATCTTTCATCGCGAACTAAACACTTGGGAGTTCAAGATGGAAAGACATAAAGCAAGCATTCTTAATTCTCCAAACACAATCTCATAAATATGTTGCTTCGCGTGTTTAACAGTAAACTGTTAAATATAGGATCAATGTCTAGTTTAGGAAAAATATAACTTTTATACTGAAACCTTACATTCATCAGTCGAAACATTCAAACATCTGACAGGTGAAGTGTAGAACATTGATTATGTTATTACAATGAAATGCTCTGATTGGAAACCTTGGGTTGCTGCAGTCATGTGGGTGCTACTTTGACACCCCAACAGTACTCCCAAATGACAGCAGCCTCCTTTAGCCGGACAAAGTGCTCTGCCAGACTGCAAATGTTGCTCAGGAAATGCTCAAGGAATACAACAAAGAGCCCAAAACATTGACCTTCCCTTCAACCCCCCAGATTTCGATCTGATTGAGCATTCACCCGCAGACATCTCTTGTCTATTGTCCCACAGGTCAGAGCTGTTTGAGCATCACGAGGGAACCCTGCTCAGTATTAGACAGATGATTATAATGATATGGCTGACTGATGTATAAGTCGTACCATGTTGTAGTTTGTCATTTGATTTCAACTGCCGCCACATCTCATAGAGTTCAGAAACAAACTACAAGTCTCACCTCTGAAATGGTCATACCAGGCTTTTTTAGCTCTGTGATGCTGAACACCATTTAGATGTTTTTTCCTGTTATGCATGTTGTCCTGAAAGGACCGGTCGCAGTAATCACAGTAGTACCTCTTCCCCATTGTGCACAGATGTCACCTTTTGAGCATCTGAAAGACAGGAAGGAGCAAAAAGGCACATATTTACAGCTGTGTTGAGAGCGTATATAGTGAATGAATAGGTGTGCTAACTGAAATGTTCTCTGTATGATACGAAAATAAGTCCTTCCAAGTAAAAGAGAGAAGTTTGTGGATAGCAAACATTTATAAAAAAACCACTATGTAACCTTTACTACACAATAGTGAGGGTCTCTGATACACATCCTTCATGACACCTGGTTTAGCTGCAATTTTGTTCAGCTGAAACTGTATTTATTTTGGCACAACAATCAGATTTAGTTTAGCATCCAGCTTCACTTTAAGCTCTTACAACCCAAGTCTTCCCCATGACAGCCATCTTGATGATGCCTATAAGCAGTTATTTTAGACTAACAAGACCAGAATCATGTCTAAATAAATGGAAAAAGAGCCAAAAACAGGAATTTTGATTGTCACCGGGACATAAAAACTCCATGTATAGAATCACTAATCATGTCTGACAGAAAAAGACAAACACAACAGCTGTTCTTCTTTGCTGCCATCTACTGGATCAAAAGGTGCCTCGTTGTATGTCTTGATGTTAAACCATACTGTGCTCTGATGATACACCATACAGGCTACAATCAACTGAAAGCTTGTAGGAATGAAACTGTCCAGAAATAGACTGAGAATGAAATATATACAGCCCTGAATGTAAAACGAATAGCCCCAGATTTAGAAAGTTTTTTGTTTTTGCCCTAGAAAACAGTCAAATCTCACGATCCGTACAGAAATTTTAAAGACAGCAGATATGATTTTATCTTCTGATAAATGCAAATTAAAGACATGATAATGAGAAAAGTTGAATAAAATTATCTAAGTATAATATAATCAAATATAAGTTAAAATCAACAATACAAATAAAACCACGGATACAAAGGCAAGCAGATAAGTCCAGAAAGAATATTGAAAGAACAACTTCACATTACTGTAAGCTTTGAAAAGAGATTTAAGATAATGCTGACATCTACAACTAGGGGAACCTTTTGAAAAAATACAAAATAAATAAATAATCGCCATCGATCACTGACTACTTTTAAGGAAGTAACTCATATCATATGTTTTATAGCTTCAGAGAATTCCAAAACACTGCCCAGAGCAACTCTAAGTTTTGTCTGTCTGCAGTTATCCCAGCTGGGCTTTCATGAAATCAGCAGAGAGCTCTGGAAAAAACAGCACAACTTCTAACAGAGAAGAAAGGGCAGAGCAACGCCGTCATCTCTACTGTACTGTAGCTGGTGTCTGAGAAATTTTTTCCAAATACAACAGACTGGTGCAGACCCAGCATCATCTCAGACAAAAACTGGCTCATCCTAAAGATAAAACACCCAAACACAAATTGAGCAACGCAGCATATATAGTTCAATGCAGAGAGATGTACAAAGACCTAGACCTAGGACAGCCAGCTCCTCAGGATGAGACTTAAAACTTCACCTGCATCTAAAGAATAAGGGACATTCTTTTAAGGATACAAGCTGACCCTCTCAGATGGTTTGAGGGAGAAGTAAAGGAAACAACCTATGTTAAACTAACACAGCCATCTGTAAACAAAGTAGGGGAACTATGACACCAATTATCAGGCAGTTTTCAAATCTATCTCTAGAAAGTTTCACCACCATTAACAGCCTGAGTCATCCATCACTTGGTAGTTTCCTATGCCTCCAGGTGTGCCAGTCTCAAGTCATTAATTGCCCATTAGCCATGTGAGTTGGGGGTAACAACATCAGGATCCATTTTATCGCTAAGTCGATTTTTAAATTTGAGTTTTGATGCATTACAGTAAACACTAATGTATAACAGATATAAAAGAGTGACAAAAAGATTTTAAAAAGCAAATCTTTCAAGTAAGTAGACAGTAAGTGTTGAAAGACAAAAATAAAAGGCAAGTGCTACAAGTCAAATCAACAGCAAGGATTTATAAAAGTAATAAAAAGTAATAGAGATATTACAAAGAACAGTGTGCAGGATTGTGCATAATGTTGACCTGAGAATGTGCAGGATTGCATAATATATAGCGGAAAACCATGAGAAGTGCACAGGATGAAAACCGTTTAAAAGGCTGAGCGTTAATGTAGAGCATATAATCAATGACTACGCGTATATAAAAACTTGTATCTTTGACTCTGCATCAGTTGGCTAGAATTTAAGAAGCCTCTTGCACAAGAGATGAAATGTCTTCATGGCCAAAAAAACAACGAGTCAATTTGTCTTCTGGACAGCTCCTTGAATAAGGCCACGATGTTTTAGTTCCCAAACAACATGTCTGTCTAAATAGCTCAATATATTTGTTGGTAAGTTTGGCTAGCAAGCGCATTATAACTCTAACAGACGTTAGACCTCAGTCCTTGTGAATTTTTAATTTAATTAACAGCAAAGAACCTATATTACCATTGATGAAATTGCTGCCCTCTGTGATGTTTGCTTTAAAAGACCACCACGTACAGAACAAAATCCCACGGCTCAGATACAACTTGGCACAAACATTACTGCGGGGGAGCCATTTGCAAGGCGGAACCGGAAGTTACTTGACGCACCATCCGTCCCTGCGCAGTTCGCATTACACCGCCGACATGTCGCTGGCTAAGTCCGTGTACCATCTTCTCTTCAGGAGAACGTCCACTTTCGCTGTAACCATCATGGTTGGAGCAGTTTTCTTCGAACGGTTATTTGACCAAGGCGGCGACGCTATTTTTGAGCAAATGAACCGGGGGGTAAGTGTGTTCTTTGGTGTTTTATTGCTACTGACCTTGTAAGCAGAGGGCGAAGTGGCGCTAGCGTTAGCTAAGCTAGCTCGCCTGCTAAAGCCGGCCGATATCGTCCTTTAGGAACCACTTGTTGATGAAGTCCATTTGTTCATATGAAACGTCTAACGCTATTTAATGTGAATGTATTGCAGAAACTGTGGAAACACATCAAACACAACTACGAGAACAAAGAGGAAGAATAGAAGGCGGCCCGGGGTCATCTAAGGCTGAAGTGCAACTGTTGTCACACTTCCATCACCCATTCTTCCTGGACTACACATCTGAGACAAGCAGCAGTCATCATGGACTATGTGTTCAATGTCATGCCCAGACTGACAGCGGCTACCAGAGGAGCTGTGGGAGCTGACTGGCGGTCCAGACCACCGTGAAGATGGAGCAGCAGTTCCTGTCGCCTCGTCCCCGGCCCTTGTTGTTGTTTGTAATGCCATCGTTCTCCTCACAGATTGTACATTGTTAAATTAAACATGTGTAAATGTCTTACACATCTCGCAGTGTTTTGATTTGCCATACGGACTGTGGCATGCATGTCTCAGTGCGATTGGCTCCCATTGAATTTGCTACTTTACTGGGACATAACTAGCAATTCCACAGGCATACACTCTTGGCATGTTATGTAATTTGATTGTGTGTGTAGAGCTTAACCTACTAATTAAATGAATATGTTCATAATGGGACATGGAAGTCTGTCTGTGTAATATAGTTACGGTGAGTATGTCATCTCAAAGAAATTTTTGTTTTAGCTATCATTTTTTTGAGGAAAAAAAAGCTCAGCAGGGAGTCTATATTTCATTGAACACATGCAGTTCTGTACTAGATATTTACACAATGTCATATATGTTTTTGTAGAGTGATAACCTCAGTTTGGAATTAGTTGAGTTAGTCTTTAAAATTTGTAACATTATTGCCAGGTAAAGTTGTATTTTCTATAATATTTGTAGGATTTCCTTAATAGGAATCCTGAATATTTAAACTGCTCAGGTAAATTGGCACTAAATCACACTGTTGGGTCTAAACCACAATATTTAAATATCAGGTGAATCTTAGGTCATCTTATTTTTTCACTGAAATCACTTTGGTGCAACACCTGTTGATTTAAATATCCAAATATGTAACTGACTTGATTAGTTCACTGTGATATAAATTTTTAATTTGGACTAAGCATAGACAGTGAAACAACTTTACATGCTCACGGCACAGTGTCTTGTATGTGCTGTATTAGTACATGCTTGGCAAATAACTTTGACTTAACTTGGCTGGCTTAATTTTTCAATTTAGTGAAATAGAAGTTTTAAACTCCAAACTCATGTCACTTGTTAGCTGTTAATATGCTAGGAATATTCCTAGAAATAAAAAGAACAAATACGACTTGTAAACTTGATAAGGGTTAAAAAATAAAGTTACAGTTTGTTATTTAAACTCTTCTGAACTCACCTAAATGAAAGGCAAAATATTTTAGGATATTTCTATAATCATGAAAAACATTTCTTGACCACATACTTCCAAAGGATCAGCATGGAGATACTGTTTTGCAAGAGCAACATTTAGAATTTGTCTTTCATGCATTTTGAGGCACTTCTACTTTATTAAACAGTACAGAATGGAAAGACACAAAAGTAGAAAAGGCTCCATGCTGAATTTGAGACCAAAAATGCCACATAAACATATGAGGAGCACTTCCAGCTGCCCACTGTTGCCACATTATAACAAAATATGGGCAAACACACATAACAAATGAGTAAAAAATAACTAATAAATAACTAATAGATAGATAGATTCATCAGTCCTGAGGGAAATTCAAGTATTCATCAGCGTACAACAACAAAAATAACAAAAAGACAATTACTATATTAATATTCACATCACTATCACATTTACATGAGACACATGACTTCCAGGCTGTTAGTTTTCAGTTATACTCATACCTTGGTTTTCTACAATACAGCCGTCTTAAAGTAGAGAATGATTCACATGCTGACAAATGTTATACAACGTAATAAATCTTCACCTCACAGGCTAAAAGCGCCACGACTCCAGATTGATTCTGAGGACATGCATATTTCAAAAGTAGAACTAAATATAAATAGTTATTTAATGGCTTTGATGGTTCTTTATCCCTGCAAGACTCGCTCACATAAAGTAACTAAAAGTCAGAATTACTGATTTAAGCTTAACCTTCTCTTTTTGAAAATGACAAGGAACATTTCTAATCAAACCAAACAATCAGGTAAGCCACTTCTGTTTGCTTCTGCCAGGGCTGAAAATAAAACGTACACATGCACATGTCGAGCTATAATTACTGTGAACGACGTCTTGTGTAAACCGTTGAGGTGGGGTCAGGAGGGGCCTCAGCCATTCAAATGCACTGCACACAACAGCATGAGTCTCACACCTCTAGGTGGCGCTCTGACACTGCCTGCCTTAATGAATGGAAGAGTCTCAATGAAAAGGGCTGTTATCGCTGATGTCTCCTAGTCTGGTGTGATCGCTGTAGGCTCAACAACAAAAAGCACCGGGGCTTACGAAAATTATGCTATGCGGTCTGGAACATGCATACGACTTTGGCCAGAAGTCTCGGAGTTTGCAGTGGAGGAACAAACAAGCTTTGCACAATATTACTGAATTGCTGACTATGAAATCTTACTGAGGAAGCAAATCTTAGTATTTAGATACACCAAAAAGGAGGCATGTTATTGTTCATATATAGCCTAAGCCATAAAATAACAATGTAAACACAGCTTTTTATCACATAGTAAAGTCTCTGTCTATCTGAGTGAATTGGATTAACTATAAGTCATCTGCAATCCTGTGAGTGATGAAAATTAAATGACTGTAATACATGAAACTTTGGTTATGTAGCTATCTCATTGCAATGCATACAGCTCAAATAAGGCTTAAGAAAGCTTCAGTTCAGGTGATAAATCTGGTCTGACATTTGGAGTTTATCATTAAACCTTTTTTGAAAACAGAAAACATCTGTTAGAAGAAGGCAATATGAACACATGTTCCAGTATAAATTGCCCTATAGTACATTTTTTAAATAAAAGTAAAACGTAAATATAGCAGTAAGTCATCAGTAAATGGTATCTTTTAACCATCCCCATAGTCTGGTCAGCCACAGGCTCACACCTAAGTTTGATAAGTATTCTATTTCAGGTGTGACCATTTTCTCACAAATGGTCTTGAACTTGGGATCAGTATCTTTTTTTAGGTTGTAACCCAGGATGGAACTCTCTCCAACCGGCTGCCAGGGCCGGAAACGCCCATCCTCAATCTTTTGGGCTCCAACAGCTTCTCCACCTTCAATACAGACAGCCTTCATCTCAGCATTTCTTCTCCTCAGCTGGTTTACCTCCCGTTTCATTCTCTCTCTCCCATAAGCCTCCACTCTGGCCCAGAAGGTAGCATTAAAATGCTGGTAGAGTCTCCAGTCGGCTCCGTTCCACTGCAGAGCCTTGGCTTTCATTTCAGGATTCAGCCGAGACACGGAAGAGCTTCTGCGAGCGTTAAGCTTAAAATACAGGATGTCGTCGATGCTCCAACAGAGTAAATCCTTAAGCAGAATAAGAGACTCCTCAAAATACTCTGCAATGAGGACTAGGTGAAAATGTTTTGATAAGTTATGAATGTCTCTCATTACACGAGGATCATCAGCTTCAAGGTTGTTATCCAAACCAAAGTCGAAAAAGAGCAGATTTTTAAGATAGAATGAGTTATAAGCTTCTGGACTGTAGAAGGCCTGAGGATTGTTTAGAAACTCCTCCAGTTTGTTCTCTCCACTGAGCCTCCATGTGAGGGGAACTGCTCTGTGGTAGTAATGGAAGGAGGACTCGAAGAGATCCACTGGGTCCCGTAGGATGGTGACATATACGGCATCCAGAGGCAGGAGCTTAGATACTTCCTGATGGTCAAAGCGCATGTGGTTACAGACGATGTTGAAACACTCTCCAGGCCTGTAGTCCTTCACCTGGGAGCATAGGAAGGGCGATGGGTAGAAGAAGTCGTTGCGTCCATCAGGAAATGCAAACTTAAGCTTGTGCTTTTCTCCAAACCTGAAGAGGACGTTGAGGATGGTGCTGCTGGCAGTTTTATGCGTCTTCATGAACATGATGTTTACTCTGGGGGAGCACAGTTGTGACTGGGATTCTGCACTTTGAGGGGACATTGTTGAACTTTTCTTTAATAATCTTGCCATGCTGAGAGGACATGTGTCTTCTCGGGAGCTCCTGCAAATAAAGAATAGCAAATTATCCTGACTTACAGTCAACAAAATAACTATTTTCTTTTAAATATTTACCTCATTTTCTCTTGGCTCGTGTTCGTCAAGCAGTACAGCAGCAGCATGATGTTGGGCAGTAAAATCCAGGGAATCAGCCCTCGCATTAAAGCTTTGCACTTTCTTCCTTTGATGCCAGACATTATTGAAACCCAAATAGGAACCTGAACATGAATTTAAAGTGTATCAATGTATAGAGGAAAACTGCACAGAGTGTCTTTTCCTGTGTAGCTGTTGTGTGCTCGCTGAACCAAAGATAGAATTTGTTACTGCTATAAAAAAAAAAGGTTTAAAGAAGATCCATGTGGGAAACTGTAGAATGAGAAGGTGGGAAACAGAAAATACAGATAAGGAAGAAAACTGATGCATCATTCCTTCTAGTAAATAAAACACAGCCCACATGTTGATACTTGAAACATGTTTATGGTTCTTAAATTTCCTTTTCAGCAAACCCCAGAAAGAAAAGGAGAATAGATCCTTCATTATATAAAGCATCTTATGATAGAAAAACAGTGTTCACTTTATGACAGAACACATTTAAAATCAAAATGGCAAAATATGTGAACAGGTTTCTGTTGTTGACTCTAGACAGATGCTTTCTCCTGATAATTGCAGACAAACTGAAGCAGGTGGTGTCATGTGAACAGGTGTGTCCCTTTGGATGTCTGTTCTGACTTATCTTTGACACTTATCATCTACATGCATGTTGTTCATTTGTGACATTTGCTTAAAATATTCCTAATGCGTATGTCTCACCAACTTGTGGAAATAAAATCAAATAATGATAGAAATTCAATTTGATCAAGGACTACATATCTGCAGGATGCTTTTAAAACTTTGATTATCACAACAGTTAGACTATAAATGACACGGTAAATCAACTAATACGTTAAAACACTTTATTAGGTGTTGAAGTGTTTGTAGAAGAAAAAACAAATACAGAGCTTTACCTACCTGGAGCTGACAGCATTAGCAGGGTCTGGAGGATTATTTTGAAAGAAAATCCTCTATTGTTCAGCGTGTTGTATACGATCCCAGAAGTGGTAGCTATCTCATTGGCTGCTGGTAGGACTGAAAGTAGTCAAATTCTCCTCCTCTCACAGGGGCTGAACCATAGCCATACAGTCTATGGGCTGAACTGGTTTGATTAGGCTATTGTAGAAGGACACACCCCTACATAACTGTTCTAATAGCTAACTAAAAAGTTAAATGTATCTTGCTAATCAATGCTTTATATATTCAGATTGGTATTTAAGATGTAACAATTGAGCCCAGTGTATCTATATACAAATACAGTTTAATCAGTTGAACAGTGCTTTCTCTAAAACAAAACTGTTTTCACTGCACATGTGTACCAAAGTTTATTCATACTACCCCAGTCTTAAACTGTTAGCTTTATTTACCCGTATTTTCTTATCTACAGCAGCAGATCAAGGAAGTCAGATCAGGTGAGTGAAACTTACTGATAACCTTTTTTTGTTGTATGAGGTGGAGAATTTGTCAATCCAGTCATGAGAACACTGGAGTGTGCAAAGTCTTTATCTTTTTGTGACATAAGGCCGTATTTTAACATTACAACAGATCTCTTCAACCCACCTCCCATCCTGCACACAACAGGAGGGAGTTCCTGTGCAAAATCAATTGCATTGCCTCTCAATATCTGCATAATATCTAAGCAGTCAAGTAGAGCACTTCATCTACTGATCAGTCAAAAACAGGTACTTTAGAAAGACTAAACACTGAGGCCCCAAAGTAGAAACTCAGTGCAACAAAAGTCAATACCCCTGTGATTACTGGCATACAAGTTAGAAAACCTGTGATCACTGAAACAAAACTGAGTACACCTGTGATTCTGAACCAGCCTGAGGCCTATAAAATGAGCTGTGAACACCAGAACTTTCTCAGTTTTCCACCTGTGGTCTTCATCTATCTGCATGTCTGCATCATGGCTCCACATGTAAAAAAAAAAAAAAAAAAAAAAAAAACAGCTGCCATTAGAACGAAAACATCTGATCAAACCACAGTTGCAGCAGTAATCAGGAGGCATAGGATGAGCTATAATACCACTAATCAGAGTTGCAGTGCTTGTCCTTCTAAAGTAATGCCATAGACAGTGCAGTATTTGTACAATTTACCTCTGAAAGAATGACTGACATGTGTTAAAGACTTGGCACAATAGTTATTTGTGGAAATTAGTGTGTGACAGCAGTGTGATGGACACCGAATATGTCAACCTCTATAGGTGACATCCAAGAAAAAGAGAAATTGCTTGCTGTTCAGGAACAAAACTGGACTAAAACAAAACAGAAGTAAACTATGCTAAAATGCCTTAAAACAAGCTCAATGAACATAACAATCTTTGATCAGATGAGTCCAAGATAAATTTATTTGGTTCAGATGGGGTGAAGCATGGCTGGCATGAATCTAGCCAGCCAGCCCTACCACAGTGAATGCATAGTCCCAGCAGTGCAGTACAGAGATGGGAGTGTGATGATACTGGGCTGCATGAGTGCAAAAAGTCTTGGGAGATGGCATTTACAGTTGGTTTCACCATAAATGCCTATGACCAAAATACTGGCTGACAGAAGCACCTCAGCATGAAATGAAAGCATGAAAATGATCCAAAGCACATTGCCAAAAATCACACAGGAGTTTCTACAGAAGATAAAGTTCAAACTATGACCTAGACAAGTACGTCACCTGATTTGACTCCAATTGAACCCATTTGGGGTAAATAAAAAGTTACGGCAACACGGCACCTGCAGCAAAGAGCAGCTGAGAGCAAAAACCCTACTTTCCAAGGTTATGCAAATATTGCAATGTGATACAATTTTGAATCGTTTTACGTTTGATATTGCACAGGGGTGCATTTATGCACATGTACAGAGCCTATAAAACTTGCAAGACTTTATTCTATAAGTAGTAGCCAAATTGGTCAGGTGTCAAAATTGTATAAAATACCTTACAATGACTGCCACAGCAATGCACATATTGCACTAAACATAGCAGTGCCTGCTCAGTCTCACTCCAGCTAGGTGATAACCCTGTCTCCTGGAATTATGCTTACATACTAGAGCTCAATTGATAGTGAATTCATTGAGGGGCCCAATATCAAATCTAGGAAGTAAAAAATTCTGATATTGGTATTTGAAAATGATTCTGAAATGACTGAAAAATCTGTTCAAATCCACACAATAGTCATCCCATCCTGTCAAACATGACTCAGAATGTGTCCAAAATTACAACAAAGTTTAAATAACTCCAAAAAAAATAAAAATAAAAACAAAAAAAGTCAAAATTGACTTGAAATCTTTCTGAAGTGAAATCAAAATCTGTGCAAAATTAAAAAGAAATTGGCCAAAATATCACAAAACTAGTCAATACAACTCAAAAATGTTTAAAATGATGAACCTCTAAAACTTTCAAAGTTACTAAAACTCCAAAATGTTCTCAGAATTATTCCAAATTTATCCAAAATAACAAAAAAGTCCAAAATGTCGGACAAGAAAAAGACCAAAACATGTCAAAACTGACTTAGAATGATTTAGAAATGACTCAAAACGTGTCCAAATTGACTGTTTTTCTATTGTCTCCAGACACCTGGTCGCAGGTGCTGCCTCAGCTGCTGTTGTCTCGGCCTCAGGAGAACTTGTCTCTATTTCAGTAGGTCACATTAGTTTGGCAGAACAAGCCCACTGCTGTGTGCCAATAGACATAGTTGATGTCACTGACATCAGGATACGTCAGAGGATAGTCGGTTGATCAGTTTCACTGAGAGATAAGAGCAGGGCTGCATCTACCAGTCTGGGCCTGCTGCAGCAAGTACAATCTGCAATGACAGAAGCTGCATGTTGCATATCTTTAGAATAACAAAAAAAGTCTTTAAACACTATGTGAGCTTCAAATTCTACAAATGCTGCCACAACAATGAAGAATCATCATAGATGTTTTCTGTTACAAGTATATACACTCTGCAAAGGCATATAAACAATCCTGGTCTCTTTTTACGTTAACCATTTTTATTGTAATCAATATTTACACAATTTTTTTACAAGTATAATGATACAGCAGTGATGAGGAAACAAAAAAAATACAATAACAAATAAAACTAAATCATCAACACTTAAAAGTTGTCACATCCACATAATTTGTACAAGGTGAGACAATCAACCACCGCTGTAAAACAGGACTATCAGATCTATAAAGGTCAAAAAAGGCAGCATGATTATGCACTATGGCCACTAATTGAGTTATTATTATTATCATTGGTAATGTAGTGGAGTTATGATCTTGCACCTGGAGCAAAATCATGATTCAGGACTTTCGAAAGCTGCACCAACAAAATGTTATTCTTACACTACTGTTGTGTAAAATACAAGCTTTAGAAAGGCAGTGATGATGACAGGAAATATTCATTTTCAGCCCTAAATAACATTTCAGTTTACATTTTCATTCAACCAGTCACATCCCCTCAACGGACAACGTACAAATGTTTCAAATCTGATACAACCAGTCTCTCAAACGGTCTCTAGAAAAATAAAACCCTCTGCAGCTTCACCTTCTCTTTTTCGAGTACTTCGGTAAAGTTTTCTTGAAAACTGCAACAGCACCTACGTCATGTTTTTGGAACATTTTGGAACACGTGTCCTAAAATTTCCTGTTTTTCTGCTTTGAACATCTGCTGTCAGTGTTTGATAACCAGAAGATGTTGCCGACTTCACCGAAAATGAAGTTAAGACCATCTGGTACAAGTCAACAATTACAGCAGCCGAAGTGTGAATGACTGGCGAAATGGATCCCACTGACCGAGTCACTCTTTGTTTGGAGCTTGTTTGAAAGGTACTGCAAACAATCACCAACGATTATGGGCTTGTTTCAACACTTCCACAGTACATTTGACATTTTATCTCCTCTTTGTCTTACGGTTATCGATATGCAGGGATCAAGAGAGATTAGAAAGAGGATTATCTGGGCTGTGCTGCAGAACCAGACATAAATATAGATCTCTTTTTAGGGTATCAAAGTCTATATGCTGCATAAAATATAGCAAACTACTTATTGATACACTGACAAAAAAAAAAATCTGCAATAAACATGCTAATTAAAACAATGCACAATTCCCCTTAGAGGAGTGTACATTACCAAAAACTAAACTAAGTCGTACAGTAGCTTCCGGTCAATCTTTTTAAGACAATCAAAAGGCACTTTAAGTGACAGCTACCTAAGATAGAAACAAAACATACCAACTTAAAAAGCAAATGTCAGTTTATATGTACAAGTAAGCCACCTTTGGTAGTCAAAAACACACAATATACTTTCCAGTTGTATATCAGAAAAAAATCAGCATTTAGAAACATAAATAGCCTTTAAGTCTTTAAATATAATCTTTTTTGCAGGTTTTATTCTGGGGATTACTGTGGTCAGGTTAAAGTTTAGAGATAAATAACAGTCATTACTTCTTAATGAAGCAGCACATGTATTGCTACAGTGTGTTAGTATTACAGTGCTTTAACCCCTATCTATCATTATAACATTAGCTTCTAAAAGCAGGAACCATACCACATTGAAAATACCTGACAGTGAAATGCAAAACTTTCTTCCCTGCTGTGCAGCCGAGCAACCCGGTGAAAGGCATAATTCTTCTACCACAAAGAGCCGCTAACAGTTAGAGGTACACTAAAGACAGTGGAATGCTTACAGACATGTTAGTATGTTGTGGTCCTGTGACTCAGTAAACAGGCTTGTATAAAATCTGCCCGCCCAGCAGTCTGCGCTTCAACTCCTTCCACAACAGGCTGCGCTCTCTCTGAGATCCCTTCATGAAGCCACGGTTCTCTTGAGCACGGCGAGACAGATAAGGAATGACCTCGTTCACAGGGCCGTAAGGAACATACTTATAGACTGGGAAACCTGCTTGACCTGTTTCCAACAGAGCAGAGAGATAGGTTTGAAAATCAGTGTCCGCTGTCTCCACCATGTGTGCATTCAGCGTCATGACTTTGTAGATAAAGTCCATCAACAGCATGCAAGTAGCAGAAGAAGGGCCAAGAAGATTTGGAAGAGCCAGACAGTAAATAGGTTTAATGCAACAAGCTGACAGTAACTGATAGAGTCACCAAGGTAGATATAAACATGTATCTGGGGGAAAAAGTACGTTAATGTTTGGTGAGTAAACTGAAATAATAGTACATCATTATTTGCTATGTGTTGACAAATGTGCTATAAAATGTGAAAATCTGGAGTGGATATTCCAAGGTCAAACTTGACTTACACTACCAGTCAAAAGTTTGGACACGCCTTCTCATTCAGTGCTTTTTATTTATTTGTTTTATTTTCTACATTGTAGATTAATACTGAAGATTAACACTGCTTTGTTTACAACATAATTCCATATGTATTTTTTTTTATAGTTTTGATGTCTTCAGTATTAATCTACCATGTAGAAAATAATCAAATAAAAACCATTAAAGTATTTAGAACTATCTCTTGTGCCACGAGGATTTTGTGTCTGTTGAATTCGGCATGGTGCTCCTAGGAAATGAAATGTTTTATTTGTGGTTGATTCTAACTTTTACGTGTTTTCAAAGCCATCCTGCCCTTTGAAGTGGAGGAATAATAGGACAAAAAATTCTGAATAACTTGTAAAAATGTGAATTAAAACATATAAAACAAAAAAAAAAATTTGAATAACTTCTAAAAATGTGAATTCAAAAGTAATATGTGGCTGTTTTAGCATTAACCCTCAGTATTCATCTGCAATAAGCAGAAGTATGTACAAAAAAAATAAAGTTTTTTAACAAAACTAAGCCCCGGGCCCTTCACATTGACATGAAGCTACAGCCGTGGCCCAGTTCCCAGCTCCTACTGGGCCCCTAGACCATATTCAAGTGAAAAGATGGCAGCTGACAGGTTTGACATGGGAGAATGTTTGGACCTAATTGCCATTTCATGCTGTATCTTGTACAAAATGCACAAATTGTACACCATGTTCGGTACTATGACTGTCACGCTAATGTAGGATAGTGATGCGTTTGTGTTCAGATTGACAGTGTGCACCTCTGTAGAGTCAATTGAAGTAACATTTCGTAACAGTCGGTTAATGGCACTGCCAACTGGGACTGTTTGCTCCCAACAGATCCACAGATTAGGCTGGAGTACTTCTAAGGTCAATGGCTGCCTCAGTGTAGAAAAGCTGACATATGTAACGGCTATGTTTTCCTGGGTCCTCTATGGCCACATGACCGTGTGACATAACACTCCGTGATTCCGTAACATAATGTGTACTTTTAGCATCCCAGCTGAGTTCAACATACCTAGCGGGAAGCTGATCTGGTCACACATGCCGAGCAGCTGTCCAAAATAAACTTTATTCTCGGTGGGTGAAAGGCCCATCTCATTCATCCTGACAAAACAAATGGGACACGTTATAGAACTGTTACATAACCAGAGCAGGAGTGTAGTATTCCACCATTGATGTCATAATCTCACTCTGCAAACTTCATAATTGTTCTAGAAAGCTGACAAAGAGTGCGCTTTACTTAGAGCGACATCGTACGCATTAGCTTACACCACTGGGGCTAATCCTTTATGAATGAGAGCTTTAAGGCTTTCGTGTAAGTTCAAACAAAATCTGTTCAACCATATTTGTACTTTTTTCACGCAGTACTCAGACAAAACGTACTTCTCGAGGGTGAACTTCACAGTGTCCTCATTGTGAGTGGCTACCATGACGTTTGCTTTCCTGCTGTGTTCAATCTCCTCCAGCACATAGTCCAAACACCTGGACAAATAACAAGAGATTTGTTCGGGATTTACATATTTTCTAGCCGACTCATGAAAAAGGCCTTAATAATAATTGAAGACTTACCTGTGATACATCCTGTTGGTGGCCTCGTAGTCCGGGTTTATTGGATCTTCGTAGCCAATCTCCTGGGCTCTGGCTCTCTCTTGGTACATGTAGGCTCCACGGACCAGTTTGGCACCAAAGTACCAGCCCTCCCGTCGAGACAGCTCAACATCCACAGTTACGTTGTCATAGGCTTCCTAAATAGAGTTCACATTAGAAAAGACACAAAAGGACATGACAGTTTATCACAAAATTATCAAGTAACACGATTCATTTTCACATGTCTATAAAATATTCTGTTGAATTTCAATGCTCTTATACACAAATCAAAAATCTGCTTAAGCTTTTCTTTACATGTGGTTTGGACAGTAGAATGTTGCATTCACCTGATTTTGTTAGAAAACATCTCAAAATTACTAACAAAACTAACTCAGTATTTCAAAGTATTGTACAATTGATTATTATATTATATTCACACAAAAATTATGCTTTGGAATTTTCCAAAAAACATCAAATCTATGTGTAAAATCTGAATATGTAAAGTGCACAGTATCAAAGTAATTCAAAGATAGTTGCATAGTTATAGTTATAAACAAAAAAACTAACAAAAAAAACTAACTTAATATTTAAATAATGTTAACAAATACAGGGTAAAAAGATGGTTCTCTAGCTGTAGCCAACAGTATTACAGAATAAATCCATGGCAACAAACTGTTTTTCTTGCATGTTTTTACACAAGTGAAGACTTTTAACAGTAACTTTTATTCACATTTAAGCCAAACCGATGAAATACATGCAAAAAGAATCAGCAACACCATAATGCTTCTTTATAACCACCTTAACCTTTTTCGCATGTTTGTTAAATAATTTTTATGAGATAATTCTGAAGTCCTTATTAGAAGATATCTCCAAATTAAAGTCAATGAGCTTTGTAAGGAGCAAACAGAAAATCCATTTATACAATGTTCCAACAATCTTGCCAAAAGACATCCTTTTGATTTGCTGGTTGATAATATTATCAGTAACATAATATGATTAGCTGCAATGAGGAAACTGCAGTCTCACCTTGAGGTAACACTGGTAAGTGTTGAAAATCACTGGCTTCTCTCGGTTAAATTTCCTCTGCATTTCCAGGGTCAGTCGACTGATAGCTGGCTGGAAGTACGTCTGCTCAGCATCCACCATAAGCCTCACCCCATTATCCATGGCATGCTGCAGTGCACAAAGAACATTTCTGCATGTTTGCTTCTGGAAAAACATCTTTTAATCTTGTATTATGCTCTGCCACGATAAGTGAATCTGATAAGTGAATCTTATCGAGCTAATGTGCAGCAGCACAAAGCATAATTCTGTTCTGATTTAATTTATATGTCTTGGACTTTGATTTCTCAGTTTCCTCTGATTATTACACATCACTTCCAGATCTATTTGTTCTGGTATCCTCACCTTGGCCAGAATGTCCATTCTCTGCAGCATTCTCTTCATCTGCCTCTCCTCCTCGGCTGTAAATTTATTCAGCAAAGGTTCCAGCTGGCCTGTCTACACAACCAACACACACAAAATGTTAAATCATTTGGCATTTACTTATGATTTCACACATTTTATCTGCATGTGTCGGGAGAAGTCGGGTGGGGCGTGGGAGCATTCCGAAAGTCTCGACCATTTGGTCCTGTGACCCGTTTTCAAAGTGATCAAGTTTCGCAGCTGCCTTGGATTACACCGGCTGCATTAACGTATGC
Source organism: Amphiprion ocellaris (assembly GCF_022539595.1). Lineage (NCBI taxonomy): Eukaryota > Metazoa > Chordata > Actinopteri > Pomacentridae > Amphiprion > Amphiprion ocellaris. Next base: position 7,799,638 of record NC_072782.1, read on the forward strand.
ACGAAAACTCAGTACATATCGGCACTGCATGAGGTCAAGAGAGCACTAGAAATGCTAAAACATGTAATGTTTTTATTCCTAGGAACAAAATATTTACTTGTGGTAAGACATAATACTGCAAGTTATCATCTTGTAGGAACAAGATGGATTTCTTGCACCGTAAAACTTGTGTCAACTTGTTCCCAACATGCAATAAAGAAATCCAACTTCTGGTGAAGGAATTAAAGGTTAAAATCACATTTATGGGTCAGGATTGTCATGCTGAGGAAGTGTGGCCAATAATCACCAGGAAAAAAGGGTTACAGTCTTTATCGCTTCTGGAGAAATGTACATTTTAAAGACTGATAGTTTGAGGCTCTACATTGCACAGTTAACTTTGCGCTGATAAGGTAATAAATGACCCCAATGGTTTAAACAACTTTCAGCCTCAACAACTCAAGTAGTCAATTTCTTTTCCACTTTTCCTTTCAGAGCTGGGCTTAATCATTAAAGGCTTAAATGATAAGGACTCACCTCAAGGTTGGGCACCATAAGCAGATTGGAGATTTTTGTTGTATCATTTATCAAACTGTTCCAGTCCAGCAGGTCTATCGTTCTGCAAACATGATGTGGAAATAAATGAAAAAGAAGACACAAAATAGATGAAATTCTAGTAAAACATACATTAAAATCCGAGATGAAAATGAGTGGCTATCGTACCCTGACGAACCCAGCTTCTCTCCAGTAAACCAGTTCTCAATGTCATCTTTGGCTCCAACGCCCATCTCAGTCAAGCTTTCCTACAAGGTAATATTTCAAAAATTTAATATCATTACAATTATTTCAGTCCATTATTGGTTTAAAATAGTACATAACACTGAGAGTCAAAAACATGACACCAGCTCTGCATGAGCATGTATGAACCTGCACTAAACTTTCCTGCAAGCTGAACTCACCTTGAGTTTTTCCAGTTCCAGCTTTTGCTCCAAAACCATCATTTCAGATATTCCCTGTTGTGCTGCGAGGAAGTTAAAGAAGCGTCTCCATTTAACCAGGACTTCAGAAAACTGGAGCTGTTCAAAGACAAAACAAAAATACATTAGTTATTCAGTTCTAATGTCACATTTAGAACACTGACTGTGATGCTTTTAACTGCATTCACCAGCAATATAGTTTAGAGAAAATAATAGCTTCTGCTCATTGTTAATTGGAAATCATTCTCATTTGAGAAAGCTCTAAAACTATGACTCTGAGGTGTAAATCCACTAACACACTAAAATGTGGCTAATTCTCCTGCCACTATGTTGGAATTAATTTCAAATAATTAAGCAGTAACTAGCACTGACTCAAAACCACAAAGATAGATAATTGGCTCATAAATTCTGCTTTATTTCACCACTATCCTTTAATCAAGACCTTGCGCTGATCACCTGTTCATCAGTAAAAGCTTAGGCTGAAATGTTTTAGTTACTGTTCGTTAATATTGAAGATATGAAGCAGATCTTACAAGGAATTGTGGGCGTCCCAGAGCAGTCATTTTGATGGCAGAAAACCCATCAGTAGAAGCTCCACCTGAAATTGATCACATTTTACATCATATGATGCTGTACAAATCTAGTCTGCTTAAACCAACTCTGGCATATATGGTGCTAGTTTACCTTTTCTTTGTTTTATTCTATTTCTGAACACTTCTTCAGAAACTTTACTGCTTACCAGAGGCTCTAATGCAGTTTATGAACGTCTCCATTTGGTTGTCACATTTGGCCTCATCTGCATAGAAGTAGGTACGAGCGCTGATGACGCCTCCACGTCTGTCTCCAAACTGACGATGGGCCTTGTACTTTTTCTCACGATGATCATCCCCTAAAGAAAGAAGACAGTAACTTAAGGTGCCTGTGAGGACACTAAAGTGAACTTAGCTTACAGGTTTTTTAAAACTGAGTTTGAAAAAAAGTCATTTCTTGATCATTAAATATGAATTATTGCATTACTGGCAATCAAATGTATTCAGAGTAACATTCCGACTTTATTGCATACTGCGGGAATAAAGTTTTTAAAAATTCAAGACCTATAACGTGCAGTGAAATGTATTGAGCACCTGTTCCAGACCGAAACCATAATAATAAGAAGAGGCAGAAGAAGAAAACTAATGCAGGATTCCAGATGATAAAAGTTAAGTCTTTTCATTTTATAGCTTGACTGTAAAATAATCAGTACTTCCATCCTATAGTCTTTTGTTTTGAGTTTAGTGCAGTTACAAGCAGTAAAATAAAAATAAAACAAATGTATCAAAGACAAAAGAACCATTTGGATTCTTAAAAGAGAATTAGTTTATTAACTGTTCCATTAGTTGGCAATAAACAGCCATTCTTCAAGCAACCGTAGTCATCTAACACGTCACAATTATTTACAGCACTAACACGACTCCCAAATATAGTGATAAGTTGTTCAGAGAAATCCCTAGTAGGTAAACTATATATATATTTTGTCGTAAACACCAACCCCTCTACACAAACCAAGCTTCATCTCACTGCACCAGCCGACTGGGCATTTCAGACACCACCAGATCCAGATATAACCAGCCTCATCCAGGCTGGACCCCCTCGGTCGCATGACTAAGCATACCAACCAGGACACCCAGTACAGACTTGTGTTGCATTCAGGGCAAGATTAAGCAACTTGAATGTCAAAGCGCACCAGGATCTAAACCTGGTAACCGCGCAGCATTTGTCTCGTCAATGAGTCATCGCAGAAGCGGAGAAGTTGCACAACATTAAACACAGAAAGTCAAAGTTGTTTTCAGCTCATATACGTACCTGGACTTTCTTTCTCTGCCTCAGAAACACATGAACTGAAAGAGAAGGAAGGATGCATAAGAATAGAAAAACAGAAATCTACTTAAAGGTTGACTTTTGCGCAAAAAAGTGAAAAGATGTCAGTTTTATAACTCCTCATATCAACTTTTGGACAGGAGAGACTTTTCTACTGTGATCCAAAAAGGATAAAGTTGCATTTTAAAAAAGGTAAATGTTTTTATTTCTTATGCTGCAACATACGTGATGCATCAGGGAACAAATGGGAAGACTGTGTTTGTCTTTTTTTTCCAATGGATTTAATTGGGATCTTGATTAAAATAATCAGAATCTTCATCAGAAAACGCTGTGTAGTTCTGCATGTGTACGCCTGTGCTTGGCAAATTAAACCCAAATTAAAAAAGGACACTATATGGTTATTTTCAGTTCAGACTATTACATAACACTTCCTTGCATGTTGCTCATGAAGGGATCCAGCACATTACTCTAAGGCTTGGCAGCATTTCCATGAGCTCCAGCCTCCCAGCTGAATAGCCCGTTCGACCAATCAGAGGAGAGGGGTCTGTCTGAGGCGGCCAATAGGGGACAAGCCCTGTTTTCCGACTAGAGAATAATTAAAACAATTTTTGTTTTGATTACAGTCACTCTGGCTGCTTTGATAGGAAGTAAAACAGAAGTCATATATGATAAGAAAGGACGGATATCAAAGTGCAGCTTAGCGGAATATTTTACACAAAAATATAAAAGATCATTTGCAAAACATGTTAAGCAAACTCGGATTAAAGATCACAACTAAAGTGATCAAACCTGACTTTCTGACTGTATTTTAAATGTCAGCGCTGCATGTTTTGAGCAGTAAAATGTCATAATATCCCATACATCATGACTGGTTTAACCTGCTAGAAGAGCCTAAGGCAAAATAAGCTGTCATGTCCTACATAATGTACTCTGCAGTGACAGAACAAAACAACCGCAAGTCAAAATGTTTTGGTGTAAACTTACAGTAAACTTAACAATTCACTACGACATAATCGATACTGGCCTTACTACAGTTTATCCATCTTGTCAAACTTATAGAGACCCTTAGCAGAAATCTATTCATTGCTACAGTAAACTTTCATTCCTGTGACTGTTCTTTCCAGTGTGCAGCTCCTATTACACCCCAGGTATGCGGAGGTAGACGGAAGGGAGGATCTCTCTTTACATGGACTCGTTTCCCAGGGCTCATTTTTTACATAAGTATTTCCCGGAAGTTAAAAAAAACAAACACAGGCTCAGTCAGGAACAGATTGTTCTGCTGTCGAGCAGTTACGACTCTTTATGTGACACAAATAAATTAGATTCAGGTGATTTTTATGAAATCAGTGTGTCGCATAACTCTTAGGTAAATAGTTTCTCTTTTGGAGCACATGAGGGATAAATTAAAGTTTAAGTACTTATTATTTGTGCTTTTGTTTCATCCTAAGCAAACCACAGATTTAATACTCACTCCATTTCCTTCTTCTCTGCCTCCTCCTGTGTCAGGTCCTCTTCCACACTGTAGTCCAGAACGGCCCCCACACCGAAGGCCTGGTTCTTCTGGATGAGCGGTTTGATGGAGTTGTGGTCTTCTCCTGCCACAAACTGGCCGTAGAAGGTCATCTTCATCATCTTCTCAAACATCCACTGACCCAGCAGCTTCTTGCTCAGGTCCATCAACTAGGGAACAAAAACCAGTTACAAAGTGAGAAACAGTTTATTGGGCTTTCACAAGCTGCTACAAGTGTTTCATTCTGAGTCATCCAGACAGGAAGTCAACTTATTCAGCACTCACCTCTTTGTTCTTCTCAACCAGGACGTCAATGGTGCACAGTTTAAAGACCAGCAGGCTTCTGAGCAGCTCGATGTTCCCTTTGCTTCTGTAGGCTTCCTGCGTGTTGTCAAAGTCGATGCGGATTTTACTGAGCGGCGTGTTGGTCAGGTTTTTGGTCTGGCTGATGAGCTCCACCGGCACAGCCTCCACCAGGGCGCATCCATCCATCTGCGGCTCCTTCTCCTCCTGGCTCTTGGCGGACACGACCGTCGACCGACATCTCACGGGGGAGATTCGCAGTTTTCCGATGTTTCCCGAGTTGGCCCTCACCAGCGCAGGTACGAACTTCGTGTACGACATGTTTCCGTCTCTTCCTCTGCGCGAGCTGCCTCCCCGCTCCGAGGTTAAGTACTGCGCGCGCTCTCGGGAGCACCGGTTTGGTGACATCTCGCGCCTGGCGGGGCGAGGAGGGGGGCGGGGCCTCACGTGTTACATCACTGTGCCAGGCATCACGCGCGGTCACACGCTGCCAGCAGGGATGTTTGAATTTCATCTCCTGATTTAAGGATGTGTTTTCTGTTCACCAATTAGAAAACACTAAATGTAACTCGTGGCTCACTTTATTTAAGGACAGTTAAATATGAATATTAATTTAAATGTCATCTGTAATATTACTTTTCTCAGTGACTTGGTGCTCTTTCAGTAGTGCAGTGTCAGTATATTTTTTCATGTGTAATACTTTGATCTAATGTGCAGTGTTTCATTGTTTCGTTTTATGTGCAACATTATATTTTTACATGTAGTATTTCAGTAGCATGAGTAATATTTAATTTTATTTGCAATATCAAAGTCAAAGTCAAGGTGTCTTTATTAGTCTCCCTTAGGAGAGACTAGTCTTGGATAGGGATGTCGGCCCACCGATATTGGCATAAAAATGTAATAACGGTCAATTTCGCTATTGTTTTATTGTTGATCACGAAAACCGATAAAATAATTCCCGAATTTCGCAAACATTTACCAGACTCATAGAGGGAAGGATAGAGGGAGAATGTGAACTGTTGTTTGAGACAATTAAAATAAATATATATATGATATAAACATGGCATTTTTCCATAAATTAAATTGAAGTAATTTTCTTATTTTCCAATATTTACATTTGGAAAGTCTCGTTGCATTTGAGAATGCATCCAACGGAGCATCACAATAAAATGAGGCATAATGTGTTAATTCCACAACAGGAGATATGTGATGTTACCTAAAATTACTTATATAGCCCACATATATCGGTATTGGTATCAGTATCAATATTGTCCAAAATTTTAATGCACGTGCAATATTTTATGTGTAATATTTCAATTTGTGTGCAATATGTCAGTGTCATGTAATTTCCATTCTCGTGTAAATTTCATTTTGATGTGAAAAAATTTATTTTGCAATATTTTATGCATATTTTATTCATTCTCATGTGCAATATTTCAGTATCAAATCTAGTATTTAATTTTCATGTGCAAATTTTTCATTTAATGTTCAATATTTTCTTTTCATATACAAAATTATATTCTTTTTTGCAATATTTCATTAGATTTCATTCATTCATATTTTAATGTCATGTACAATATTTAATTTCATGTGTAGTATTTCATTTTCATGTGCAAAATTGTATTCTTTTGTGCAATATTTCTGTCACATTACATTCATTCATATTTTAATTTCATGTGCAATATTTTAATATCATGTGTAGTAATTTAGTTGTGGTTGATGCTATAGTGCTTTTTGCATTTACAGAATCTTTGAAGTTGTACAGTGTTTTTCACATTTGCATTTAAGGTTTTGATATGGTTGTGTGATTTTCATTCTAAGTACCTCCTTGTCGCAATAATACACAGTGACAGCATTAGATATTCTATTCTGATACAATTTTATTTTATATCAGAATAATTTCTTGCATTGCTAAATTACCAGTTTACCCACATAAGAACTGGCCTACTGCACAGTAGCTTAAAAGCAGCATTACAGTAAATAACTAAGACCTGATCCCTGAGACTTTCAGAAAGACCCACACAAGGCAGGACAGAGTCAGCATCCTGCTACAATAAAGGCCTATGGGAGGAAAAAATGTACACAAATCAATGGGAAAATAGCATCATCCTGGGAATAAAGAGGCATCTGGTCACTAAATTATTTTTGTCAAGCTACATGGACAGAGACTCTACCAGATATGTTATAGGAAAACAGGACATTGATGTTTTTATTATGAATCATTTTTATCCTGTGGTCATTATGATGGATGATGTCCATATGGGTCCATTGTGTTTGTGCAGTTGTGCTGGTGGTTTGAGGATGGTGAGTGTCAGTATTATATAGTCTACAGACCTGTTCTCAGTAAACAAACATATAAACACTGCATGTCACATTTTATTAAATTCTATCCAGTCTTTTTTAACATAGGGGAATAAGTATTTGTTGCTTAAAACACACAGCATCTCTACCACAGAATGGACATCATAAAACAAGCCAGTGTACTATATTGGACATGATAATGGGAAGATCGAGAGCGAGGTCATAGACAAGAAATTACAAGTCATTCTCACAAGTCATTTCTTTTGTTATCTGTGGCATCAATGAATAAAGCTGTATTTCAGCTTCGGCCTGTTATAGTCACTGGTCAAGGGAGTGTCTGTGTACTGTCCATGCTATCTGATCATTGTCATTTCAAGCTACACCTGACAAGGGTGTAGTGGTAACTCAATGGTCAGGAATTCGCCACAAGTTGGCTAACTTTTCTAGCCATAAAAATAAAAATCAGGCCCTTATTTTTTTCTTCTAAGTCAGAAAATAATACCTTTTACAAGCTGTGTTAATATATTTGTTCAGAAATAGGCTGTAAGTCTAAATCTGCTTGTTTTGGGAGTAAGAGATGTATCAAAGCCAGATATAATGGCCACACTGCTGACCACACATCACTCAATGGTCAGAGGGGGTCGCAGTCATAACCACAGTAGAACCAATGTGATTGTAAAATGTCCATGCACCTTAGGTAGCTCGATAAAACTGTTTTCCTACTACCTGTCAAGTCACTCTTAAATCACTCAAGTTCACTTTAAATCACCGTGCCTTGAAATGTGTAAATACTGTATATTGAATTTTAATTACATTTAGTATTCTATAGACTTTAAAATTAGAAGCATGTTTTATAGTATTGTACAGCAAGATTTTCAGAGTATATACTGACCTTTAATGCTAATGTTACTAACCTGCCTTTTTGTTATTTATGTTGTTGTATGTAAGCTGCTGAACACTTGAATCTCCCTCGGGATTAATAAAGTGTCTGTCTGTCTGTCTGTCTGTCTATCTATCTACACTTGTTTTGCAACAGCAGCTGGCAGCACCGCACAACACGTAACTGCTTACTACCGAAAATGAGACGTTGAAGAAGAAGCTAGCCGCTCGTTAAGGTTGCTAGCTACGCGGAAGCGGCATAGTGTGCACACTGGTAGCATTTAATCTACAAAAGAAGGCGCCCTCGCTTGCTTTATAAGGTAATCGTGTCCATTTATTATTGTTAATGCTGTCTGCCACAAACGTTTAATGTGCACTGCCGGTTACTGGTATTTTAGAGGGTCAGAATTGTTAGTATATTTTTAGCCGAAGCTAAAGCTCTTTAGCCTGGTTAGCTAACCTTACGCTATCGACAAAGAGACTCGCCAGTTGTTGTATTTGCCAGTGTACATATTCGACAGTTTCCAGTCACAAATGTTAAGTAAAACCGTTACACAAGTACTTACCAAACATGTACGTTGCATTAATTGCTTTTTAAGGAAGGAACCCATCGTATACAACCGACATTTGCTAGTGTTAGCTGTGTAGCTGCGGTCTGCTTTAGCAGTAGCTGCAGCCATGTTTTATAGCACAGCAGAAGGTGAATGTTGAGCAGCTACACGCGTCTTCTGCCTTACAACTAGTAATTAAATTGACCTGTTTATCTGGAGCTTTGCACATTTTCGCTAATGGTATTTTAAAATAAATAAATAAATCAAATATCCACATGCTGTAGCTGCAAACAGGTTTGGTCAGTTCGTCATTTACAAGGCCCCCAAAAACGTCTTTAACCACAGACGAATGTTAGCGGATTAGAAAATGCATCTGTAATTGTGTAGTTGTAATACAGTTCAGTTAAACAGCCGTGTGACGAGTAATATATATTTTTAAATAAATGGTTTTTTCCTCCGTTCCTTTAGATTGTGTGATTTTTGCATATTTTAACACCGGATGCACACAGCTAAATCTGTTATTATGTACCTTCCACGTGTGTAACAAGTGTCACTATAGATCCAGTATGAATCCGACTATAAAAATTAAATATCCACATGCCAATGTTTAACTGTAGCTGCAAACAGGTTTGGTCGTCTCACCTTTTACAAAGCCCCGGAAACGTCTTGAACCACAGACGAATGTTAGCGGATTAGAAAATGCACCTGTTAATTGTATAGTTGTAAAACAGCCGTTCATGAGCACTATACATTTTTAAGTGAATGTTCATTTTTTCGTTACTTTAGACTCTGTGATTTTTATATATTTGCTGCTAAATCTGTTATGTCGCTTCCATGTGTGTAACAAGTGTCACAATAAATCCAGTATGAATCAGGCTATAAGGCAAATGTTTACATATAGAGTACAAGGACTCACATGCAGTTTTAATGACTATGATAAGGAAATTAATCATTTGCCAGGGCCCTGAGTCAACCCAAACACCTTTGAATGTTCTTGGAATATGATCAAGAAATGTTAGTTTTTCCAATGATTTGTATCTCATCTGTACATATCACTGTCTGCACACACACTGAAGTTGGTAGAGTTTTTCCATGTGACACTTATGTTTTTAGTTTGAACAGCATAATACTGTTAACGATTTATTAAGGCTGTTGGACATTGATTACCCTGTGTTTTAAAGCTTTCAGGCTTGGATCCGGGGTCCTGTGCCATTTTTCTTGAACTCATCATTTACTACTGTCATGGCTGCATCCCTGGTTTAGCGATTTGATTTTTTGGTCTAAATTAAGGAATTGGCTGCGGATGGACTAAGTTTTGGATTGGAACTAGGAATAGGATAAGGACCACTTCCACAACTATTTGTGAAAGCAAGAAGTGATCTTAAAGTCTGCAGGTGCCCTCGTTCTGTGTCAGCAGTGCCACCAACTCAACCACCATGTCTGATGGCCGGATCTATGTGGGGAATCTTCCTGTGGATGTCCAGGAGAGAGACATTGAGGATCTCTTCTACAAATATGGAAAAATTCGTGAAATTGAATTGAAGAACAATAGAGGCACTATCCCTTTTGCCTTCATCCGATTTGAAGATCCACGGTGAGTTTTTGGGATGGTCTTTGGCAAGTCGAATCACATTCCCCTTGTTGGACGCCTTAAATATTGTCGTGTAGTATCATCTTCGGTGACTGCCAGCAGGGGATGGATGGAGACAGCCTGTCCAACTTATGTCCGCTAGGCCTACTTTGGTAAGGGGTTCTTTGCTCTCTTCTCTTAGGGATGCAGATGATGCCGTCTATGGAAGGAATGGATATGGATATGGGGACTCCAAGCTTCGTGTGGAGTATCCTCGTTCCTCTGGTGCTAAATCTGGTGGTCCGATGGGAGGCGGTGGAGGAGGACCAAGAGGAAGGTTTGGACCCCCAACACGGAGATCCGAATTCCGGGTCATAGTAACTGGTAGGTGGACGTGATAGGTCGTATCCCGTTAACAGTAATCACTCTTTCCATTCGGCCTGGAAGTCAAGGGGACTGGTAGGAAGGAAGGTGGACATAGGAGTCGTAGGCAGATGTGTTTCTCTCTTTCTCATGGCGGACTGGAGGACAAGGGGACTAGTAGACGGACATCATGAGTCGTAGGCAAATATGTTTCTCTTTCTCATGGCGGACTGGAGGACAAGGAGTCTAGTAGAGGACGTCATGAGTCATAGGCAGATATATGTCTCTCTCACTCTCTCTCTCATGGCGGATTGGAGGTCAAGGGGACTAAATGGATGAGGTCAAGTCCGCTCCTAAAGTCATGAAAAACAAATCAGTAAACTGAAACCGGTCATGTTGGATGAATAATCCCAATCACCAGACCAGTGCAGTATCAGTATCATCAGTCCAGTGACTGGTAGGTGTAATTTTGTCATTGTGTACCATTGATAATTTGTTGTGTGCTACATTTATTGAATGTTTAATTGGATTGCTTATCTAACACCAAATCTTAAAGTCTGTCTTCATATAGTTGTCTGTCTTAAGTGGTCATACTACATATGATTACAACAGAGTGCTCAAGGACATTCACCCATGTGAAGGACATTCATGTAGTTACACCGTCTTTTATCAGTCAGGCTTACCTTGGTTATCAAGGCTTTTATCATACACAGGATCTTATGAACACTGAGTGGAGAAGTGGATAGAGTTACACCTTTATTGGGGCTTGAAAAGATACGTTACTATACATTTTACTACTGATAATTAAGGTGGCGGTCCATTTGAGCATTTCCAACTCTCAGTTTGGCATTAAACTCTTATTTTAGCAATAAGTAACCGTGCTGGAGAGAAAAATGTCAATGATTAAACTCTGTGTGCAAATACACTTAGGTGTTAGTAAATTCCAACTTTGCTACCTGAGTATTGCCACTAGGAACAGCCACTCATACGTTTCAGTTCAGTTGCTTGTATTAATTACTTTTCAGATGAATGAACAAACAACATTAGAGAGGAGCTAATCATAAGTAAGTGTTGGAACATGATTCAGGAGATTCTGTGTGCTTAATGATAATTCACATAGAAATTTACAGTGGGGGAAAAATGCACACAAAACCCAAGCTCCTCCCACTTCTCCGTCTATTATCATCTATCTCAGACTCACACTTCATTAAAATGATACATATAACTAACAATACCTCTAGAGAGTTTACAGTTTGGACAAAGGATGTGTGTTTTATCGTTATCATATTTGTCTTTTCCCCGTTCCAGGATTACCACCAACTGGGAGCTGGCAGGATCTGAAGGATCATATGCGCGAGGCGGGCGATGTTTGTTTTGCAGATGTGCAGCGAGACGGTGAAGGCGTGGTGGAATTTCTCCGCAGAGAGGACATGGAGTACGCATTACGCAGATTGGATCGGACTGAGTTCCGTTCGCATCAAGTGAGTGCCATTAATGATGAGATCTATTGTTCCAAACATTTAGCAAGTGAAACAAGCATATAATTTTTTGTTTTTTTTTGTAGGGTGAGACCTCTTACATCCGTGTCTATGAGGAGAGAGGTACTCCTAACTGGGGTCGGTCACGCTCCCGTTCAAGATCCAGAGGTCGCTATTCTCCTCCCTACAGAGGATCTCCCCCGTCACGCTACCAGTCACCTCCACGCCATGCTATGTCGAGGCATAGTCCACCCCCTAGGAGGCACCTTCCACCGCACAGCCCCCCGCCACGTCACTATCGGTAGAAAGGCTCGCCAGTCATAGAAGGAAATTGAGAAAATGTTTTGTAATTCAGCATTTTATCTTTTTTTTTTAAAACCCCAGGCCTCCTCGTAGGACTCATCATCGTTATTTTTTTGATACAAACATTCCATGATCTGAAATCCCTGAGCAACATGCTTCTCCCCACAGCCTTAAAGATTTTTTTCCTTTTGTGTTCCCCCTACTTGTTATATGGAAGTGAAAATCCTTGATTTTGCTTATTATTTTTCCTTCTTCGTGAGATAACTGTGTATCTCTGTGCAAGATAGTGGATGCTGGATTGTGCTGTCAGACATTGACAGGAATCAGTACTCATGTCTAATATTATAATGTCCAAAATACATTTTGCATTTCTGCTACTATCTGATCAAAGATCATATTATTTCTGAATCTGAAAAAATTTTCCTTTGTGTCACATTTCCGTAGCTTTAAATCAGAACTTTTTTTGCCAATCTAAGAACCTGTGAAGCTAGTCATTATCGTAAAATTAGTGAGCCTTTTAGAGTAGTGACACATGTTGACTGCCAGCCTCACCTGTCTTTTTCTTTTTTTAATGTGTGAACAGCTGACCGAGGTGGCCTGTAGGTGGAATATAATTTGTATGCATCTCTGTTTTTTTTCTTTATCAATAAAATGCAAACTTTTACTGTGACAATTTTTTCTGTAGATTTTTTTTCCCCATTTATTCTTTGAAGTCAACCATCCTTCATTTTAAATGGAGGCTGATGCTGATATTGATGATACACACCCAGAGTAACACTGCTTGGGTTTCCCTAATCTATTTTATAACACTACCGTTTAAAGTTAGTGAGATTTTGCTGAATCAAAGAATACGACACAACCATATTTACAACTTCGAACCATAAGTTATACTCTAGCTTGAGGTAGAGGTGGGTGGATCGATCTAAGTATCAATAATATCGATACCAGCGTTGCTATTGATATTGAGCGATTGCAGAGTAATAAGATCAATACTTTAGTTTCAGTTTCTCTCCTGTATGCCAATTACATAGACTAGCATCACAGCAGGGCTACAAAATTAGATATTCATTAATCACAATCATGATTTTTAAATTCTAGCCAAGATACAAAAACAATTGACTGTGGCCTTTAAAATGTAAAAATGCACTCCGCTCTTAAAAGACTTAGCTCAATTACTTGCACAGTTAGGACCAGGTGGGTGTGATGAACTGAATATGTCTGTCACGCTTTGTTATCAAAGACAATAACCGTAGGGGGGATTTTTTCGTATTCATCATTACAAAAGTAACTGTGCAAAAAATTATGTAAAAATGCATCTTAAAAGGGCATTTCCTATTTCAGTGACAGAAGTATTGCACAAATATTGACCAAACTGTCAAAAATGAACAGTTTAAGGAGATTATCCCTAACTTTAAGAGTTCATTGGCAACCCACATTCTTCCTCTTCTAACAGAAAACCTACCCATGAATAGTATGATTCTTAAACCTTGTGAACATTTACAACCCCATCTTCGTTCCAGATGTAGACGACCATATACGGCACCTAAACCTATCAACTACTGAAAAAGTTAATCTGGAGTATCGGCATCAGTTTCGGTATTTGCTTGGTATCGGATCAATACCAAATCTTGCAGTATCGTACACCACTAGCTTGAGGCAAGTTGGGCCAAATTCTGTCCAAATTATCAGGATTGCTGACATTAAATTAGCTTTTCACACAGCAGACATTTAGATGTTTTTCATGTGAAAAACATGGGTGTTACTTAACCCCTTGAAATTGGCATTGTGTCCCAGTAAACCACAATACCAGGACTGAAGCAGTTGTTACTAATTTCATTATTTACATTTGGGACTTTCTGTGACTTCTCAGAGGCCCTTCAGTTGATTTATATTATAAAATAAGCAAATATTTATTGTCATTTGAGTGAAGGCAATAGGCAACATGGACAGTGAAATGTAGCCTAGTCAACGTTGCTCAAAGTACTGTGTAGTGTGGTTGAAATGTGGATAAAGTCCTATATATATGAAGTAGAAGATAACTGAAATTACAGTATTTCAAGCCCTCAGTTCAAATGAGCTTTAAGCCTCACTGCGTCCCTTTAAATCTTCACGACATCATTGAACTAACGTGGCTTAATGTCTGTGTAACTTATGTGGATATAAATAAATACAATTCTGTATGAAGGGAGGCCATTATTGTGTCTAAATGTATTCTATTAACTGATTTAATTTTCAAAATGTCTTAAAAATACACACAAGGCACATAGGATGCAAAATATAAGATTTTTAATACACAATAAATTAATTATACTCAGTGACCATTTGAGAAGACACAGAAAAAAAATAAAAATATATTTATTTCCAGTGGCATACTTGTATCTTTCTTTTCATTATAGTCAGACTAAGCCCATATACAGACATTGTATTGCATTTAATAAATATGTACTAGCTTTGATTATTTTTTTGTACAATAAATCAGTTTCTTTTTAAACACATCATTTACTGTAAATCTTCTGACAACAAACAGCAATACACAAACAGCAATACTCAGGCATGTTTTAGAAGATCATATGGAGACACATTAGCAGTGAGAGCAAAACACTGGAATTTAAGCCATAGTGAACCAAACAAGGGCGCGTTTTGGCTATTTTGGAGCTGTAAGTGGCATCGATAAAACATATTTTCTGACTTCAATTTGATTGGCATCTGGCAATGTAGAATGTTTTGTGTTTACTGCTGAGATTTTCATAGTACCTAATTATTATCTACCAAACAGTCTCCAGGGCATTTTTCTCCTGGAAAGATGCATGGCCATTAAGTCTAAGTCATGCTTTATCGCTTAAGGCTGAACCTCCTTTAATGGATTGGATTAGCAGCAGAAAGTTTGTTGATGTATATCTCAAAACCAACATTATCTAAATCCCTACACACCACCGACTTCATTACCACTGAACTATCCCTGTAAATGCATTAAGTTGATCATCTGGTTTGCACTAGACTGTGGAAACATTCTCAGAAAGATCTCATTTTTTCATAGTAGCTGAAGCTGTGGCAGTCTAGTACTGCAGCATGGCAATACACTACAACAAAAGGCTGAATAGGGAGTTTATGTGCTCACTGCAGTAAGTGAGGCCTCCAAGAGAGCACCAGATAAAACTGAACACATGTTGGCTGTTCTTTTAACCCTCGTGTTGTCTTCAGGTCAAAAAGTACCCAGCCACTATGTTAAATAGCACAGAAAACCCCCCAACTGACCCTTTTTTCAACTTGAAATTCTAAATTTCCTGAAGTGAAATTCTTCTTATTGTTGTAGGTTATGCACCTTGTCGGTGAGAGCAATGATTCCGATGTGAGGAGACTAGCATTTTGTAGTTGAGTTTTGTAGTTTTCCATTCCATTGTACAGTATACGATGCACTGTTGTTTCCCTTAACCCTCTGATGCACAACATGGGTCAAAAGTGACTCAAATCAATGGAAAATGGGTATGTCCTGCCCCACACTGTGCACCAAAGGGTTAAAAATTTATTTCAAGCTACTCTTTGTATGTTTCTGGTACTTTCTTAGGATATACAAGTACTATCTCTTGCTAAACATATAATGTTTACACCTATGCAGTACCTTTAGCAGCAATAATAGTGATAATAAACCTCTACTTGAGTAAAGAAAACAGTTTTGACGTGTGATGTAATAAAAACAAAAGGTGTCCACTGATTAAATACAGTCTTTCTGCCCTCTTCAGAGCATAAAACCCAGTCATTCACAAAGTGTGTGATGCATGACAGGTTCATGTAAAATAGATTTTTGGTTGAAAATTCAATTAAGCTGCTCTATTGTAGAGGTTAAGTTCAGGCGGGTCATTTTTGACTCTTAGGAGAGTGTACATGTTAAGACAACGCGAGGGCTAAATAATAATGGTGGAGGTTGTAAACGAGTTCCACAAGAAAATGTGATTAAAGAAATGATTTGAGAAATATCCAAAGTGCACCTGTGGACGTAGTGGTGAGCACTCGAAGCTGGTTTTAGGCAGGTACAAACACAAAGATCTTGAGGTAATAGTGAAGACAAATGCCTAGGAAATGTTACTCGGGATGCGTTAAAGACAAGGCAGCCAGGATCAGCAAGGGAAAGACACAAGCAGAAATCTGTTAAACTGAGGTGAAAGTGAAAAGGGGAAGTGCAGAGTGTGAAGGAAGCACGCTGCTATCGCTGCACAACCATTTCACACCAGCTGCAAATTACCATCTGAAGACCCCTCACGATGCTGCCTGGAAGTAAAATCTGTTAGCACTGTTTGATTTTTATGGGAATCAGCAGCTGAAGCGCTCAGCCTGAGCAGCATTGTGCAGTTTAAGGGCAGACCGAATGTCTGCATCAACCATCCAAACAAGCTGATTTCAAAGAAGCATTAGCTGCACCGAAACAAAAGCTAGCACTGGAGTCAGAGGATGAAACTAAGCTGGTGCAATCAATGCATAGAGGAGGTCAGAGATAGAGGGAGATGAGAGGAAATGGTGATACTGTATATGCAAACTAAGGTGCAATCATGCTGGGCTGCACAGGTCTGCATATCCTGCAAGCTTGTGTACGTCAAACACATAAAGAGAGCCATCAAATGTTAGAAAAGGCCAGCAAGTGGTCCTCAAAATGGCTACTGAGAGGCAAGCCAGTCACCACACACACACTACTTAGACACAACCGAGCACCAACCAACCACTAACAGGTCGGTAGTACCTCCAATGTTTACAAAACCAAACCATCTAATGAGATACTGTTACTGAAAATATGCTCAAGTGTATCACAAAATGTTGAACCATGGCAGCTACAATTTCAGCTAAATAATAAATGTGAAAATATATTCCAGTGTATCACAAGATGTAGAACCTAACAGAACTGTAGAATATCAATTTGGTTGCGGTATCCCTGAAAAAATAGCTAAAATTAAGGCAAAATAAATAACATCCTCAAGCAGTTTCAACGAGGGTACATTCACTAGGTGAACAATAACACTTGAAAAATACAGAAATTTACTGGCAATAATTTCATCTCCTGAATATAGAGAGGAGCAACTGGAGAAAAGTTGTTACACAACTGTCTTAGTATAATGAGCAGCTTTAATGACCGGTTTTCTGTTCAGCACGTGCCAATCGCTGCAACAGCAACTCCTTTCCCTCTTGAATATGTGACTATTGTGTAATCGTATCAGTACCTTGAAAGAAATTTAGTACAAAGAATCACGGGAGTTCAGCCGCGGCATCATTCTGCATCACTTGTTTTCTATGAGCGTCTGCACTTTGTGGACCAGGTCTCGGGCCATCATCAAGACCTGCGGGACATTATGCCGCTCCGCCATTTCTGAGAAGAGAATTTTTTAAAAAATCAGTTGCTGAACGTACAGTGATTTTACAAGAAAACTGCATCTAAAAATATCATTTTTTAGAAGCCAGTTTGGAATGGTTGTCTGTTAACATAGCTGATATATTGTCTTGAACAACTGCATGACATGAGATACATGACATTGATCAATCTGTTAAAATGAAATTCTCAGATATTAGTCACTTTTATGCTAATGCTCCTCACTGCTTCTTTCTGACATATGAACCACAGTAGTGTGAAGAGCCACAGTAAACATTAGTCATTCATGTGAGACTAAATCTAAATTATTAACAGCTGATGAAACTATGCAAATAACTAACAGACTAGATAATTTATAATTTCCTGAATACTGAAAATTTGTTCCATGTGTGAAAATAATGGCACTACTATTTCATCAACAGTAAAAGAAAAGTACGTGATGGAGCTCAGGACTCAACTTGAGGACAGCCACTATGTAAGACATGATTTTAGTGCAGCTGTTAAACTGTGACTCTATGTGTGACAAGCAAAGTACACACTGTGACCAGCTGTTAGATCTTGATGAACCTTATCTCCATGTGGTGGATAACTTGTAATTATAAGTAACTAACAAAGGTGCCAATGCTGTTGTGTGTACATAAATGGTATGTAATAAAATCAGAGGAAAGAATCCTACAAACAACTGGAAGCAACAGACTAAACTTTAGCTACTGTTAACGTTTTGTCAAAACCTGAATTAACTGCTGGTGTGTGTCATTAATGTGAGCTGTACACAGTGGGAGCAGCTGTTAGATCCTGACTGATCTAGTCTCCACGTGGTGGACAAATTGTAATTATGAGTAATTAATGAAGTTACGGATACTGTTCTACGCGCATAAATGGTATGTAATAAAATCAGAGGAAAGCCTCCTGCAAACAGCTGGAAGCAACATGCTAAACTTCAGCTCCTGTTAATGGGTTACATTAAGCATCACTGAATATCATTAATCTGAGCTGTTAGTCTGTCTTCATCACAGTTAAGTTTTCTATTTATGGACATTTAATTTTGTAATAGATATGAAAACGTAGAGCAAAATGAATGAAAGTGGTGTTTCATGTAAACTGTCTCTGTTCTCTGTGACGTTTTTGGACCAATGTTGGTGCTGAAATGTGGAAAAAGACTTTTACAAATCTCCTCACACAACTCAAAGTACATCAATTGTGCATCAAAGTGACACATTGCTACCTATGAAAAAGTGCTATCTCAGATATGAAGTCGACAGTCACTTTCCATCAGAATAACGGAAAGAAGTACACGTTTGAAAGTAGCTTTAGTTTTCCTTCAACTGATTATTAGAATTGCATATTGTCCTAGCTAAAATGTTTTTGTTTTTTTTTTAACCATATTGTAGTGTTTGTATTTGTCTTATCTCATCTTACCATTGAAGAACTTGATGATGTCTGTGAAGTCCATGTTATTCTCCAAGATGATGTCTCTATACATCTCCACGAGTGCCAGGGCGGTAAAGAGCACAAAGTGCTCAGAGGAGGTGTGCTTGGCTGCCCAGATGGTTTCCCACACAGAGAACACATCATCGTACACCATTTCTGTTCGGAAAAGACCAACAAATCAGATTGCATTCATGTGAAATGAGGAGTTCACTTCACAGGCGATTAAAGCAAACGATACGATTCCTGCTTTTCCCATCACCTCTTTTGAAGTCGAGAAGAAACCAGCGATAGCAGAAGTAGAAGTGGGTGTAGTCTCCATTCTGTTGCATCAGTTCAAACAGCTCAGAGTCCAGGATCTATCAAAACAATAGGTCACCATTACACTACAGCTCCCAGGTGTATGCATGTGGCTTTAACACCTGATAATACAGCTTGTAGTGCCATATTACTGTATAAATAAGAAAGGTACTAATGAAATGCTACTCATTTCTGCTAAAATGTAGCTACAAAGGAAGAAAACAAGACAGCTAGTGTTGAAACTACACACATCTACACACACATATCCCCAAATGCATTTTTACTATACTGTTATATGCATTTATTGATTTATTTCCACCACGTCCATGACAGCTGAGGCCTCTGGTGGATCCTCGGGAGTAGAAAGCTTGGAGGAGGGAGGCCAGATCTCTGCTCCCCCTCTTGTCCACCACACACAACATCAACATCACTTGACTAGGCCCCTTCCTCAGGGCATGGAGGCTGTTTTGGAATGAATTATGCAATGGGGCGGGTGTGGGTGCAACTCAGAACTGCATACAACCAGTCTGAGCAACCACAATAAATGCACATCTTCATAAATAATTAAACAGAGAAGAAGTTCATGTAAGGCTTACATTGTGATCCAAGGAGGACAAGCTACAACATAACAGAGATATATAATAACAGCTAGATAAAGGTTGATTAACATATGCTAGTCCCCTGTTTTTATACTTTATTTGCACAGTAAGAAAAAAGCTAACAGCATTTTTCTTCTTTCCTGTAACCTACTGAGTTGCTTCTCCCTTGTTCCTCATAGTCTTATTTTCTTCCATTGTATCTGTATTTGAATGTCAGCAGCAACCAGCAACTATTTCATTACTGTCTTATTAATTAAACTAAATGCATTCTAAGTTACAGGTTGTGTTATGAAGTGCTTAACAGTGTGTCACATGAGTGAAAAAGGATGCACATACCTGGATAAGAGAACGCATATTTGCAAAGTGAGAGTCCATGGCACCCCCGTGAGGAAAATTCTGGTTCATCCTCTTCATCAGTTCAGTGAAGCAGCTAAATGCCATCACCTCTGGGAAGAGAACAACAAGCCATTCATTTGGCCACTGATGTGCACTCATGCACAGCTTATAATGATAAAGCTCACACTTCAAAAGGTTCACTGACCATCATCCAGAATAACCAGCAGGGGAGCCAGCAGATCACACATGCCCTGGACGTAACCTGTGTCCAGATGCTGCCACACGTAACTACAAGACAAGCACATTTTTCAGATTTTTTTTTTTTGGCTTTACCTGACAGGTTAGTAGAGAGACAGACAGGAAAGTAGGGGAGAAGAATGGGGGGAAGACTTGTAGCAAAAGGGCCGTGAGCTGGAATCAAACCCAGGCTGCTGCATTAGGGAATCCAGCTATCTGGGTGCCCCTTTTTCACATCTCTTTAATTTCACCTTTTTGGTCAAAACATATTTAGACAGCATGGTGACACATTTACCTGCACATGATGTTCCGTAGCTTCTCCAGATTCTCAGGAGTGAAGTACCAATACGTCCGATCGCAGCGTCTCACATCTTTGTCAATGCGATGCAAGTTGATCAAGTACATGTCCAGGGTTTCTTGCTGCAGAAATAACAGTAAATTGAGTTAGTATATGTGTGTGATTAAAATAAAGACTGTGTTTGTATCTGTTTGTCATGCTTACAGAATAGGTTTGCTCCCCTGAGGATTCATCGTATTTGGTGTCTCTGCCGGCTTCTGCAGACTCCGGCTCAGTGAGCGCGTTCTCCATCTCAGGCTCCTCCTCAGAAAGCCCCAGATCGGTGCCCTCAGGACTGGTGTTACAAGCCGTGTCCAGATGGTGATCTAGGATGAGCTCCTCAGAAGCCATCTTTTCTCTCTGAGCCAGGCAGACAGGAGGTGCAGCGAGGCCTACCAGAGGCCTGGCCTTAATATCCTCGGAGGTCACACACGTTATCCCTGCAGGAATGTCCTCCATTTCCAAGGCAGAAGGAGAGTCATCTGAATCGGCTGTGTCCGGAGACTGCCGAGAGTGGGACGATAATGAAAGGCTCCCTCTTGATGCTGACTGAAGAGCGTTCAGTACTTGTCTGACTGGAGAATTGGAACCCGGTTTCTCAAATGGAATCTCTGCAATTTTTCTGGTTTCAGCAAAGTCACAAACTGTTGCTTCGACATCCTTTGCTTCTGGCTCCGTGCTGCAGATCTTCATCGTCTGTGGTGAGATTTTTTCAACTATTGTTTCAGGAGGTTCAGAAAGCTCACTTGGAGAATTACTATCTTTTTCTGCTGCAGGTGGACAAGATGGCTCCTCTTCCTGATCTTTGCTCTTGTGCGCCTGAAGAGTCTGCCCCAGTGGAGGTGCTTGGAAATATTCATTATGAATCTCTGTTTCTAGCTTTAGAACATTAGTGTTCTCAGGAGCAGATTTCAAATTCATATTTGTGTCCACTTCTTTTAAAACATCAGGTGTTAACGTATCTTTTTCTTCTACTTCGGCTTCAGATTTCTCGTTTGACTTACTGATTCCAGGCTCCTCTGTTACCTCACTTTCTGAAACGGTCTCCATCTTTGGCAGTTCAGTCTTGTCCTCGGCAGCCGGTTTCTTTACGTCCTCTCCTCCTGATTCACCTGCTGTGAGCTGATTCTCTACTGGCTGTGATCCAGCTGTAGTTTCCTCTCTGCAGACTTCTGATGTTTCTGCTGTTTGTGGAGTAGCTGTAGATCCAACAGCTGATTCAGTCGCAGGTGGGCTGTTGTCTGGACGTGGATTTGACGGATCTGGGGAGGAGGGTTTGCAGGTGGGAAGCTGCTGACTCTCTGTGGTCTCATTTGGGATGGGTTTCGCTGGACTACTGCGCTGTGTCTCCCCTTCCTCAGCTCTGGACTCCATCTCAGCCTGATCTGATGCTTCAACCGACTCAAACACCTGGTAGGGAAAAGAAAGTTGTGAACATGCAATACAAAGTGTATCCAGTCCTACTGAGGTGGACTAATGGTAAAAGTTTGCACCAGTGCTGTGCATGTGTTAGACAATAGCTATAAATTACACGACCATTTCAAAAAATGTTCTACTAATGGCTTTATTAATAGCTAATAAATAATGAACTACTGCATTAGAAATACATACTAAATCATTGATGAGAACAAATTATGGATTGCAAGGTGGTGTAAAATCCCTCTGACTAGTCTTTTTCTTTTGGGAATAAAACATTTAAAACTGTTGCAAAACCATTAATAAACTGTAAATCTTGATTCACTCAACCCCTTTCCAGAATGTAAGTAAACATAATGTCCAACTATTGATGGACACAGCATGACAACATAAAGTTGGCCTAATAATTTAAGACTGGTCTATAAAGCTTAATAGATTTATGAACTATTAATAAAGACTGTTTTTATTAATTATTAATATACAATTTCATTACTGCTAACAATGTTCTGAAGCACAACAAAAGATCTTAGATTGATTTCTAACTATGGAGGTAACCTTTGAGTTTCCATTTGTTTTATTCACTTATGGAAATGACTTTCAGATTCACACATGCATACAAAGCAATATGCACTCCATTACAATAAACAGGTAATCTTTGATAACTAGTCTTCCATTGAGGCTGAAAGATCTTAACAACTATAACTTAGATTGCTGTAAAATTTTGTGCAGAATTTTAATCTAGTACTAACATTAAACTTTTTACTTATTCAGTATAACACCTCAATATATACAGTTCTACATGAAGGTTTTGTTGAGACTTTTTAGTTTCCCAGATGATAAATCTTTACTAATTCCCCTGACTTTTTCTTGTTATTTTTTAGTCAAATGTCTCAACAACTCTTGGTTGATTCCCATTAAAATGAATACAATCATTCACGTCCTCCTCAGGATGAACTGCCATGGCTTGCTCTTCTGATTTTATCCCCTCAAGGTTTGAGATTTAAATGTTTTTGCCTGAAAAACACCCAAACAATAACAGCTCCACAACTGTGAGGCCAAAACAAGCAACCTTGAGGATCCTTAATAGATCAGAGACACTTGGGAGAATTTTGAAGCCAATAAATCCCAGTGTCTCCATCACCAGGTGAGAGCAACATTTGAGAAACTGAATTTTTATTTCTGCTTTGTCAAAACTCTGAAATAAAAAGGGTGAACAACAACCTTTCAATAAATCAGTAGAAATTATGTTATTGAACTTAAAAATATGTGCAATTCTAATAAATGCTATGGAACAGATATGAAGAACACCAATGTAGCATCCTTCTAAATCACAACAGCACAAGGCAGCCTCTCAGCAGAAACAGCCTCAAAATGGCAGCAGCTGCTTTTTACCAACAGATGCAGCTGGTCCCAGAAAAGCGACCACCAGGGTGTAGAAGATTGATATAGAGCCTTTGGCAGGTCAAAAAAATCTTTGATTTATGACCACATATCTGCAAAACCAATGGCAGTACCTGTCAAAGCTATCAGCAGTCAAAAGTAAGGGAAATATGCCAACAAACTCGTCAGCAAACTCACATTAGCCTTTATGCGTTGACCCAGTTTGCTTATAATTCCTTTTCTGTTTGATTTTCTGAAAACACAGCTTTTGCCAAGAACTGCCTTGCCCTTGAACGCACCCACGTTTTCCTCAGTAAATTATATGTAATAAAAGAAAGCGACAGAACATTTACTATGACTATTTATGTAATCCAGATAAGTTACAGAGTTGATATTAATTCAGTTTTAATAAGTCTAAAAGTTAGAGTATGATTGTATCTTAGTAAACCTTATATGCAAGTTATAATAAGGGCTTATAACGTGAAAAAGAACACTTGTGTGATCTTTAAATAGTCACAGATAATGTTTGTGTGTGTGAGAAACTACCTTTTCACTGCAGCTGGAATCACTCTGTGAGGTTGCAGTCTGTTGATCTGAGCTGCTACTTAGAGACGACTGGAGAGGGATTAAAAAAAAAAAAAACACACACACAATTACATAAAAACAGAACAATTAGACAAGTTATTTCCCCTAACCCGATGAACCCCCAAATCCACTAAACAACAACATTTTAAAAAGTGGAATTACACCATTTATCAAAACTATTAAAAAGAAGAAAGAATTCTTGGGTCTTCAGTTTTCTGACGGTTCATGAACTAATCACGTGCGATGTATGGCTCCAGTGGAAAATTGGGAAATGCCGTGGTGATATTTAATCAAAATCACTTTACTCTGCAGGTCTCAATAAAAAAAATAGAAAAAAATAAACAATTTGCTCTAACCATATTCTGTAAAAAAAAAAACTAAAAGATTCACATTTCTTGGCACAACTGAGAAGTCATAAAGGACTCAGCTTTGACTAATGTTACAAAAATGTATGGACTGTGTTTACACAGACACCATAGGGGACAAGTATAGATACAAATCAAAGGTGTTAGTAGTAAAATATCTGTCCTATGTTGAACCACCAATTTGTGTTTAAAGTACTGGTAACACCTGCATGCACTTGGAAACTGTTGCACTAACCATGACTGTGCTGTTTCCATAAAAGGTGCAGGACTTTAAATTGCAGTAAAAATTGAGGCCACAATGAGGACCAAAGTGACAGAGGCAAAGAACCTGAAACTGCTCGGGGTTCAGACAGTGAACACTATACATGTGCTTTGTCTGTTGTGACAATGGTTACATAATGTGGCACATTTTAAAGCAGAAAGTTCAAACTTGCATCTGTGCTGATGGTGGAGTCCCGCTGCACCGGTCCTCTTTCCACACTGGCTCCGGATGAACATCTGGCGAGGGCCTCAGCATGTTTCTGTCTCTCCCTCTGTTGGACAATGGCCTCGCAGCCCTGCCACTCCTTCATAGTCTGCTCGTACACAAGCCGCATGTGCTCATCGATCTGAAACAGAAACCCTCTGTAAACAAAGACTACAAAGTCACCCCAGAGCGCACGTATCATCACGTATTACATAAGAAATACCTCCAGCCGGCATTTCTCAGTCATGGTGAACTGATAGTGTCCCAACAGGAAGGGCCAGACTTCTTTACGTAGCGACGGGGCAACGCCACCAAAATACACCAGCCTGTGTATCTCCTTCTCCTCATAGGCCTGAAAAACAGAATCACATTGCAATCACACTGAAATAACAGACTCGTTAAAAGAATAATTTCACAATAAGGTGACTTAAATGTGTGAATCTTACAGAGCTGTCCTTGAGGAAACTGCCCCAGACCTCGACAGAGAGGCCTCCTCGAGCATCACCAGGCGCATCAGGGTCAACTATAGTGGTGTTGACCAGCGCAGAAAGGTGTGTGCGGACTGTGGACAGATGACGGCAGTACGCCAGCCCTGCAGAGGAAAAACTTCTTATATTCCCTGTGGGACGACTGTAACGAATGACTATCAGAATAGAATGTTCCAAATCCTGAAAAAGGCAAGCCCAGTTGTTCAAACTCACATCCATAGAAAGCACGGGAGATGATCTGGTATTTCATGGTGTCACAAAGCAGCTTTAAGGGAGCCCTGGTGAAGTCAGAAAATGTCAAACTTCGTCAAGTGGAATAATCTGAGCGGAGATTTGAGCCCGTCGTGGGGAAACACTCACCTTTCCTGATTGCAGCCATTGGGCAGCGAGCCATCAGAGGAGCCGTTCTGTGAGCAGGAGGAGCAGGAGGACTTTCTGGGGGTCGGCTGCCACATATTGACACCCTGATCCATCAGCTCCAGGGCCACTGCACAGCATAGCAACCAATTATTATTACTACAATTGCTGCTATCAGCGTGAGAAGCAAACAAAACCAGATGCAATTACGACAGATTTGGACATTAAAGCTCAATTCTGCAAATAATACAAACTAAAAAAAACAAAAAAAAAACATGAGAAAACAAACCAAGAGTGAAGATGGAGACAAATTACTTTATGTCCATGCAAAGGCTCCTGATTGTCAACGAGACTATAATGTGAAATGGACACACAGACGCTAAATAGGCAGTCAAACGATTAGAAGATGGCAGTTTAATTAATTACAAAGAAGCACAGCGAGTATCTGGAGGACAGAGCTGATTCATCTAATCTCTGATGATTCTTTATTGCATTATCTCAGGGAGGGAGAATGAGAAGATTAAAGATACTCACTGAACTCCATCTGATTGCCAGGAAAGAGGATCCGAAACACATAATCGGTGGC
Source organism: Amphiprion ocellaris (assembly GCF_022539595.1). NCBI lineage: Eukaryota > Metazoa > Chordata > Actinopteri > Pomacentridae > Amphiprion > Amphiprion ocellaris. The sequence goes on from NC_072782.1 coordinate 7,825,939, forward strand.
TTCATCATCCTCCTTATCTGACACAGAATCGCACGAGCCGTGTGGACTCCGCTTTCGCAGTTTGGGGAACACCTTTCCCTGTGAATGGAAAGGATGAACTCGTAAGTGCTAATTCCAAATATGAAACGATAACTGTTACAACAGATCACAGTTAATTTCAAATGTAGTATCACTGCATTAATTATTGGAAAATAAAGGGGCTAGAAGTGTTTCATGATTCCCTGTCCGTGCTGACCTTTCCTCTCTGATTCCACAGTGGAGGGTCCAGCTGTCCGTGAGGTAGCAGGCCGGTTTCCAGGCAGGTGAGAAACTGCAGCAGGTGACCTCCTTTGGGGAAATGTAGAGGAGGTCTCTGGATCCCATCCTGGCTCACCAAAACTACTGTCCCGCCGCTGTTCACTGGAGAAATAAACACATTTAGGATGAGATAAATAGCTCTTAAAACTTGCTAAATTGAGTGAACTTAAGGCAAAATTATAAGGGAATTATATAAGTATACCTTGCTGATGACAGTGAAGATACACAATCTCCTCCAAGCGAATTGTCATAGCGTAATCCCAGTAAACGCTGGAAGAAAGAGGAGTGAATATGAGTCATCTGTGTAAAAAGAAGCTTGTACTTCTAATAGACTGAACAGTCTTACCTTTTTTCAGAATCTAGCTCCCCGACGTTGCCGTTCATCAGCTGATTGGGTGTCCATTTCAGAGTCATGAGATCTGCAGTCTGATGTAGAGAAAGGTAGCCTGGAATGGCCTCCATGTCGTCTCTCTGCACACACAAGCAAAAGCTAACAAACCACAACATGTCTCATGGCAGTATTATTCAGACTTTACATACGAATCAGTTAACCTTCTGAACTCCAAGCTGTTTCTGGGCATTTCTTGCTCCAGTCACATTTTTACTTTAATTTTTCACTGCAACATAAAGTTCATGACCTCTACAGAAACAGCACAAGCATGGCTAGAAGTAGAGGGAACTCAAACATGTCTTTTGTGTGTCTCCTATCTGCCCTGTGTAAACACAGGCCAGAGTTTAGATGGAAAGTCCCTGAAAATTTGTCACATGACTGCTGGAGTCAGTCATGACTTTTCACTTCCACCAATTAATGCAGATTTTTTTTGTTTTTTTAACAGTATCTAGTTACTCCAAAAGCTATTTTGGGGGGATTTTTTTAATGACACAAGTAAAACAAATAGATTATGATAAAATATAATGATTTTCAGCTTAGATTTGGTTAATTTACCTGAGACATCACACATAATTAGATCAAATCTAATTATTCTTAATCTGATAATGTTTTTTAACCCTTGTGTTGTCCTGCGGGTCAAATTGACCCGTTTTAAAGTTTGAAAATGTGGAAAAAAAACTATTTTCACAGTGAAAATTTCCACATTTTCAACATTTTTGGGAAATTTTTGAACATTTTTTGGTGGAAAAAAAAGAAATGTAAAAAAAAAAAATGTTTTTTTTAAGAACATTCAGAACAGATTTCTTTGGAAGATTTTTACTCATGTTTTGAAAATATTATAAGAATTTTCTTGCCAAATTTGGTTTTTTTTTTTTAGTAAAACTTTTAGGGGAAACTTTTAAGGAATTATTGGAATTTTCTTCCTGAAGGTTTTGCAAATTTTCAAAAATTTGGGGATTTTTTTTCAGAATTTTTGGATTTTTTTCAGACAAGGAAACAATATTTTTTTGGTGCCTGTAAATGGAGACAACAGGAAGGTTAAAGTTCAGAGGGTTAACAGATCGAGTTTCCTAGAAAGTACACAAGCCTCACGTAATATTCTCTCTTGATTTAAGTCTTATGATTGTAATATTATATTACAAAGGAAAGAAAAACACATACCGGCTGCACCAGGACATTGTTCTTTCCAAACAGCAGAGTGGCTCTGGAGTTTTGGTGAAGTGATTCAACATATTCTCTCACCCACATGAGAGGACGATCATCCATGCTGCCACTGGACTGTCTCTTCTGGATCTAGTACGGGTTAAGAAGGACATCATAAGTATTAAACACATGCAATGAAGTAGAACATGGCTAGCTGGTGGTTGTTTTCCAAGAAAGGGATCAGTTGTTTGACTATCTAACCAGAGCAGGTCTTCTAGAGGGAGAATCCTGCCGACAGTGACCACTGTGGATACGATGCCGCTGCACGAGCTCATCAGCAGATGGATCTGTCCAGAAATGGTCTGCAGTCTTAACTTTGGTATACTCCAAAGCACAAGGGCCAACTGTAAAACAAAAATAAATTAAAACAAATCCTTGACTCATTAATTCTATAATCTGAAAGCTGGTACAGTTAGAAAAAAAATACCCAATAGAGATGCAAGAATAGGTCCATCCACGGGATCCATCAGCATGGCTTCTTTCTCATAGAACGCACTGAAGCAAATGATACAAATAGAAATATTATGGTATAAGCATCAAGGTTTTCACATTCATGGCCACATTCTTCTTTGCGTTTCAAAGCTGTCAAAAAGTTCTATAACACAGACACAATATATAGACCTTTGTGTGCAAAATGAGTGAAAAGCTCAAAAAGTTTGAAAACTATTGATGTCAGCAAGCACAGAAACCAGAAAAAGAAGCAGCTGTTTCTGAGATGAGTGAAAGTAGGCTTAGAAAGGCTGTATTTTTTGGCAAAAAATCCAAAATAAACATTCTACATGTCGTAATTCACATGATCTGACTTGTGGAAATCTTCTGGGTTTTGTTTTCAGGCTCTAGAAAATGTAACCTGTGACAAGAGACTGTAGTCAATCACAAGTTGTTGTTTTTTTTTTTTACCCTTAACAGGTATGATGTTTTCAAGAGAAACAGAGTCTGCAGTGGAAGTAAAATGTTGGGACTAAAAGGGTCAAACGCATGACTTTAATTCAGAACTACAATCTGTAAAAACAGAATAACTTGAAGGGTCGGATGAAAACTTTTCTAATTTCTGGCAGTCCATGAACTACTCCTCAGTGATGTGTTGTTCCATCAGAAAACCTGACAAAATCTAAGCTTAGAAATGTGCTATTTTGTCAAAAAGGTCAAATATCACAATATTGTACATGTCTGATTTTTTTTTTTTTTAATTTGCTCTAACCAGATTCTGTAAAAGATAAAAAATTCTGCACTTCTCTGCACAACCACAAAGGCATGAGCAGCTCAACTGTGACCAACAGTCACATGACAAAAACTCAGGGACTCTCAGCTGAATTGGGTTGAACTGCAGGCTGTGTTTACACAGAGCAGATAGGAGATGTGTGAAAACAAATTAAAGATGTAAGCAGGAAAATATCTAAAGTACATAGGGATATTAATTGTGATATTAAATGAAAAAGAAAACATTCTAAATCCAGAGACCTATAAATACATTAAATAAAATGTAGTGATACCTGCTGTTTTCTACCAAGTACAGGACAATCTTGTCGAGGACCTTCTCCATCAGAGCAGTTCGGATCCACAAGTGTTTCAGTGCTTGTGGAGGAACGTTGGCCAACTTGGATTGCCGACTGCGGTCGTTACCCAGCGAGGAATTGTTCTGCTTGCTAAAGAACAGAAAAAGAAAACCTGACTGATGAGACGTCTGAACAGATTGTCAGAAGGTAACAGGTTAGCAATTCATTAGGGTGCAATATAGCAGACAGAAGCAGAAAACGGTTTAAAAATATGCAAAGAGAAAGGATGCATATACTGATACTATACAGTGGTGGAAAAATATTTTCAGACACCCCATACATTTGCATGTACAGTCATGGAAAAAAATATTAGACCACCTTTGTTTTGTTGTTAAGTTTTCAATTTTAATGCCTGATATGACTAAAGGTACATTTGTTTGGACAAGCATAAAGATATCAAAAATAGCTCATAAGAGTTTAAATTAATAGCTGATATCTAGATATTTTCCAGGGTTTTCTTGATAATAACCAAAGTCACTTAAGTTCTTACATCAATAGCTATCGCATTGTACTGCCAAAAACAGTGCTTTTAGGTCCTTGATTGCATAACTTTTGTTTTTGATGACAAGAGTGGTCTAATATTTTTTTCCATGACTGTATATCGCAATAAGAATTGATCATAAGTGCGTACTGAGTATTGGGTCATTTTTTTAGAATTTAGTTCTGTTAGTTTTTCATGCAAACAATAAACAAGAGCAAGCATTTGTATTTGTTTGTGTCTGTCTAATGCAGTCACACCTTTTAAAACACAAAAACGATTTTTCCGCAAATATTTCATGATTATTATTTGAGATGGTGGAAAATTTTAAGGCGGTCCGAAAGCTTCTTTCCACCACTGTATCTCTGGTTAATTGGTCAACATTTTACCTGTTTTCGATCAGCTGTTCCAGCTCCTGGACCTTGTGGCAGAGCTCCTCAGCAGGCGTAAAGCTTTTTGCCACCTTCATAAAGAGTGCAGCAACCTTATTACTGCACAGCAGGCCTGCAATACGCCGTTTCAGGCCATGAAGCACACAGGCCTCCACGACAGCTACACACAGACACAAACACACGGAGTATTAGTCAATATTTAGCTTAGATATCTTTTATTTCAATTGAATTTAATACATATTTGTGTGTCCTTGAGGTGGAATGTTTTTATTTGCGCCAAAATGTAGTTTTGTCTCTTATGAGTGCAACATGATTTCCTCTGTGTGGTCGCCTCAAGCCTTAACACTCTTTATAAAAATTTTAAAAAACAGGTGGAAGGCAAGCTCAGGTGGCACAGGTAGAAACAGACTGAATTCAACCCTGTCTACGGTTGCTAGGATATGAGGGATGTGAATCACGTACGCCTCACTCCTGGTTAGTATCAACACCTTTGAAGGGTGTTAGTCTACTTTAGCACAGATCTATCCATCCGTCCACCTTAACAAATATAAATAGACATGACTAATGAAAATAAATCATTGGGATTTAAATGGTACTGAACAGACTGTGGGTTCTGAGAGGCTGAACTCGTAGGAGATGACACAAAGTGATGTCAGCCATCATTCCATGTATATGTAAATATGGTTGTGACCAATACTGTGGTTTATCTTATTAATACTGAATATTCCTTGGTATAATGTGCACATTTTGAAATTAGACACAAAAGGATGACAAATTTTAGGCATTTTTGTATGACTCTAAACAAAATACCTGTGTCTCTTTGATTTACTTTGTGTTGTGCAGTCTGGCTTGCTAATCTTAAGCTAAACATTACAACTGACAGAAAAGATGTTCTTCATGTCACCTACAATTTAAAACTACCTGACCAAGAATGATGACTTCTAGTGTGAAATGCAAGAAAAGCAGGCAGCAGAAAAACATTTACCACAGAAGGATATAATGTGGCTGCTGTCTGCGTGCACAAATTTCCTCGTTACTGCCTCCTCCATAATTTGTTTCACCTAAAAGAGAGAAGCATGCGGTGAGACAAGTCTTATTCAGCCTGACAGTGTTTCATAAGGTGACAAAGACTAAAAAAGAAGTGCAAGACTAAGCGATGAGAGAATACAGTATGAAGAGTAAAGCAGCACCACAATCACAGAATAAATTTACAGTATCTGCATATGCAGATGCAGTTTATAACATGATGCACATAAAAAGACACATACAGCCAACAGAATAAAGTGTTTTGATGCTCAATAAGATATAAAAATAGCGTCCTCTGTAGCTTAACCTTCAGCCTACTAACGTATTTAACATAGAAGAACTACCAAATAAACAACTGTAAGAAACAAACAATATAGCAAAATGTTAACCTATTTCTTCTGAAACTACAATTTGTTAGGTAATAAATGCAATCTCAAATAAAAATGAATATCTTACAGTTAATATGACTTTTTAAAATCCTTATTAGCTGAACTGCCTTCCTTTCATTCTGGTATCATTTCATTTTCAGTAAGATCAAATAAACATAATTTGGGTGATATTTATGTCTTAAAACTTAAGCGACACCAAATGTGCTGATTATGAATCTGTTTGTCATTGTTGTCTAAGGGTCACTATATAATTGAGGGACTTTTGAAGTCCATGGGATATAGCTTGCATAAATTTTTATTAAAAGTAAAAAAAAAAAACGCATGTTTTTATGTTCATTATGATCATGTCTTTACAAATTCCATAATTATTATGGAAACAATCATTTATTATTAACAAATGACTGGATATCACTAAAATGTCAACTAAATAACTGTCCCAATTTAATGACAACCACTTTCTAATCAGCTAAACAATAATAAAATGAGCTTTGCAAAAAAAGGGAGGATTGTTGAGTGCTGCTTATGGCTCCAAAACAGGTGTGAACAATGGGTAAAAAGCAGGTGCTCTACAAGGACCAGGCCCGCGGATGAATAGAAATACAGAAAAAACTTGCTGAAGCAGTAACTGTGACTTGAACTGAAGCAAGAAAAGTCCGAGGCACTCTGTACTTACTCAATTAAAAGTCCTTTATTAGCTACATGGACACCACCAACATGTTTCGACACCAAGTCTTCGTCAGGGCAACATTTGTAAATGAACTGAACAGCAGGAAGTCTACTTTTAAAAAACACTTAACAGGAAGTCACATGATCGTGTGTGGTCATGTGACTCCACCCAAGTATTCATTCATAAAAGACAAATAAAATATATACACTTTGGAATATTTTCACAGAGCAATAGGCAAGCATATCATCCATAATGCATAAATAAAGCTCATTATGTAACACTATATTTCAATAATAAACCATGATGCATCATGTTAACATATAGAAGAAAATAAATAATGAAAAAATTACTGACTGCAAGGCACTGTGTGTAGAATAGGAAACAGTGGCATGAAACAGTGAGTAAACCCTCATCATCAAAGACAATCATTCAGAACACATTAATATATTTACAGAAACGGAGAAAAGTCTATTTCTTCATTTAGTCCAGGGAACACAGTTGCTTTCAAAGAGTGGATCCAGAAGGTTTCCCTCTGCAATAATCTTTTCAACCTGTCCACCCCCTCGGGGAGTGTTCTCAATAACTTCAATTGCCATGATTGTGAGTTCATTAATGTTTGTGTGGGTCATGTTCTTGAAATGTTTTGCAATCGGATATTCCATGTTTCCTTTACGGATAGCATATTTGTGTTCTGCAAAACGCTCTTTCAGTTTTCTTTTTGTGCGACCAATGTAAAAACACCCACAAACACAGTCCAGTCGGGTATACCACATGTGTTGTATTACAGTTTGCAAAAGAACGACATTTAAAAGTGTAGGTGCATGTAGAGTCCATAAAATGTGTAGAACGATTGATCTGTGTGCAATGGACACATGCCCCCACATCTGAAGGTGCCAATGGGTTTTTTGAAAAAAGTCTCAAGTTTTGATGCTGGCAAATAGTTTTTGACGATTTTGTCCTTGAGGGTGGGGGCTTTTTTAAAGGCAAACCTGGGGGGCTCCGAGAACAAGGGGCCCAGTGAAGGGTCACAAGCCCAGTATGGACCAGTTTTTTGTAATGGCGTTTTTGATTTTGTATGCCATGTTGCTGTACTGTAAAGTACAGAAAATTCTGTTTTTTGTTTGTGATGGAGCTCGCTGTCTCCTTATGAGAAGATTTTCTTCTGTCCAAAGTTTTTTGCTCGTGTTAGAGCCCCACTCAGTGTCTTTGCTTTGTAGCCCCTTTGAACGAACCGCTGTTGCATTTCCGTAGCTTGGGTATTGAAGTCCGTTTGAGAGTTGCAGATGCGCTTGAGACGTTGAAATTGCCCAAATGGAATGTTTTCAATGGAGACTCTTAGGATGGAAGGATTCAGCATGTAAAACAGTATTTCGATCTGTACTTTTTCTGAACAGAGATGTGTGTATTAAGCCTTGTTCATCCAGTGATATTAGAAGGTCCAAGAAGTTTATTTCTTTGTTGCTGAATTCCAAACTGAGTTTGATGTTAGGATTAGTGCTGTTTAAATATTGATGAAATTCTTGAAGTTGTTCTGTTGTACCAGTAAAAATGAAGAAAAGGTCATCAATGTAACGACCATAGTATTTGATGAGCTGTTTGAAGGGGTTTTCAGTGCTGTGCACATACCTCTCTTCCCATAGCCCCAAAAATAATCCCGCATAGTTGGGGGCGTATGAAGCCCCCATGGCAGTCCCCTTGGTTTGTTGGTAGAGACGATCCTGGAATAGGAATATATTGTTATTGAGGGACCATTGGGTGAGAGAAACAACAAATTGTGTCGGAGGAGTCTCGGTGTTTGATCTTTTTTGTAAAAAATGTTCAAGGGCCACTATTACAGAACCAGCTTCTCAATATATAGACTTTGTTATCAAACCCCTAACAATGTCACTGAAAGCATATTTGCAAGATACTACACATATACTCAAGGACCTTCAAGAAATGCAACAAGCCCCAAATGCTATTTTAGCAACCATGGATGTTGAGTCACTTTACTCAAATATTGACCACCAGGAAGGCCTAGAGGCCCTTGAACATTTTTTACAAAAAAGATCAAACACCGAGACTCCTCCGACACAATTTGTTGTTTCTCTCACCCAATGGTCCCTCAATAACAATATATTCCTATTCCAGGATCGTCTCTACCAACAAACCAAGGGGACTGCCATGGGGGCTTCATACGCCCCCAACTATGCGGGATTATTTTTGGGGGCTATGGGAAGAGAGGTATGTGCACAGCACTGAAAACCCCTTCAAACAGCTCATCAAATACTATGGTCGTTACATTGATGACCTTTTCTTCATTTTTACTGGTACAACAGAACAACTTCAAGAATTTCATCAATATTTAAACAGCACTAATCCTAACATCAAACTCAGTTTGGAATTCAGCAACAAAGAAATAAACTTCTTGGACCTTCTAATATCACTGGATGAACAAGGCTTAATAGCACACATCTCTGTTCAGAAAAAGTACAGGATCGAAATACTGTTTTACATGCTGAATCCTTCCATCCTAAGAGTCTCATTGAAAACATTCCATTTGGGGCAATTTCAACGTCCTCAAGCGCATCTGCAACTCTCAAACGGACTTCAATACCCAAGCTACGGAAATGCAACAGCGGTTCGTTCAAAGGGGCTACAAAGCAAAGACACTGAGTGGGGGCTCTAACACGAGCAAAAACTTTGGACAGAAGAAATCTTCTCATAAGGAGGACAGCGAGCTCCATCACAAACAAAAAACAGAATTTTCTGTACTTTACAGTACTAGCAACATGGCATACAAAATCAAGAAACCCATTACAAAAAACTGGTCCATACTGGGCTTGTGACCCTTCACTGGGCCCCTTGTTCTCGGAGCCCCCCAGGGTTTGCCTTTAAAAAAGCCCCCACCCTCAAGGACAAAATCGTCAAAAACTATTTGCCAGCATCAAAACTTGAGACTTTTTTCAAAAAACCCATTGGCACCTTCAGATGTGGGGCATGTGTCCATTGGCACACAGATCAATCGTTCTACACATTTTATGGACTCTACATGCACCTACACTTTTAAATGTCGTTCTTTTGCAAACTGTAATACAACACATGTGGGTATACCGACTGGACTGTGGTTTGTGGGTGTTTTTACATTGGTCGCACAAAAAGAAAACTGAAAGAGCGTTTTGCAGAACACAAATATGCTATCCGTAAAGGAAACATGGAATATCCGATTGCAAAACATTTCAAGAACATGACCCACACCAAACATTAATGAACTCACAATCATGGCAATTGAAGTTATTGAGAACACTCCCCGAGGGTGGTGACAGGTTGAAAAGATTATTGCAGAGGGAAACCTTCTGGATCCACTCTTTGAAAGCAACTGTGTTCCCTGGACTAAATGAAGAAATAGACTTTTCTCCGTTTCTGTAAATATATTAATGTGTTCTGAATGATTGTCTTTGATGATGAGGGTTTACTCACTGTTTCATGCCACTGTTTTCCTATTCTACACACAGTGCCTTGCAGTCAGTAATTTTTTCATTATTTATTTTCTTCTATATGTTAACATGATGCATCATGGTTTATTATTGAAATATAGTGTTACATAATGAGCTTTATTTATGCATTATGGATGATATGCTTGCCTATTGCTCTGTGAAAATATTCCAAAGTGTATATATTTTATTTGTCTTTTATGAATGAATACTTGGGTGGAGTCACATGACCACACACGATCATGTGACTTCCTGTTAAGTGTTTTTTAAAAGTAGACTTACCTGCTGTTCAGTTTCATTTACAAATGTTGCCCTGACGAAGACTTGGTGTCGAAACATGTTGGTGGTGTCCATGTAGCTAATAAAGGACTTTTAATTGAGTAAGTACAGAGTGCCTCGGACTTTTCTTGCTTCAGTTCAAGTCACAGTTACTGCTTCAGCAAGTTTTTTCTGTATTTCTAATAAAATGAGCTTATTCAAAAATTGTTTTGATTGTGTTCTTTTTATTAAGTTGAGATAATTATGACAGATATTTATTTTTTGGTAATATATCAAATTTTATATGGAAAATAACAAATTGTATCTGTGTCCCAGAAATCACTTTCAACTAAGTTCCCCATTACAAAAACACCTCTCAAGGAAGTGTGTTAATTCCAGATCACATGACCTGCTCCACATGATGTCATTTCCTCCTGAAGAAAAGACTGGCCAGACTCCAAGGCTTTCTGAGTTATTTAATATAAAGTAGTGTGTGTATCGCATGTTAACAGGTTCACTACAATATCTTTATAAATAACTTTCAATTTTATTCAACTGTATATATAATATTTAGAAGAATCTTCCTGTAAAAATGTGGTGTTTGGTTATAGGCAGCCATGTTGATTTTAGGCCTGAAAACAGCAGCAATGTCAACTAAGATACCTGTCAACTATGTTACAAAAAGTCCCGCAATTATATATTGACCCCGAAACAAAATCAACAGTCATGCCATCCAAAACTATATTATAGATATATATTAGATTTGTTGCAGTTAAACACATCTTGGAGCCCTGAGAAAGGGAAAAAAACTAAAATCTCTCTTCTTCATTTCTCTCATACTCCACCTTCTAGCTCCCTCCATCTCCAGCCTCAAAAACAGTGACATTGGTGCTTAAACTCACACCATGTCGTCATCGCATTCTGACTTCATGTCAATCACACTATTAACCCTGTCTTGTACGATAGAACATTTAATTTGCCATTTAACCAATCTATCGTGGTGCTGTGTGTGTAGAGCACATGAGGAAATATGTCTCTTTCTCCTTTTAAATATGAACTCAATAAACTGTTCTCTATAATAAAACTGCAAAGGCAACATGAGGTGCTTTTGACCTGAATATGTTGGTGTTTTTACACAGCACTAGTTAAAACACATACAGAAGACATTGAGAGCAAGTCATTAGGAGCAAAATGATTGATAAAGTCATGAAAAACTGGACTGAGAGAATGAAACACTTATGTAATGTGATAAATAGCAGAGCTCTGAGATTAGTGGGCATTGCAGTCGAAGGCCACCTGTGATGTTAAGCTCAAAATCCTTCATCTGATCTTTCAGAGTTTTCATATACAAATCTTAAAACCTTGACAAAAACTACAGCCTCCTTCTGTGTGATTCCTTCAGTCTTTGTAAAGAACTTCTACACATGTAAGTGGCACATCTGACATGCACTCCCATGCCTTCAATGAGCCTTGAAGCTTTAGATTGCAACATCTGGTCTTCTATGTCCCATTGTCTGCTTTCCATCTCATAACTTCAAGTTCAGCACAGAAAGAAGGGCACAGAAATCCTGAACACCACTCAAGTCTTGACTGTTTTTTTTTTTTAATTTTTTTTTTTACTTTTTTCACTTAGTTATTCCAGTGGAGTTCGATTCTTGACGTCTATTGATCTTCTGGGATGTCACAACTGAGATGCATAGGCAAGCACTATCAGAAGAGTGTATCCTGCACCCTAAATGGATACTCCAACAATTTTATGCTGCACTAGCTAAAGTTAGACAGTTTACGAGAAACGCGTTGTAAAATATGGTTACAATCGAAGCAACAGAGGCCAAAATATCCTGACTTTTAGTCCCTTGTAGGGGTAAATCTCCAAAAACACAGCATTGTATATTTCCAATAATACAATTTGGGAATATTTCAGCATGAAATCTCCAGTCAGGCAAAAAACAACATCATATTACTATGTTCATAAAGCAAGCTTTCTTTTATAAATTCACAATCTCCAAACCAAACCTGGTAAAAGCCCGATGACAACACTGGGTGTTATTTTGTCAGACTTGACAAAGCTCTTCTAGAGCCACAGAAGACATTAAACAAGTGTGTTCTCAGGGTAAACAACACTCCCCATGACGAGCAAACTGACATGAAAACTTGGTTTTGTTCTCAATTTCACTTCATAAAATGTCAGCTTTTTGAGAAGCTGTGATTATCTTCAGTCAAAACAGAGAAATGACGCAAACTTTCACTACGAATACAATATAAAGTCATTTTGTTGAAATATATAGAGCTTGATTGAGTATTGAGCAATGCAATAGACACAAAATGACTACAGACACAAAAAGACTCCTGACGCAAATGGACTACAAACAGACACAAACTGACACAAAATGACTACCAACAGACATTTGTTTGTCATTTTAGCAATAAAATTATTCCATTTAATGCTTTGCTCTGTGCTTAATTTAATTACTGAAATACACAGAGTAAGATGCCGCCATATTTAAACATGTTAGTATTGGAGTTCTGTTAAATGTTCACAATTCAAGTCTGGTTCATCACCATTTGTGAAGCTACTATTGCAACAGATCGGTTTTCAGTGTTGCTTTTATCTCTCTTCTTCATAAAGACTCTGCTTTGTAATAAAAACAACACATCTATATCAATCCGAGCTCAACAAAAACACTAAACATATTATTTTTGCAATATTCCTGGTTTTAAATCTATACATTCTAGCTAAGCCCCTCCTTGGTGCAAGATCTGAACTACAAGAGCCATAGATCTTTTTTTTTGAGAGGCAATGAGTCACAGGTGAGGGGGAGCATGAGCACAATAAGTCTGGAAGTGCCCAGCTTTCTTAGCGATGAATAAAACATCCTGTTTTCCTTCCCTGGGGAGTCATGGATCCACTGAGCAGTTTGGAGGGATGGTGTGCCATATTCATACGGATCTCATGTCCAGATGCATTCATAATTTAAAAAAAAAAAAATGCATGCAGAATTTTTGTTTTTGAAATTGTTGCTGCTAAAATGCAAAATAAAACAAGATGGAAAGGTCACACCTTGGAGTTTTGATAATAAGATGGTGTGTTAAAGGGGAGTGTTGGTTTAATCATCTTTTTTTTTTAAATCAGGGAAAACATGAGAATGAAGCACGTTTGTATGGGTGGAAATGAAGGAATCTGAGTTCTTACATGTGTAGATTTGAAGAAAAAAACCATCAACATCATCACCAGTATTATCGTCATCATTACCATCACCATCATCGTCATCTTACGCCAGTGATCAGCAGCACAAACACACCGGCAGCCTCAACAAATACACTCACTGTCTGAATGCATTTAGGTGAAATAAAGCGTCAGATTTATCATAAACAGGCCTGTGGCGTAGTCGATGAACGATGTCCACGCACACGCACACATATATATATGCACAGTGTCTGAGCTGACAGCGCCGGTACAAATAAACAGCGATGTGCAAGATGAATAACATTAAACACAACCGACCTCCTTTTTCACATTGCGCAGCAGTTTCTGTCGCGTCTCGGCCTCTGTCACGGGAGAAAACATGATGAATATGCTGATCAGATGCTGTGGTCGGAAATTAACGTTGATGTGCTCACGACAGGGAAATAAGATGCGCGGCGGCTGTACCTCCCATCGCTCCGGGCAGGATGAACACAGCTGCTGACAGCTTCCAGGAGACGCTTTGGAAAAGCTGTTGAGACACCAGTGGATGGAATAAAAAAAAAAGGGCAGAGAGGCTCCGGGATGGACGATGTGATCTTAACGACTAAATTAAACCTATTGCTACCTCGCCGTGAACCACCACCCCTTTAAAGACACAGTAGCCATACGTTAAGGTGCACGGAGACGTCACCTACACTCACAGACACGCACAAAAACAATGATATGCAAAGTGCATTTCCTTTTATGTAATTATGGTAAGTCAAAAGTGAAAACTAAGATACAAAAGTACTGATATGATATGATTTAGGATATGAGTTAAATATATAATATATGCTATGATTTTATATATATATAATTCATATATATTATCATAACTGCATGGTATAGTATGGTACTACATGGTGCTGCAGAACGCTGTGGTAGCTGTTTTGGTTCAGAGTTCCTCTCACTCTGTACAAGAACCGACCCCTGGATCCAACAAAACATCCCCAGACCATCATGCCTCCTCCACCATGTTGATCAACCTCCATTGCTGCAGAACAGCTTTAAGTTGTTAACCCATTTCTTGCTCCCTGAAAAGGGCCTTTTTGTATAATTCTGAAATGTGCATTATTTTTCAGTTTTGGATAACCTTACTTTTTTAACCTGTGGCAGTTCACCACTTATCTATGTATCATTTCAAGCTAGAAACAATAGATAGATAGATAGATAGATAGATAGATAGATAGATAGATAGATAGATAGATAGATAGATAGATAGATAGATAGATAGATAGATAGATAGATAGATAGATAGATAGATAGATAGATAGATAGATAGATAGATAGATAGATAGATAGATAGATAGATAGATAGATAGATAGATAGATAGTCCTTTTAAAATCCCACCTGAGTAGAATGCGGATTAATTCAACTGCTGATAAATTCTACCAGTTGAAAGGCTCAAATGCTATTTGCACACAGGTGGCTAAATTTAACTCTTTTCTAAGTCTAACAATAGAAATGAGATTTCAGACTTTTTCTCTAAGTCTCTAGGGGGTTGCAGAAGTCAGTAAAGTCAGCGGTGTGGGGTGTGCATGAGTGAGTAATGTGAGTGTGGGTGCTGAAAGGTGCAAGACAAAATTTGAAAAAAGAAACTAAACCAACATAACCAAATCTGGCGTGTAGCATCTGTGGAAGGAATGGAGGGAATTATAAGACTGTAGTCAGAATTTAGGAACTCAAGAACACATTGGGTGTTCCAGATCACCTTAAGCAGCCACCTGCAGAGCGAAAAACAATACATTTTAGTTGTAGAACAATCTAAAAGAGGACCTCAGGGATCATCACAATATATATTCATTTACAGTAATATCTGTAGCATAGTAATGCAGTTGTATACAGTTAAACATTTGAATGCATGTAAAAGTTGGCATTAGTTTTCACTCTTTCGATCTTTATATCATATCAAAGACTGCTGAATCATTTTTTCTCTGCAGTGAAGAACTTTGGTCTTACCATAAGCACTAAGAAATCAGAAGTCATGTATCAACCCCCTCCATGCCAGCAGGGTACTGCTGTAAATTGTCTGCTGGGATTGTAAGCTGAAACACACTGATGCCTTTACATGTCTGGGGAGCATCCTCTCTGAGGATGGGCAATTGGATCTCAAATCATATTTCCAAAGCAAGTGCCTCTTTTGGGCAGTTGTACACTCCCATATGAAACAGCCACAACGTCACCTTATCAACTAAGACAGCTGTCTAGATAGATATTTCATGGGTCAAGACATGCTTGTTAGAACCAAACAGATCAACATACAGGTTTGGGCTAATTCCTTTCCAGCAATTTACCATAAATGCCCGATTCATACAGTCACCTTCAAAATGCTGATGTCAAAAGCCGAACCTGTCATCTGCAGCAGACGTCACTCTTGAGCTTCCTCTAGTGGTGATTCTGACCTAACCCAAATCCAGATGTTATCTGTACTTACATTAGTCCCTGCACATTAGATGTTTAGCAACATTGCCTGTAAAATAAGTAATAAAAGTATAATCACTTTGTTTGATTTTTCAACTCTCAAACTGAGAGTAGTTTTCATCTTGCCTCTATACAATAGCAGCATTATAGAATCCCTGAAATTCACTGATAGCTTTGGGTTTTGGTTTACCACCCCAAGATTTTCAGTGGCCCCATCTTGCCACCGATTTGAAAAATTTCTAAAGGCACTATTATCTCAATGAAACACGAATTATGGTGTCAAACACAGTAAGAAGACAAGAAATTCCACCAGTTGACTCTTGAAAAAGTTCAGTTGAGGCAGAAGAGATTACCGAGAGTATGAAAAGCTGTCGTCAAGGCAAGCAGTATCTACTTTGAGGAAGTTGAAAAACAAGAAATATATATTGCTTTATTTACATGATTTTCTCACCATGTAGTTCAGTTTGTGTTATTTCATTACAAAAATGTCTTCAATATTGCTTTTTCATTGAATAAAAAAACCTTTGAATAAACAGATGTGTTGGACCCATTGTCATCTTTGCGTTTCATTATAGTTATTTTGCATCTCTTTGAGAATCTGGTGCATGTAAAAGATTTTCAGAGTCACGTAAGGCTAGATACATTTAACCGCAGCAACAAGACGAGTCCAAAGATAGGCTGAAGAGAAAAAATAAACTCTGATTCATCTTCCTGTATGACTACTGGGTAGGTAGGTAACACCACGCCATGGCAACCAATGCACCGAGCTGAGTAATTGTCCACAAATTAATGAAATACAATGCCAAGTAATCAAGGTTGTTTCTGAGTATGGACAAAAGTGCATTTTAGATGAACATAGGTGAACTAATTAAACACAACAATGCAAAAATACTCAAGTGAATTGCAAAATTATTAATAGTTAAATAATAATTAAGACTGCTGGGAAGTGTTTTTAATGTTAAACAAAAAAAAACTTGACTTGAATTCAATATTTCTGCTATAATTGTCATCTATCTTGGCCAGAAAGCTGTTACATTAACGAACATGACCTGACCCCCCTCAACCCCAACCCCATTCAGTCACATAAACTCACTAGTAGCTGTGCAATATTAAACCTTCACCTCACTGATTCAAATATTACTGCTATCTGCCTGATGATTTTACACTTTTTATGTTTAAATTTATATATATATATATATATATATATATATATATATATATATATATATATATATATATATATATATTAGTTATTTTTTGTTATATTTGTTTTTTAAGACAAGACAAGATAAGATAAGATAACATAAGATAAGATAAGATAATCCTTTATTACTCTCCACATCAGGCGAAATTTCCAGTGTTACAGCAGCAAACATCTTTCAGAGCAGCACTAACCATATGTACAGTAATGATGTTAATTATAACAATAATAACATGTGCAATATATACAAGAATGAAGAATGAAAAATGAATAAATACAGTACTACAACACTAAGCTTTAAAGTATTAAATAATAATAATAATAATAATAATAATAATAATAATAATAATAATAATAATAATAATAATAATAATAATAAATATTAAATGGTGTTAAATGTTTTTATGCTCAGGAGCATGATTGAAATTTTGTTATGTTGGTGTCGGACCTCAATATAATGGCAATAAAGCTACTACTACTATTACTAGAGTTATGCAGTTGAGTAGATGATATTGTCACCATAGATTGCATGGCTGTCTCATGAAATGTAAATGCAGCCTCCTCTTCTGCATACACATATTACTGCATTTAGAGCAGAGCTAAAACTTGAGTTTATCATTTATGTTGAAATTTTTGCAGTAATTTGAGCTAAAAATTTGAGGACACATCCTAGGGAATCTGAGATTTTTATTGGGTCAATATCACCAAAAAATGCCTTTGAGACATCGTGATTTCTCCCCCCAAAAGTTACAGTTTTTCACTTAATTTCATAACTCTTGTATCAAGTTGACGCTAGACTGCTGTAAATGCATGTTGGTCAAGCTCCCATACTTTTTATGAATGTACTGCAAGTGGATAAAGAATGAGCAAATCATAAGATTTGTCCACCCTGTCAGGGACAAAGTCAAAAGAGAATAAACATGTTTTTACAACATAGTGATTATAATATGTACATTTTCAGAAAATTAATTTATCCCTTGCTCAATAATACATTTTAATTGATAAAAAAGTCTTTTGAAAATAATGAAATTACTGCAAATAATTTGTATCTTCAAAGAATCTGTGACAGTTGCATTTTTTTCTAAATAAAATCTCTAAAAACAGCAATCTGACCTGTCTTTCAATCAGTATTATCTGGCAGTGATTGGTTAATAAGGAAAATGTGAAAAGGTATTACTAACTTGTGACAGTAACTTGTTTATTTTCATAAAACAGAGAAAGGACAGGGTGGACAAAAATGTGTTGACATTAATACACTTATTAACTATTTTCTTATTAAAGGTGGACACTGCAAAGCAAAATTAGGAACATTCATAAGCTTTTGGCATCACTATCAAATATCTTCAAAACATTTGCAGATAAAAGGGAACCCCATGGGACCTTTAAGTTAATATTTTAATACCACTTGTGTAGGCTGCCTCACATTGACTTTTTCCGCATACATGTTGCATCCTTCACATAGACGCCCTTAGTAGGAATAATTTGGAGGGTGTGTACTTACCTAGATAACACTGAAGGGAACAAGGAAGGAAGCAGACAAGGAGGCACGGAGGAGGCAGTGCTCGTGTTGGAATGGGACACCGCTTTGTTCAACAGTAGGAGGGGAGAGCAGACTGTCGGTCACAGTTGGTTTGCCTGCTGCAAGTGTTAAATACAAACCGCTGGGGCGGACTATCCCTGTCTTATCTTTGCGTAGCTGCGGTGCAACGTATCTCGCAAATATTTGCTCTTCCTGGAGTCGGAGGATTTCTCTTCGGGGATGTCAAAGCGAGTGCGAAGCAGAGAGGTCTGCGCTGATTGCAGTGCTCCGGGTACGATGCCAAACAAGCTAGCTCCAGCGTTAGCCGCCGAGCTAACCAGCTAGCCCTCACTACAACTTATCGCTGCGTCCGGTTAGCTCACCGAGTTAACATTACCGAACGCAGAAATAATTAGCAATTAGCTGTATGACTACCCGTGATAGTTGTGAATTTTCTCCTCCTGTGAATATTTACCAAAAGAACAAGTCGTGTTTGTAGTATCACATTAACTTGTCTCATTCTGAAACTGTTTGCTTGAAATGTGTTTAATAATAGTCGCATTTTTTAACGTTAACATTGCGTTAGCTTAATTTGACAAATTAGCTAGCTCGTCAAGATTAATGTTGTCGTACAGAGACTGTGTTTGTGGATGTGTCGAAGTCATGGGGAAGCACCTAACCTGGAGCAGTTATGTGTTGCTGTCAGCTAACAGATATTTGTCTAGCATCGATAAACACTTCAGTTTAAAGGCCGTGTGGGTCGTTATTATTCCTTTAATATTAGCCTGTTAAGTTAATAAACCTTGCCTGTGTGTTGCAGAGCCTCGCTGGGCCTCAGTTAACAGGGGTGTGTTGATCTGCGATGAGTGCTGCAGCATCCATCGAGGTCTTGGGCGACACAGCTCTCAAGTCCGACATCTGACTCACTCTACGTGGCCACCCTCACAGCTGCAGGTGTGGAAAACAGGGGACACAACCCCCACGAGCCAAGCATCCACATGCAAATGAGTAGAATCAATAATTGCACGTCATTTAGTATTTAATGTAGAAGTTACACAGTCATCAAGTGGCTAGGGCTGCCATAAATATATTGCAAATGGATTTTGCGCCACACTTGTTAAATTGTTAATGTGGGGTTTTTTTTAGATGGTCCAGACACTGTATGGTAATGGAGCCAATTCAATATGGGAACATAGCCTTCTGGATCCTTCCTCTTCAGTGAGTGGGAAGCGTAAAGCCAACCCACAGGACAGAGTTCAGTAAGTGCTTTTGTGGATTTTGATATGTCAGTGATGAGTTTAGTGTGTTTGCTCACACTGTGATATAATACTCTATTGGCAAAACTGATTTTTATCGTTAAGGTCAGTAAGCGTGCATAATTGGCTGCAACTATCTTGGAGAACTCACTTGATCAGACAGGCAGAAAAGAAAATATGCAAAAGAGAACATTCAGTGAAATACAATTAGCTGCATCCTTATCAGCTGCATGCAATTCTGTTAATCAGCTGATTTATTTTTCAACCAACTGAACTGTAAAGAGTTTGTGAAGCATGCGTTCGTTGTAAATGCTTTTTAATAAGCAGTATCTGCTGCCTCAGAAGACAAAGTAAAACAAAAAACAAATCCGCAGGACGACAAGATGTGATGTGTTCACCCACATCCCTCTGCAGGTATAAACACTGTGTCATTCTGGT
Organism: Amphiprion ocellaris; assembly: GCF_022539595.1. Classification (NCBI taxonomy): domain Eukaryota; kingdom Metazoa; phylum Chordata; class Actinopteri; family Pomacentridae; genus Amphiprion; species Amphiprion ocellaris. The sequence goes on from NC_072782.1 coordinate 7,846,131, forward strand.
GTCTGGCTGGTGGAGTAAAGATAAACAGTCACTCGCACATAAACACAGTCGGGCTGAGTTTGACCCTCGCTCTCAGAGCAAACACATTCAATCACCAGAACAACAGGCTGATGCGGCCATCTTGGTTTCCAAATACAAGTTCTGAGATGGATACTATATTATGAGGCTTCCTCACTGCAAGAACTTTCCCAGAAAATCAAGGACCCTTTGAGGAACTCAGAAGCTAAGCCTGCATTTCAGTTGGGGGGAACAAAACTAAATTTAGTCCCTGAAGGATAGTTCTGGCAGACAAGGGCAAATCTGTACTTTCTTATGGTTTGAGGAACTGTTGGGCAGTTTTCTGAGCTAAACTGGTCGAACACAAACCCTGCAGCTGCTTTAATACGTGTGCCGCTTCACTCACAAAACAAGGAAGTACTCTAATATTAGTTTGAATGTTTTGTTATAAAGTAAAGGTTAGGCTTTGTTGCTAACTTCCCAACTAGTTTTGTAAATTATTCTGTGCTGTATGGATACTGAGGCTGATTTTGCATCAAAATTGTCATTTTAAACCATGCAGTTAGCAAATTGCAAAGGCTGCAGTTTAGGATATAAGCTATGCAGCATGGCTGATCAAGGATCTAAACTGTCGTATCAATGGTTTCACTGTCTTATTTGTATGACAGTCACATTTTTGATGGTATCTCGTGGTAATGCTCCGTCGCGTTTCAAATCTATCTCACAATGAACAGTCAAGTGAAGCTTGACTTTAAAGAATTATATCGCAAATCAAATCGCAGTTGCTGTATCTGTCTGAAAAAAAATCTAATAAAGTGTTTTGCCCAAATTGTTCTGCCTTAATCTGGATAGGCAGGCAGATAGATATGCTTGAGTATGGATGTGAATTGATCAGCAACACTTCCAGAGTTTTGTGTTGTGATGGAATAATAGAGAAATTGCACAGACCACAATCAAATACTGTCCATGCAATTTAACAGCTCAATAAGTAGCACTGATTCTGATGACAGAACACTTAAAAATCACAGCTGTGGTCCAGATTTGCAAATGTGTGCATCTTTTCTTTCTGTCCTTCTCCAGCCCCAACAAGACAGAATTCATCAAGGCAAAATATCAGATGTTGGCCTACGTCCATCGGATGCCTTGTCGGGAGGATGACAGTGTAACCGCAAAAGACCTCAGCAAGGTGAAAAATTGCTCTGTTTTTGGTTTATGTCTTCATTTTGCACAGTCTTAATACCACAAACTGACTGTGCTGTGATTAAAGAAGGCCTCCCATTTGTCATCAGAAAGCCACAAGTTGCTCTCGCTTGTTTTACCGTAACACAGCAAGTATTTTTGGTTTTTAACTGTGATATCTGATCAGTTCCTGTAAATTTCAGAAATAGCAGGGCCTATTAATAAATCTAGAGACGTGTTCATTGCTGCTGCGACGCACTGCCACTCAAATTTTCACATATTCGTCATGCCAGGCCCGATATCACATAGGCTTTCTGATCTCATCTCTGGCAACAGCTACATCTATTTCATGCTAATCTTCGGTTCTCTAAATTCTGTACTTATTGCTTGGCATAGGCTGGCATTTTAAATAACAGTTTAAGATGAATTAAATCAAATTTAGTTTGAATTGCAAAAAGAAAACTGCACAGATTTGCATACACTTGCTGCCCGTGTGCCCCTTTTTTGCAATATTTACTAGCAGGATAATGCATTATATTACTGTTCAGTTTTTCTAGTGAAGACAACACTGTGTATGCACTTAACAATCAAATTGAAACAAGCTATTTGTTGATTTTCTTTCAGCAACTTCATTCCAGTGTTCGGACGGGCAACCTGGAAACCTGCCTGAGACTCTTATCTTTAGGAGCTCAGGCCAACTTTTTCCATCCAGTGGGTCTAGTAGAACAAAAAAAAATCAATTTTGTCGAGTTTAAATTGACATAACATTAATGGTTCATCATTGTATGTTTTTTTTAACAACAGGAGAAAGGAAACACACCACTACACATAGCAGCAAAAGCAGGTCAAATGTTGCAAGCAGAACTGTTGGCAGTTTATGGAGCTGATCCTGGAGCTCTGGACTCCAGTGGAAAGACCCCCATTGATTATGCGAGGTAAAATGTGCCTTTATTTTTAAATTAAAGTTTGCTTATGATTTTATTTGTTCTGCTTAAGTTTTTTTATGTTGTGAGCAGTGGGACTTCTGTACCAACTTATAATTTTAGAGATGCCATAATAAGGAACATCCTGTTTTCAAGCACTGAAGTGTATTGTATGCCTTAGTTAATTAAGTTCACAGGCCACCTCTGTCCCCAGCTGCTTTGGTATATGTGCTTTTTATAAAGCATGGCGAACGGCCAGCAGTTTTTACTATTGTTGTGGTTACCGTGTCTTGCCTTCAATGCAGCTGCAAGCAACACCTCAACAGATAGAGCCCATCTCACTGGTGGCTGCACTGCAGGAAATGATACATATCCTATGAAGACTTAAACATGAACTCAGAAGAACAACTGATACGTGTCTGCAAAAGTGTATGCTATTTATACGTGTTGATGGGGAAATGTTGGCCTTTGTAACTTAAAGAGGAAGTGACAGAACATAACTAGTAATAGGTTGGAAAAATGGTAGCCACAGCTTAGTTAGAAAATGGAGAAAGAAACATTGTCGCCAGCTGAAATGGCTGATGTATTCCACATGAACACTAGACACAGTGGCATTATGTCAGAGTCTGACTAATTCAATGAAGCAATTACTGGAACAGGAGAGCAAGGAAAATGCTAGTATGCTAGCTGACTCAGCTCAACTAGTTTAGAGAAGTCAGGGTTAGAAGGCCAAGTAACAAAAAATGAAATGTAGTGAAGCTCATTGTCATTTATCCTGGTACATATAATTATTATTATTATTATTATTATTATTATTATTATTATACAAAAATGTCAAAACTTGATATATGATATACAGTGGATAATATCTTCATTACACAAGAGTGTTATCTAGTAATGTTGCGAATTGTAAGAAAACCAAAAAGGGTTTGGCTTATGTTAAAATCAATCAACAAAAACATTTTTTATATATTTAAATTACATAGTAACTTTATATTTTATTGTGTTTTTTTGCAGTACAATAGCAGTGCTGTTTGCAAGACTGGTCAACATGGCCAGCAAACACACTGTCCGTGTCTTTTAGACACAAAAAACGGAGTTGCCAAATGCTTTCTTCCCACATAATTTAAAGTTATTTTAGTACAATGACATATTTGTGAAACTTGACCTTTTATTCTTAATCTCTCAGACAAGCTGGACATCAGGAGCTGGCAGAGAGGCTAGTGGAGATACAGTATGAACTCACTGACCGGTTAACATTTTACCTTTGTGGTAGAAGACCGGGTAAGTACAGCAGATGGATCAAGCACAGCTGCTTAATGTCATTAGACAGTTAATGTTTTTTATGTCCTCTCTGGTAATGATTCTGTGTTACTCCCTTGTTGTGTTATAGATCACAGAAATGGGCAACACTTCATCATTCCACAGATGGCCGACAGGTAATAGCTATGCTCCAAGCTGCAGTCATTTCTGTGCTTGGTTTCAAAAGTTGAGTTCTTGTAATGCATGTATGGCATGTGAAGCGTGATAGACATTCACAATATAATTTCAAACCTGTTTTTTCTCTGCTGCATTGGATGGATAAGAAATAAGTAAGTATGCTTGTTGCCATCGCCTCTCTCCTCGTTAGTGTGAACTTTTTTCAGCAGGAAACGAATTTAATTTGAACATTTTGTCCAAAGCAGTCTGGATTTGTCCGAATTTGCAAAAGCTGCAAAGAAGAAGCTGCAGTCGGTGAGACGTTTGACATGTGAATGTATTTTCCTATTCAATCACTATTTAGTTGGTTGAAAACTGAACCAATAATTCTGCTTCATTTCCTTTTAGCTAAGTAACCATCAGTTTGAAGAACTTGCCATGGATGTATATGATGAAGTTGACAGAAGAGAAACAGATGCAGGTAAAATCTCAAAATATATATTTTTTATGATTAAAAAGAATGCATTATTATGCTGGCACAATTTCATGTTTATCATATATTTTATATGCATCTTACCTTGTGTTTTTTTAGTTTGGTTGGCAACTCAGAACCACAGCACACTTGTAACAGACACTACAGTTGTGCCTTTTCTGCCAGTGAATCCTGAATACTCGTCTACTAGAAACCAGGCAAGGGATTCCACCAGCATTCCCCTAATTAAAATTTCATTGTTGTTGTATGAATAGTGTTTTTAACAATCCTGTAATTGCCTTTATGCATGCTGTCACAGGGTCGTCAAAAATTGGCAAGGTTTAGTGCTCATGAATTTGCAACGCTGGTCATCGATATTCTAACGGATGCGAAACGAAGGCAGTGGGGTAATTCCTGTGACAGTCCGAAAGGTGTGAAATTATATTTTCTGTTTTTGTCTTACCAGGTCTTGAATTCCTTGCTAATGTTCTTTTGTTTTTGTTTATGTAATGTTTGTATTGCAGTAGATATGCTCCTAAACATGCAGAAGATAATTAAAAAAGCAGAAAACAAGCAGTAGGGGAAACCTAAATTGGTTGATGCAGATGAGAAGCAGGAAGTCTGTATTTTTGGAATTCAAATGTAGACCATTTGGGCACAGCCATATGAATATATGAATCTGGATCATGTGTGAATTGGGGCTTAATAATTAAAAGTGCCTCATCCTGCAACTTGCAGCAAAGCACATCCCTGCCTGGTTGCTTCCTTGTGCATACTAAAGGAAAATTGCAAGCGGTAATAAAGACGAGCAAGTGCTGATTTTTGGATTTGGTAAATGAGAAGGAAATGCAGTCCTTAGCCCTCTGATTTAAACAGCTGCCTGTAGCCAGCCCTCATGTTTGATCTCTAATCCTTTGATCTCGTGCTCTGCCTTCAGAGAATGTAGAGCTGATCCTTCAGGGAATAGGCAGTCGCCATAACAGCGAGAGCCAGGAGAATGACCAGCCAGATTACGACAGTGTGGCATCAGATGAAGATCCTGTGCAAGAGGCCACATGTGGGGACAGCTGCAACGATGGAAGGACCAAGGTTAATATTGTTAGGAACCTGGAATTTCATTTAAATGTAACATTCTGCTTTACTGCTCAAACTGACTGGATAAATTCTATTGAACGTATGTATGTTTTGCTGCAGAGCTCAGAGTCTTCTGACCTGTCTGATGGACCAATCACAGTACAGGAATTTATGGAGGTGAAGAGCGCCCTCACTGCGTCAGAAGCCAAAATACAGCAGCTGCTCAAAGTCAACTGTCACCTTAGTGAAGAGCTGCGGTTGATGCAGACCAAGGTTAGTTAAATTACGTGATACTAATATCCAAAGTGTGGATTTTACTGCAGATTCTTTACAGTTGTTTGTTTGCAGTAGTGTGCACTGCGATCAAAATTTGATTTCTGTCACTTTGAATAGATGGTAACGCCCATTCATATTTCAACATCTATTATTAAAGGTCACTTCACACTTGATGTGTCACATTTATGTCCTCTCTCATGATGCACATTGCTCTAGTTACTGCTCTCATTCTGCGGCAACAGTATTATAAACAATGTGTTTTCTTGTGACATTCCTAAAATGGATTTCTTATTATTAATACCTATTTGCTCCCCCCTTGAGGTCTTTGTACTGTACTATCTGGATGAAATGTATGTTATTGTGGGCGGAGCCTCCTCTTGACTCTAAAACACTGTTTTGAAATGTCAGGGGTTGTAACAGTACCTGTATTAGGTATATTATTCAAGTTATTTTTCCACAAAAATGATAGAAATATTTTTTTTTAGGCATTTTTGTTCGACACCAGAGATCTTTTATGAATCGGATTTTACTTAATTCAGTAGTTTATGTTTAACTAACGTCTTCTCCAATGTGTCAGACATTTGTGTGAGTGCTGTAGTCAACCAAACAAACTCTTGGTCAACTGAAATCATACCTACTCTTTAATCACTTGATTGGTCACGGAGACATAAAAGTCTTCATGTTGTGTCTACATGGACCAAATCGGCCACAGTACATTAAGCACACTCTACCTGCTGTCCTTATTAGCCTAAATGCAGGCTGTTCTAAAGATTTAGAACAGCCTGTTCATTTTTTTAATGATTTCTGAAAATAGCACTATATCAACTCCCAGGACAAAAAACTGTAGAGGAATATCATGCAGAGAACTTAATGGTCTTTGATGATTCGTTGTCTTGCTACGACTGCTATTTGCAAAGTTTACAGTCATCTGTTTGGTCATTCTCTTTAACAAAATGCAGCCACACTGTCGACTTCTTTGTCATGATGTCATTTAGCTTGGAGATGACTCTGAGTAAATGTTAAGAAAATGCTTTTCTCCATATCAAAGTAACAGCAGAAATTGTGTGACTAAAGAGATTTTGGTAGAATGAAAGCTTCAGTCACTACTTTGGAGTCGCATGAAGACCTGATTTTGACATCTAATCAATGAAAAATACCTAGAGAATTGTATCTTTGTTTCCCCCAGCTGGTGAACAGTGAAAATAGCTGTAATGTTTCTGGATGGGCTGAAATTCCTGTGGCAATCATTAACAGGCACCAAACTTCCTCTGCTATGCAGTTCACTGAAAAGGCATAACAGGATTTAATGTTATACTTATTTGTGATGTAAACCAGAGAGAAAATTCATGTAGAATCCCAAGTCACGTGTCAAAAGAACTACACACCCAAACCACAAATGGTTCCCACTACGGAGGACATTATGATCCATCATCCTAAATCTGCAGAAACGTCAGCCATCGGTTATAAACCACCTAAATGTAGCAGTGATTAGTGTCTGGGTGTGGCTGAATCATTTGAGTTATGAACTGAAGGGTTTATCATAACAGAAACGTCAATAAATTAGATTTCTGTCACTTTGAGAAGGCATGTAACAAATTTGGCAACTCTCAACAAGCCATAAATATTTTATCTATACTTTAATTACAGGCGTATTGTTTCACTTAGCTCCTTGTGGCTTAGTTTGTCAAAAAAAAAAGTCCCAAGTAGTAGCTCCCAGGGGGTATGTAGATTTCCATGTTTATGCAGTTTCACTTGCTGAAGTTTTGAAGAAATCCTCCTCCGTTAAAACTTGCCCAAACCCAAAAGCAGTGGTGACACTCGACCCGACAGCAGCGTCTTTTTCTACGAACATAATGGCGGTTATTCAGAAAAATACACAGACCCTGTTGTGCATAGTTTTCACCACTGCTTAGCAAATAATATTTCCTCCCTAAGGTTCTTTTTACATCATTGCAGAGCATTTTAAAGGCTTTTCCGGATATGCCATCATATAGTCCCTTTGGAAAAAGCTACAGTATAATTCCTCCTGTGATTTGATCAGTTATTCTCCATTGGCCTGTTCTTAGTTGCCTGTACTAGACACATGTGCTCCTAATAATGTTGCCATGTGTGGTAACAACAAAGGGTAGACCAAATGTGCTTGTACAGAAAACAGTATGCTGTATGTACAAAAAAAGTCAAGAAAATGTGTCGTATACCCAGCATTTCACTGAATGCCTCCAATTCCTCCACAGCTCATTCTTATTGTCTCTACAATCAGCTGAGAGTTAACACAATATGCTGTCTCCTCCTGCTGGTTTATTTACTCAATAACTACTTCTGTCTCTTAAAATTAATATGATGACACAGTGGAGCCACCAAGTCAGGTCTGAACGTAGGAGTTTCTGTTAATATTCATGCCTTTAATTTTGTCACAGCCAAGCACATTAACAAAAGCAAAGAACCAAACTGTAAACAATACTGTTTTTGTGTTAGCCTGGTTGTGTTTGCCTGTCTGTCCCCTTAATACTTCCTCTTTTACAGGCTTCAGATTCCCAAATGTTTATCATCCTTACACTCAGCAATTTGTATGTCAGATATTCAAAATTTATTGCTGACATGATATGATAATTTACATGAAATTATGGACTCCTCTTAATTCTCACACAGAAAGCTGAGACATGTTTCTTGTTGCTCTTTTTTCCCCGTTTCTACACTCCGTTTTCGTAAATAAGGGCAATCACTTTTGTGGCAGTTTCTCAGGCGGTCGTACTTCAAGTTTAGCTATCAACATACTGTGTCAGCATTTCATTTGTCAAGAAAGCGAATGCGTTGTTGTGAGAAAAACCTTGAAGAGAGACCAAAAACAAAACCGACATGAAGGTGAACTCAGCCTAGAGGAATTGCTTTTCACCTGAAGGCTTAGCTGCATTCTGCTCTATTATTGATGTGTGGCCGAGCTTTTGTGTAGGAGATCTGCCCTCAGCTGGAGTTGAACTGAAAGATGTTTTGTTCTCCACAGCTGAACTCCCTGCAGACTGAAAACACAACGCTGCGATGGCAAACCCCCAGCGGACAACAACAACCCCAGGGGCCCTTTGGTCGACACCCGCCCCGCGGAGGTCGCGCCATATCCATGTATGAGACGGGCTCCACTCCGAGGCAGTACCCCCATCGGGTCGAAACAGCTCGGCATGACGATGGTGTTGTTTTACAACCCTTCCCGACCAATGTAAGCACAGAAGCACCAATGCTCCTGCTCTCGATTGTCCAAAATAATGATGCCTGGCTTGGGGCTGGTGTTGGTTTTTCATTCAGTCATTCATTCAGTCATTCATTGCATCTCAATAGAGTATGCTCAACTTGGTTTGACCCCTTTCTAGATTGGTA